>NC_138224.1:48485634-48842830 GCF_964197995.2 Scardinius erythrophthalmus
TCTAACAAACACATTTCAAACATTTCTCAACATATGACACAAACAATTGAACATACCTGCAGAAATAGAGCACAATTAATTTTTTGGGGATACACGTCTCTCCCCTTCAATCTGCTCATACAGCACGAAAAAAGCTAGTAAGCAAAACCAGTCTCTGTAAAACACTCAAAAGCAATTAAATGCATCCAATTTCATGACATCACAGCTTTACGTTACACTTAACCATCCTTTATCTCATGAAATAAATCGATGACTTTGTTTAATACACTTCAAAATGTCCTTACCAGAATCTACTTATTTCCATATACAGGTGTTTGTGTGTATATGGGATGTCACAATTATAGATTTGTGTGTTAGGTGTTAAATAATGTTGAGAACCTTGTGAACTGGTGAAATGCTTTCTTATCAAAGTAACTTACACATGTCTTGATGTACCCTACTCTACCCCACTACCAGCATAACTGTACACAGTGCATAATGTCATAATGTTTATTGGGTTGGGCTTGGACTAAAAAAGGGAAATCGTAATGCTTTAGTATAATAAGACATTATGGATGGTTTTGTACAATGCTAATCTTTTTTTCTTTTTTCCTCAGATAATCTTGCTTTTTGCTGTTCTATTTAAATAAACACTGCTCTAAGGTAAGAATGGCTGATCAAATGCATTCTTTCAAATCTAATCTGATTTTATTGTTTGCACGCTGTCGCGCAGCTGTAAGCGCTTCCGGTGTGGGCGCTGCGCACACAAAACTTCTCGAATAGTGGCGGAAGTTTTTTTTCGCTTGAATGCTTAAATTGGCAATGCTTGAAAACGCGTGCAAATTATAAACTTTCATGACCATGCAGCACTGGCCCGATCGGGACATTGACAGTTCCTACAACCGGAACATCTTTCAGATATAATGTTCAATGTTTGCGGAAATAAATACAGAAATTGATTTGTGGCCTTTGAGAATTGATATTGAATCGGCCACAATTTAAAAAACGATTAATCGAAAAATCGATCTATTTGGTATATGTGTGATGAGATTAAGGGAGCTTTCACACTAGCACTTTTGGTGCGCATCCAGGTTCGATTGACGTCAGAGTTCGGTTCTTTTGGATGATGTGAACGCTGTCTTCCGAACTCGGGTGCGCACCTGCAAACCGTACTCGAGTCCGCTTAAAATGGGTGGTCTGGTACAGTTCATGTGAACTCCAGTACGGTTCGCTGCTGATATGAACACAATCGAACCAAATCGCGGAAGTGAACCGCTATTGATGTCGTATAATGTGGCGCGTGCGTGTGTGTATACACTTACCTTGACGAAAAGCGGGACTGATGCACTGCAATCAGAGAGATGATTTCTGGCTGCTTCCGCAAAAATTGTTTTCGGCTGATAGCCTGCTGTCTTTGGGGCGATTTTAGTACTTTTGCGGCAGACAGACACAAATGTGTTTCTCTTTCTGTATCTTTTCTTTGAAGTTACCGTGGTTCGGATACAAATAATATAATGTGAACACAGTCCATCGGGGGGGAGGGGGGAGCAGTCGAACTCGGGTTCAGAACAGGCGATCGAACCAAGTGTGAAAGCACCCTAAAAAATCTTTTTCTTTCTTTTCTTTTAGCACACCCCATCCCTACATGGCACACAAAACAGGTCTTGTGAGGAGGCTGTGCCCACAGGTAGGTCCGTCGGCTTCTCCCCTTTCAGCGAACATAACAGCAGCTAGTCCACCACCGTGGTCTCCAGTCTCCACTACCAAAAGCCGGAGGGCTACACCTCCTACTGACACCCCAGCCCATGCAGCAGCTGGCAGAATTCAGTCATCAAGCCAAACTGGAAGTAAGAAGGGCAAGAAAGCTATTCTATAGCTCATGGAAAAAAAATAACTTTGGTATATGTGTGATGAGATTAAAAGATCTTTTTTTCTTTTCTTTTAGAACACCCCACAAGTACATGACACACAAAATAGGTCTTCTCGGGAGGCTGTGCCCACAGGTAGGAATTCTACAAAGTGATCTCTCTCGGTTTACTCTGAAATATCTACGTACAATGTTTTGCTACAATGTTTTGCTACTAATCTGCTATGCCTGCTTTTTCTTTTTCTTACAGCAATTACCAAGGAGATCCTCATTCAGCTTGATTCTATCAGAGAGCAGCAATTGCTCATCCTGGTGCAGCTCCAAAAAATCTCCAGCAGTCAAGCAGTTCCAGACTTCACGCCAGACCAAACACATTTTGGGCTCCCACTTTAAACTATTGAGGAGCTACAATGTTTGGAGGAGACATTAACCCTCTGGGGTCTGAGGTGTTTTCTGGCCCTGGAGGTGTTCTGACATGCTCTGACATTTGTGCTTATTTCTGTTACTTGTGACATTTTCATGGCTAAAGTCTGATTACACTGTATTCAGCACAAACTCTGCTACAATAATATATCAGCAGCATGTATGTAAAAGTTTGTAGTTTTGACATACCGTAAAACTTCAAATAATAGCCCGGGCTTCTATTTACCCAAATCGCCGAACTGCACCGGCTTGTATTTGAGACAGGCGTCTATAAGAGACAGGCCTTTAATTTAGTGTTGAGATGTTCAAGCATGACAGTAGGAGGTTACCACATCATATTATGTTTTATTTATAATTAATTCGAATGTGTTTAACAAATAATTTGATGTAAGAAATGTCTTTGGCTATTGGCAGCATAAAAAAAAATAAAAAAAAAACGAAACGATGTGACAGCAATGGGCAGAACACAAGTTACCGCTAAAATCCATCGAGCATATGAACTTGTTGCCTGAAACACAACAAGAAAGAATGAAGGCTACCCTGTAAAACAACTGCAATCATGTGATAGAAAATGACTCTATTCATCACTATCATCATCCCCGCGATCCTCAATTACAAGTTCATTGGCGAATTCCTCCTCCACGTCGCTCTCCTCCACTTCTCCCTCTCCAGCCTCCGCTAACTCTGCCTGCCTTGCTTGCACTAACAGCTCCCGCCCCGATGCGCACGGCTCTCCCTCTTTGAAACAATGGATAAGGTGATCCTCGCTTCTATCAGAAGCTACTGTCAGGCCACATACCTAAGGATAACATTCCAAAGTTAATGAAATATATTATCTCCTCTTTCTCCCTCACACACACACACACACACACGCACGCGCGCGCGCGCGAATAGTGATGAGTCGTTCATGAACGGTTGCGTCTGTCACGTGAAATCTAATCAAAACATAGAACAGACGATCTGACGGGTTTTAGAAGATCAAATACAACCCGATACTAAAAAACAGACCAGGCCTCTATTTGAGACCGGCCTTTATTTACCCAAACCTGTCGTCACACCAGGCGTTTAAAAGAGACAGGCGTCTATTTGGGACTCGGCTATTATTTGAAGTTTTACGGTAATGACATTTATGCGTGGTTTGTGAAAATACAAAAAAAAAAATTTGTCACTGAAATAAGGTCATGAAACCCATACTGATTATTTCTTCACAAGACTTTTGAAAATTGTATGACGTAGCCTAGAATATTTGCTCCAAAACTATGAGAAAATCACCCTGACTGCTCATTCAGATAAGACAATATATTGATTTAAAATTTGTAAGACGTGTTTTGTGTAAGAAAGCTTTATGCGAGGAGACGTGATCACATCATTACTATGTATTGTTTTCACACCTGAGAAAGACAAAGACCCTCCCCTAACGGCCCTATTAGGAGCTATCAGGCCCTATCATTCTGAGCAACCTTGCACAAAGAATGAGGAGATTTAAAGAATGGCTTTTTGATTGTTTGGATTTATTTACAACACAACATAATCCAAATATACACAACAAATGACAAAAAAGCACACTATTGATAACAATCATCCAAAGGCAGAGACCTTTGTGCCATTCCTAAAAACATTGTACATACCTTTCATTTCCAAGGTGTTTGATTTTCACTTTAACATATTCATGCTCATGTGAATGTTGAAGTCAGCAGGACTCAGTGGCATCTGGTCCCTGTATAAAAAACAAAACAAAAAAAAAACTGTGAACATGCTGATATCAAGAGAGGGCTGCACGGTTAAAAATTATTATTTTTTTTTTCTGGTTAAAATTGCTTTTTAAAATTCACAGAATACACACACAAATGTTTCCAACAATAATGAACACCAGGTTTGTTGTGCCTTGTAGGCATAGGCTACGCGCAGTGCTGCATAATAATAACAATAACCTATAGCAGCATATAAATCTTTCAAAAGGATCACTTCAGTAACAACTACACTAGAGAAAAATATATTGATTATCAAATGTTACTTCAAATGTTTCCATTCGTTATGATGATATGAAATGAGATTGGAATAAAAACATGAAGCCTAGTGTTTGGTGCGTTTTGCTTTTCAAACACACGGCGCGCTCCAAAATATGAAACATTCAAACGCACGACACGCTCCAAAATATGAAACATTCAAACGCACGACATGCTCCAAAATATGATACATTCAAACGCACGCGCACTCCAAAATATGATACATTCAAACGCACGACATGCTCCAAAATATGATGCATTCAAACGCACGCGCGCTCCAAAATATGATACATTCAAACGCACGACATGCTCCAAAATATGATACATTCAAACGCACGGCGCGCTCCAAAATATGAAACACTATGGTTACCACTTACGTTTGAGCAGATATCCACAAACACAGTATTTAACAGTAAACACGGGTCTAAATATTATAATTTTCACAATATATCTAGCAACAGTTCAACTATAATGTGAAGTTTATGCAACAATAACATAAACTAATAATTAAGAATTTCTTACCTTACATCTTTCTTGTCTTCAAATCGCGTTCTTCTTCTTCTGAGGTAAATCGTACTCGGTTACTAACGTAACCTCGGTTCTCTCTAGAAGAGGGAACGAGTACTGCGTTTTTGTAAAAACGCTACGGGAAAAACTCTTTTTTCACGAAATACTGAAGCAAAAAATTATCCTTAATTTTCCATATATGTAAAGCGCGTTGCAGCAGTACACAGCTATGGCGAGACAGCTTGCTCGCTCATTGGCTGTTCTGCGGCAACTGCATAAGCCTATCGAGCGAGGCCTGAAGTGACGTCAGGCCAATGAGGGCGCTTTGCGCCCTCCTTGCCACTTCCCGCCGAGACGGGTGTGGCTAACCTCTATAAAAGGAGCTCGAAAAGGCTGATTCACTTGATTTTCATCGCCGAAGCGAACCAGAGTGAACCGTACGCACGGCAGAGAACGCAGTACTCGTTCCCTCTTCTAGAGAGAACCGAGGTTACGTTAGTAACCGAGTACGTTCTCTTACGAGAGTCCTCTCGTACTGCGTTTTTGTAAAAACGCTACGGGAACCCCCTGTTAAACGCCGTGTGTGCTGGGATAAAACACCGATCACTGGAAGCTAACCCAGGTATACAGTGCATAATCACCAGATAGACTCACAGAGAGTCTGGGAATAAGGGGGGGGGGACCTTAATTCCCTATATTGTAGCGTCCGCAGACGCAAAACATGACCTCACAGAGAGAGTCTAGTGACAAAAGGGGAATCCCTCCGTCCTTATATGGCTGCGTCCGCAGACGCGAATATGACATCACATAGACAGGGTGGGGAACCTGAAGTAATGTGGGTCTTACACAATTCTGCCCATAAAACAGTCGGTAGCACGCTGCGCATGCGATTTCAGTGTTCTAGTTAGACAGCTGATTCGACTACACCGATAGTAGCTTAGCCTGCAAGGCGGGAACCTCTAGGTTGTAAAACCTAATAAATGTAGACGGCGAGGCCCAGCCTTCCGCCATACATATGTCCTGTAAGGAAATGCCGCTAGACCAAGCCCACGAAGAGGCGACGCCTCTCGTGGAGTGCGCTCTAACGCCCAACAGGCACTGGAGGCCCTTGACAGTGTAAGCCAGCGCTATGGCGTCAACTATCCATCTGGATAGGCTCTGTTTCGAAACAGCCATTCCCTTGGAACGTCCACTGAACGAGACAAAGAGCTGCTCAGTCTGTCTGAAGACAGCAGAGCGGGACACGTAAGCTCTTAAAGCCCTAATGGGGCAAAGAAAACTTGAGTCCCCTTCCTCACTTGATCCCGGCAGGGCAGACAGGGAGATAACCTGAGCCCGAAACGGCGTTGAGGGATTTTGGCACATAGCCATGCCTAGGTTTGAGTATGACTTTAGAGTCATTAGGTCCAAACTCTAAGCACGCTGGGCTCACGGAGAGCGCGTGCAGGTCGCCTATGCGCTTCACAGAAGCGAGAGCCATCAAAAACACTGTTTTAAAAGACAAATGTTTGAGGCTAATAGATTGGATAGGCTCGAAAGGGGCACCTTTCATGGCCGCCAAAACCATAGAAAGGTCCCACATAGGGACTGAAGGAGGTCTGGGAGGATTCAGCCTCCTAGCTCCCCTGAGGAAGCGGATGACTAAATCGTTCCTTCCTAGTGACTGACCTAGCGTTGTTCCAGAGAACGCTGCAATAGCCACCACATAAACTTTGAGCGTGGAAGGGGATCTGCCCTTATCTAACAGCTCCTGTAGGAAGGAGAGAACCTCCGTCACCTCACAATCGAGGGGTGATAGCCCCCGAGCTGTACACCAGCCGGAGAAAACCGACCACTTCGAGGCATAAAGCCGCCTAGTCGACGGTGCTCTAGCCTGAGTGATGGTATTCATCACTCCCTCTGCGAGATCAACGGATATCCGTTGAGCGCCCACACATGAAGGGACCACAACTCCGGGTGTGGGTGCCAAATCGAGCCCCCGGCCTGCGAGAGGAGATCTCTCCTCAATGGCACTGGCCATGGAGCGATGTCTGCTAACTGCATCAGGACTGGAAACCATGCTTGGTTCTTCCAGAACAGTGCTACAAGCAGTACTGAGCATTTTGTTTCCCTGACCCGCTCTAACACCTGAGGCAGGAGGGAGACGCGGGGAAAAGCGTATAGCGGGCAGTGCGGCCACATCCGGGACAGCGCGCTGTCGTTCTTGGAAAAGAACACGGGGCAATGAGCGTTTTCGCGGGACGCGAATAGGTCCACCTCCGCTCTGCCGAATCTCTCCCACAACAGCCGGACTGTTTGTGGGTGTAGAGACCATTCGCCCAGGGGAATGTTGTTCCTGGACAGTCTGTCTGGGCCCACATTCTGCAGGCACATGCACTGCTCTCAGCGAGCGCAAATTGTGCTGAGCCCATGTTAGGAGGCGTTTCGCCAGCCTGTACAGGGATCTGGATCTGAGACCGCCCTGGCGATTTATGTAGGACACCACGGCCGTGTTGTCCGAACGGACTACGACTGATCAGTACCAGTCGTCCGCCATCCAAGGTATCAGGGCCGCCACACAGCTCTGATTGATCTTGAGACGTAACCGGCCGGACACTCACGCTCTCAACCAGAACTGCAGAGGGCGCATGCGGAGCAAGCCCAGCTGAAGAACTGGCAATGCTGAGGCCATGAGACCCAGCATCCTTTGAAACTTCCTGAGCGGGGTAGTCGCGCCGCAGCGGAAGGATCTCGCCGCGCGCTGAATGTGCAGCACGCGCTGTGGCGACAGCCGCGCTGTCATAGACTGTGAGTCCAGAATGGTACCCAGAAACGAAATCGCTTGACTGGGGTTCAGCGAACTCTTTGTCCAATTGACCGTGATACCAAGATTCTCGAGGTGATCGAGTAAAATGGTTCTGTGCTCCACCAGCTGTGATCGTGATTGAGCTAGGATCAGCCAGTCGTCCAAATAGTTCAGCACTCGCATGCCTCTGAGTCTGAGAGGGGCGAGCGCTGCGTCCATGCACTTCGTAAATGTACGAGGTGCCAGGGACAAGCCGAACGGCAGGACTGTATACTGGTATGTCTGACCCTCGAAGGCGAATCTCAAGTATCGCCTGTGATGTGACGCTATCTGTATTTGAAAATACGCGTCCTTCAGATCTATTGACATAAACCAGTCTCCTCGGCGAATATGCGCGAGGATTTTCCTGGTCGTGAGCATTTTGAAACTGCGTTTCACTAATGCTCTGTTCAGCCGTCTTAGATCCAGTATGGGTCTGATACCACCGTCCTTTTTGGGGACTAGAAAGTATCTGCTGTATAGCCCCCCTTCGCTTTGAGCTTGGGATACATGCTCTATCGCCCCTTTGCTCATCAGTTTTGATATTTCGGTGCGAAGTAGGTGTGCTACTTCTAAAGCCACCGTAGTTTTGACACGCGCTGTGAAGCGGGGAGGGCGTTGACAAAACTGTAGCGAGAAGCCTCTCTTTATAATGCCTCGCACCCAGTCCGAAACCCCTGGAAGCGCTGCCCATGCCTCTGCATGGCTGGCTAAGGGTTGGATGCGAAGCGCGCTCTGTTCGCCGTGCGACAGAGGTGCTTCGGGGCGCAATAACATAGGCGTTACAGTGCTTAACTGAGTGAGGGAGGGCTGAGAAAGTCTCGTGGGACTCATGCTGTCTGCGAATAAATGTGGGCGGGAAACGGGCACATTCACTGCTTTGGACGCGCTGCCTGCCTGAGCAGAGCGAGCGCGCACAGGTCCCGTTTTTACAGAGAGCCTGTGATCTGTGAGACATAGTGTTCGTGGGCACTGGGAAGTGGGCACTTTTACTATGTTGGAAGCGCAATCGACCTGAGTCGATTTTAAGTGCGCGAGCCCTAAGTGTAGGGCTGTGCTTGTGTGTAGGGATGGGCACTGAGGAGTGGCCATCGACACTACATTTATAGCACCATCGGCCGTGGCCGGGACACCAGAAAATACACTCTTTTCGGGATATATCTGGGTAGCCGTAAAAACGGCTTTTGTGTGCAGGCAAGCGGGCAGCTGTGCGGGCTTGCGCTTTGCAGAAAACGCTGGAACAGTCGCAATTCTTGGGACTGAAACAGCGGCGCGCTTGGGTGAGAGACCGGCCGCAACGGGACTCACACACCTGCGCTTTCCTAGGCGTGCTAGGACTTCTTCGGGGCTTCCGGCTTCACTGCAATCCTCGGCCGCGGCCCGCGCTGAGCGGGGCGTCGGTTGCTAGAGCGAGAGCGGGGCCTCGAGCTGCGCTGCTGTTGCTGCTGTGAAGAGGCGGCCGAAGGCGGGGGCTGAGGCTGAGAGCTCCACGGGGTCTGTTTTTCACGACTTGCTGCAGAACCAGAGCGCTTCGGGAGGAAGTGCTTGAAGGCTTGAGATGCTTTCTGGGCTTCGGTAAATCTCTCTACGAACTCGGAGAGAGAAGATCCGAAGAGGCCAGCGGAAGACAGTGGGGCGTCGAGAAACGCGGTGCGCTCGGAATCAGCCATCTCCGTGAGCGTCAGCCACAAGTGCCTCTCAGCAACAGTGGCGGAAGCCATGCACCGTCCCATGGCTTGTGCAGCAGACTTGGTAGCGCGGAGGGAGAGATCCGAAGCGCTTCTCAAATCCGCGATGCAGATAGCGTCAGGCCCCATCTCGTCCAGCTTACGGAGGAGATCACCCTGGAAAATCTGCAGCGTAGCCATGGTGTGTAGCGCTGACGCGGCCTGCCCAGCGGCGGAGAAAATTCGCGCGAGCAGCGTCGACGTCATGCGGCAGGCTTTGGAAGGCAACACCGGTTTAGTCCGCCGTCCAGCAGAGGGCGGGCAAAGGTGGGTCGCTATCGCCTGTTCCACCGGCGGAAGTGAAAGGTAGCCTCGGTCTTTAGCATTATCCAAGGAGGAAAATGCTGGCGACACAGACGAACGTGTTCGTGCTGAGTAGGGAGCGTTCCAGGCCTTCGCAACTTCTTCATGAAGCTCAGGAAGAAAAGGAGCGGGCTTTGATTCCGGAGAGGTGCGCTCGCCAGAGAGGAAGCTACCATCCAGCCGGGTGCGAGAAGGGAGTTCTGGTGCAGACCACTCGAGGCCGAGGCTCGCCGCGGCCAACGCGAGTACTCGCATGAGCTCCTTCTCGATGCTAGCTCTTGCCGTAGGCCTACGGGCAGGAGGCGCGAGATCCTCGGAGCTCGCCCAGTCCTCGCTGCCTGAAGCTAGCAGAGAGCAGGAATCTTTCTTCCCCGACGCGGCTTCGGAAACAACTTCCTCTGATGAAGCGGCGGCAGACTGCGGGCGCTGAGCATCAGGAAGTGATTCAGGGGAAGTCGGTGAAGCAGGCGGGCGAACCGGCGAGCTTGGTCGGGCTGGAGCGGGTTCCGGGACCCGCTGCGAGCGGCGCTTCTTACGGCGTGGCAGCGCGGCGGGGAGTGCAGGCTCTGAGAAAAATGCCAGGCGAGTCCTCAGAGTCACCATCGGCAGAAGCTCGCAGTGAGGGCAGCCGCCGTCAGCGAGCGCGAGCGCTGCATGATCCTCACCCAAACAGGAGACACAGATGACATGACGGTCTCCCTCGGTGAGTGGGGCTCGGCACGAGCCGCAGGAAGGCATCTTTAGAAAGACGCAGCTCTTTTAGGGGGTGAGTGTTGCAAGGCGAACACACACACACACACACACACACACACAAGAACAATAATAATAGAAAGGATATGGCGTCGGAAAGCGCAGCAGGTACGGCGGTAGAAGGCGGCGTTGGCCAGCGGCTTCGAGGGCTCGTCCCACTGAAGTGCTTGCCTCAGACGACGCGTGCTTCCTCGTGATCCAGCGATGCGTGAGCTTCGCTGAAGAGATGAAAAATCAAGTGAATCAGCCTTTTCGAGCTCCTTTTATAGAGGTTAGCCACACCCGTCTCGGCGGGAAGTGGCAAGGAGGGCGCAAAGCGCCCTCATTGGCCTGACGTCACTTCAGGCCTCGCTCGATAGGCTTATGCAGTTGCCGCAGAACAGCCAATGAGCGAGCAAGCTGTCTCGCCATAGCTGTGTACTGCTGCAACACGCTTTACATATATGGAAAATTAAGGATAATTTTTTGCTTCAGTATTTCGTGAAAAAATAGTTTTTCCCGTAGCGTTTTTACAAAAACGCAGTACGAGAGGACTCTCGTAAGAGAACCAATGTAAGTCTTCCAAACTCGACGAAAAGCAGAGACTTTGGTGAAGCTTGGTGCTTTGTTTTTGAGGTAACGAGCTCGTTCGTGTGAGGTGTGGACGATTTGCATGTCAATCTCTTTTTGCGCGTGTGGGCGTGGTCAAATAGAAAATAATGAGCAAGCGCGTAAGAAACTGGACATCTTGCTGGTTTTATACAAATTACTTAAGCAGAGAATATTTGTTTTCAGTTTAAATCCGATCATTTAAAAGTACTAACTTAAATGTTTATAAAGGTATATGGCTCATAAATGTGTGCCGAGTATTCGCTGAGTTTTGTTTCAGTTTATAGACGTGCTCAAGAAAAAAAATTTCAGCGAGACGGAGAGGCAGAACGCACACCCTGTTTATTTTCTTTATTTTACAAAAGCACGTTTTGATTTGATTGTAAGTGGACACATACAAAAGTAGAAATATCACATATTCTTTTTTCATATTTCTTTTTTCTGTGTGACCATAAATGACGGAGTAATTTAAGTTTATTGTGCTACAATGTGAAGAAAATCCACCAAAACACACAGGCACGTTTGTCGACACCAGAGGGTTCATATGTTGTATTGTGCATTTTATATGTGTGTATTTAAGTTGGTTGGTAAAATGGTTTATTTTATTTTGATATTATTTCTGTGAGATAGTTGTACCCATGTGTACAAATTCTCACACAATGAAGTGGTCAGTGAGTCTATGACTGGTGTTCAGTGAGTGCAGTAACTGTTGAGGAGTACTCTGATTGAATTATTGTTACATATGATCCAAAGTTAAATATATATATATATATATATATATATATATATATATATATATATATATATATATATATATATAATATGTATATATATATATATAATATGTATATATATATATATAATATGTATATATATATATATAATATGTATATATATATATATATTATGTATATATATATATATATTATGTATATATATATATATATTATGTATATATATATATATATTATGTATATATATATATATATTATGTATATATATATATATATATTATGTATATATATATATATATATTATGTATATATATATATATATTATGTATATATATATATATATTATGTATATATATATATATATATTATGTATATATATATATATATTATGTATATATATATATATATATGTATATATATATATATATATGTATATATATATATATATGTATATATATATATATATATGTATATATATATATATATATGTATATATATATATATATATGTATATATATATATATATATGTATATATATATATATATGTATATATATATATATATATATATATATTGTAGCGTCTGGACCAATCAGACACACACAAATTATTCATTTATTTAATGAATAATCCAGCAAACTCACTCTCCCAACAAAGGCCTGTGAAACTTCCCCCAAAAACTAACATCCCAGATGAAGCTAACACACTGGCAAAACGCTGTGTCTTGTTACAGGACACACTGAGACTGATAAGAGTTTTATGACCCAAAGGAATTTCCAGAAAACTGTTACTCTCACTGTGTAAACATGTATCTAATTTTCCCACCTCATGATTTTCCTTTTATGTGGTTGGCTTTTGTATTCTTGTAAACTTTATTGGGTTTGCATACTATGGTCAACTTTCAGACTTTGCATACTATGGTCAACTAAAATCATATGTGTGGCATGTTTGGCCTCTATAAACTCCAATCTTCGTCCCCATTCTAGGGACCTCTGGTAATTTGTAATAATCGCAGAGGTCGTCTGTGATTTTTTTATTATTATTATTATACATTTTATTTATAGGCGCCTTTCTTGACACTCAAGGTCACCTTACATCATCATCAACAACAATAACAAAATTTAAAAACAATGAGATACAATACAATTAAAAGAAAATGCAGTTGTGGTCAAAGGGAGTAAGCTATTCTAAACAAATGAGTTTTGAGTTTGGATTTAAAAAGTGTGAGAGAATCAATATTACGGAGGTCCGGTGGAAGCGAATTCCAGAGCTGAGGAGCAGAGAAACTGAAAGCTCTACTCCCCATAGTAACAAGGCGGACACGGGGAACGGTGAAATGAATAGAAGAAGAGGATCTAAGAGTACGAGCGTGTGTAGGTATATGGAGGAGATCAAAAAGATACGAAGGGGCTAGATTATGAATGACTTTAAAAGTAAGGAGAAGTATTTTATAGTTGATACGATAAATGATAGGGAGCCAATGGAGCTGTTGTAAAATAGGAGTGATGTGATGAATAGAAGGGGTACGAGTAATGATACGAGCAGCTGAATTTTGGACCAGTTGAAGTTTATGAAGAGTTTTATGTGGAAGGCCAAACAAAAGAGAATTACAATAATCTAAACGGGAGGTGACTAAGCTGTGAACAAGAATGGCACTGGAGTGAGGCGTGAGGAAAGGACGCAGACGGTTGATATTACGAAGATGATAATAAGCAGACCGGGTAACATTATAAACATGAGATGTAAAAGAGAGGGTGCTATCGAAGATGACACCCAGACTCTTAACCTGAGGGGAGGGAGAGATAAAGGAACTATCAGTGGGAATAGAAAAATTATGGAGTTTGTTTAATGTTGATTTTGTACCTATAAGAAGCAATTCTGTTTTATTGGCATTTAATTTAAGGAAGTTTGAAGTGAACCAGGATTTTATGTCAAGAAGACAGGTAGTAAGGGAAGATGGTGGAAGTGTGGAATTAGGTTTGGTTGAAAAATAGAGCTGGGTGTCATCTGCGTAGCAATGGAAATTAATCTGATGTTTACGGAAGATGTAACCAAGGGGAAGAAGATAAATAATAAACAGTAGGGGCCTGTAGTGACAGGGACAGAATGAGAAGTGAATGATTTTAACTGAATAAACTGAGTGCGGCCTGAAAGATATGAATGAAACCAGTTAAGAGGTGTGTTAGTAATTCCAATAGAAGAGAGTCTGTTCAAAAGGATGGTGTGTGAGATAGTATCGAAGGCCGCACTCAAATCAAGCAGAAGAAAAATGGATAATAAACCAGAGTCAGCCGCTAGGAGAAGGTTATTAGTAATTTCAAGTAGTGCTGTTTCCATGCTATGAAAAGGACGGAAACCAGACTGGAATTGTTCATATAAATTATTGTAGGAAAGATGAGTATGAAGTTGAGCAGCAACTATTTTTTCCAGAATTTTGGAGATGAATGGAAGATTTGAAATAGGACGGAAATTATTATAATCGTTGGGATCTGAACCAGGTTTCTTAAGAATGGGAGTTACAGAAGCTGTTTTAAGAGAAGGAACAATTCCAGTGGTAAGTGAAGAGTGAATAATGTTAGTAATGAGAGGGGACAGAAAAGAAACAGTGGCTTTCACAAGCACATTTGGAAGGGGGTTGTCACGATCAGTTCAAAAACAAAACTGAGGACTCAATTGCAGAAAAATAGGAATTTAATAAAGGAAAAGGCAAAAATACAAGAACAAAACAAAACTCCCACGCAGGGAAAACACTAGAATATATTAACAAACTTAAACACTGGAAACAAAACACAAGAACATTAGACAACGTAACAGCACAGTACAACAGACACAATGAGACTAAATAGGGAGGCAAACAAAAGAAGGTAACGATGACAACAGGTGGAATTAATTAAACCAATAACAAGATAACAAGAAGGGCAGGGCTAACAATGAACACGAGCACATGGCTCAACATAACAAACACCCAAGTGCAAAACAAGACAGGACAAACTTGTGACAGGGGTCTACTAAAGGTTTGAAAGGCGTCTCCAGGATCCGAGCTAAACGCTCTAAATAGCCGGTCAGAATTTCCCGATCTGTCTCCAACTGGGCAGACGTGGCTAGAACCATCTCTGGCTGGGCAGATGTAATCTGAACAGTCTCAGACTGGACAGACGGGACATGAACAGTCTCTGGCTGGGCAGACGGGACGTGAACAGTCTCTGACTGGGCAGACGGGACGTGAACCGTCTCTGACTGGGCAGGCGTGATGTGAACAGTCTCTGACTGGGCAGACGCGACATGAACCATCTCTGGCTGGGCAGGCGTGATATGAACCTTCCTCCAGGATATTAAACAGCATTGAAAAATAATTCAACAATGTTTCAGCAGACGTCATGTCAGGGGACACAGACTCGGCAGGCATAACATGAACAGTCTTTGGCTGGGCAGACGCGACGAGAACAGTCTCCGGCTGGGCAGACGTGACATGAACGATCTCTGGCTGGGCAGGCGTGACATGAACCGTCTCTGACTGGGCAGATGTGACGTGAACCGTCTCTGACTGGGCAGACGTGACGTGAACCGTCTCTGACTGGGCAGATGTGACGTGAACCGTCTCTGACTGGGCAGACGTGACGTGAACAGTCTCCGGCTGGGCAGGCGTGACAGTCTTTCTTCTCCTTCTGCGTCTCGGAGTCCCCGAACTCTGGACCACTGGTACTGGAATCACTGGCGCTGGAGTCACCGGCATTGGAATCATGGGAACATGTGAAGAAAAACGCTCGGGGCTGAACCTTGCCGGTCCTTGGTCAGGAAATGACCAAACTGGAGAATGCTGTCGGTGCCCACCTGTCGTATCTCCTCCCCTGCGTCCTCCACGAATTCCTCTAAATATGACCAGCCGAGTCCCTCTAAAAGATTCTCTGTCCCATGTTGTGGGTAAGGGTCTGCGAGAATCCATTGTGCTGAGTCGTCAAAAAATGGCTGTTACGTTCTGTCACGATCGGTTCAAAAACAAAACTGAGGACTCAATTGCAGAAAAATAGGAATTTAATAAAGGAAAAGGCAAAAATACAAGAACAAAATAAAACTCCCACGCAGGGGAAAACACTAGAATATATTAACAAACTTAAACACTGGAAACAAAACACAAGAACATTAGACAATGTAACAGCACAGTACAACAGACACAATGAGACTAAATAGGGAGGCAAACAAAAGAAGGTAACGATGACAACAGGTGGAATTAATTAAACCAATAACAAGATAACAAGAAGGGCGGGGCTAACAATGAACACGAGCACATGGCTCAACATAACAAACACCCAAGTGCAAAACAAGACAGGACAAACTTGTGACAGGGGTCTAATCTGCAGGTTGAAGATTTGGATTTCTGAATGATAATTAATTTCATTAAGGTAAATGCTGAGAGTAGACAGGTGGGAGCAAATGAAACTGGGACAGGTGAGTTCGGACCAGAAGTAGACATAAGGTGCTGGTGGATATGTTCAATTTTTAAAGAAAAAAATGATAATATAGAATTACAAAAATCAGAGGAATACAAGTGAGGAGGAAGTGGATCCCGAGGTTTTATGAAGTTTGTAATGAGAGAAAAAAAGGGCCTTTGAATTTCCTTCACTTGAACTGATTAAACCAGAATAATAGGTGGTTTTAGCTTTAGAAATCGAATCTTTGTAAAAAAGAATGTGATTTAAATACATGTCCTTGTGCACAGTAAGATTCGTTTTCCTGTAAAGTCTTTCAAGTTGTCTTCCTTTTGTTTTTAATTTTCTAAGAGTGGGAGTAAACCAAGGTGCAGAAAGAGTAAATGAAACAGTCCTGGTTTTGAGTGGAGCAAGATTATTAAAGAGGTTATGAAGGTTGTAATTGTAGTGAGAGAGCAGTTCATCCGGGGTAGAGAAACTGTCGATACTGGGAAAACTAGAGATGCTAGAGGATAAAATGTCCAAGTTGATATCCTTAATATTTCGGAATGTTATAGTACGTGGGAGATTAGATTTGGAGAGTGAGAGATTAACAGTGAACGAAAGCAACATGTGATCGGAAAAAGGAAAAGAATCTGCTTTACAGTTAACAGGTGTAACACCTGAACAGCAGATTAAATCTAAAATATGTCCTTTATTATGTGTGGGAAAGTTTATGTATTGCTGAAGTCCAAAACTATCCAGACAGGATGTAAAGTCTTTGGTGAGAATGTTGTCAACATTATCCATATGTATATTAAAATCCCCCAGGAGTAATATATTTGATGAAAGTGTGGATAGGTGAGTCAGAAAGGCAGCAAGGTCATCAATAAAATCCTTGTTAGGCTTTGGTGGGCGATACAAAGTAGCAACAATGGTGGGAATAGGTCCAGAAAGCTGACAAACAGTAGCCTCAAATGAGTGACAGACAGGAGCATTGACAGGCGCTATCCTCCACTTCTCACGATAAATTATCGCGAGACCTCCCCCACGGCCAGAGTCACGTGATTGAGAGATGTAAACAAATCCCGGAGGAGAAGCATCATTGAGTGAAATAAAGTCATTTGGCTGCTGCCACGTTTCTGTTAAACACAAAAAGTCAAACTTACGGTCAACGAGGAGATCCTTCACAAGATGCTCCTTACCCGTAAGTGAGCGGATGTTAAAGAGACCGAAGTTGACAGTAGTGTTACTGATTTTGGCAGCCGTGTTAGCCGACCTAGCTAGACGGGCCAACACACTATGATCAGCGCAGCGACCGGTATTCCTCAATGGACGTCGAGTAGTGGACCAAAAGGACTTTATAGAGTATTGGATTTATCATACTGAAAGTTCCGACGAGAGCCACGGTGAATGTATTTCCGACGAGGCAGGTATAAAATATCCGGGTGTGAAAGCAGAGCTGGTGGTGGTGGATCGTCATGTAGATATAAACGGAACCTCAGAAGCTCAGCTGTGTAGAATACTGGAACAGTGCAGTCGATGAATGAGAAACCAAGGACAGGACAGTCCAGGCGAGCACAAGCCACACATAGTTAATCCACATAGTTAAAGGAAAACCGGAGAGCAGCGGCAGCAAAGACGCGCCAGCGTTCACTCAGCGTTTTCAATCAAAATGATTGAAATGATTTTTATCCCGTGCGAATCTGCCATGTCTGTAAAAATGTCTGTAAAAATTCCCCCGAAAATTACCTACCGTATTTCGGCCAACACAGGGGTCCTATGATAATACCAGTCCCGTGCGAATCCCCATGTCTTTGATTTGGGCTGTTTTTTTGAGAGCCTATCGTTTCCTAAAGAACGTAGTAACCATTATGGGCCGTTTAACTGTCCATTTTAAGTCTGTATTGAAACTATATTAACAATAAAATCTCTCGATATGCCCTACTCCAATCCGATTATAGTTTTTCTTCAATAAAAACTATGAAGTGCTGCAAAAGAGAAAACAAACTACATAAAGACGTGATCTGGAAGCTCAACTCGGACCGTTGTCATGGAAACGTCAAATTAAGTATTTTGGCGCAACATGGAAGCTCTTTTGGAAAGTTTGGATGCTTTTTGTGGTAGTGTAATTTAGTAGTCTGTATCGTGGAGCATTTCTTTGTCTCACACGGCCTCTAAAGACATCCATCCTGTAAGTATCTCAAGAAATCAAAATGTGAAAGAGTACAAATTATATAAAATGAAATAAAACAAATAAAATGAATAGAAAAACAAGCCTATCGCAACGTTTCAGTATTTATAATACCTTCTTCAGGCAGGCTTGTTGTAAATATGGACAAAGAATAAAAGAAAAAGAAGATATATTATATATTTATACAATAATATGATATTCTGTAATATATATAATATATTTCTCTAATACATTGGTTAAATAAGTTCTTTTTTTAAAATTGCAATACTGCAGCGCGATCTTCGTTTCAGCACTTTCAGCTAGTGAAGTGTGAATGGGTGGGCGCGCTGTAAAGTCCGTAAACTCGAGGGAATTACGAACATTTATTTGCCCGTGTGAATGAGCCACCAAAAACACAGACATCAGGGGGTAATTTCTTAATTACAGAGGTCCAGGGGTAATACTAATCCTGTGCGAATAGGGCTTTAGTCTCATTATTTGATACATTAAGTATCCTTACCCCTTTTAAAGAAGGGCGTGTTAGAACTAAACTGATGGTTTGCTCAAGGCTGTTGATCTGCTGAATTTCAACAATGCAATAACTTCTTCCTTTCCTGTATTCTGCTTCAGCTCTCTTTCCCTTGGTAAACTGTATGCATGTATGTGTGTGTATGTTAGAGTAGTTTAAGTGTTTTGACTAGTTAATAAAATCTTGTTCATGTCACACGTAAAGTTGTCCGTGTCTCAAGCTCATAATTGGAGTCACTAATCATATAGATTGTTGCTACTGCTCTTAGTAGTACTGTAAATTAAGAAAGACATTTCTCATGCCCCAGAAATGTACACTTCTTAGAGTTAATAAACAATTAATACTGAGTGTTCATGGGACAAACAGGGCCCGGTTTCCCAAAGCGTTCTTATCTCTAAGTAGTTCTTAACCTATTCCTTAATCTCTCTCTTAACCTTATGGCACGATTCCCGAAACGTTTGTTCGCTAAGTATATCTTCTGTAAGTCACACTTTCGTAAGGTTGGTCTGGACCACTCTTAGCTTTACCTTATCACTGTTGCAGGTCTATATGTGTGACGGTAGCCAGCCCTTCTGGATTATCCTCACTCAAGTTTCAGCGCCCCCTTTTGTATGTTTATGGACTCGCGTACTTGCTTCCTAGTATGCATTGTTGACTGCTGATTGACTATCACCTGTTCTGATTTAACTCTGATCAGTTAACCTATATCTGGCTTGTTAACCTGGCATCTCTTTGTGCAGTATTGTTTCACTGTTGTGTGCATGTCTGAGCGTTCCTGGTTTTTCTTGCCTTGCTGTGTCTTGACTCTTGCCTTGCTGAATCTCTCTGATTGTCGCAGCCTGCCTAGTGCCCCTCTGCCTGTTTCTGGATTCAGTTTGCCTGCAGCCTGCCCCCTGCCCATGATCTCCAGCCTGGTTCTCGACATGCCTTTGTTTAACCCTGAATCTGTTGATGCTGAATCTAATCTTTGACTGAGTCTAATACATTGTTGCACTTGGATCTGCCTCTGTCGTCTCAATCATAACAATATGAATATAATTCTGAAGTTTTAATACACCCAGACAGTATTAAATTTGGCTAATTCAAGTGTTTTCATGCAAAGAATAAAATTGTCATTACACTGATTGTTGTTAGATTTTTAATTATATTATTATACAATATTATTAATTTAATTAAAACGCTCTTTTAAAGGCCAGTGAAAGCATAGGCTACTGTCAGTTAAGTCCTATTCGGACGCTAATATTGTTTCTCATGGGCTCGTCCGGTATTTTAAACATTTACAGGGGTAAGTCGGTGATTTTAGTGCCGTCCGAATCCATAATATCAGTATTTTTCTCACCCAACCCACGTAAAAATCCCTGGCCAAATTAGTACCTTCTGTTTTTTGACAAACAGGTCGTGTGGTAATTTAATTGCTGTCTGAATCCACATCTCTGAGTTTACAAGAGATTCAAAATTCACGGTTTAAATCCTTTTTGATCACTGCCGAGCACCGTACGCAAGATGTAAACTTTTATTACTGAAATGCTGGAAAGTATTTACAAGAACAATATTTCATTGCAGCTCCACCTCAGCGAACAAAAATGGGAAAGAGAAGAAGGCACGTAAATGTTTGAAAAGGTTATTGTGGCAGCAATATATGTTACAATTTTAAAATATGTAGGCTAGGCTATTATAGGCTATTATAGTTTAGATTATTTTTTATAATATCCAATAATCATAATAAATTGCAATTTCAACTATTTCTGAAGTGCTTCATTTATAAAGAACACCGCTTTCTCACATAAACAGCCCCTGCATGAGAGAATAATTGATTCTCGAGCCATCGATATCAAACAATTCAGCACCATCGCCACGGACAGCACCCGGTAACGTCGCACGTAAGAAGGTATATCTTAAGCAGCTTCCTAAGGTATGGTTCGGGGAACACACTTAGGAACATAAACAACTTTGGTAAGATATATCTTTCGAGCTTTCTTAGCGCGCTAAGAGTGAGTGTTATCGGGAAACCGGGCCCAGGTTAATTGATTGTAATATTAATTTACCACAGTAAGTTAATTATATTAACTGATCCAAATATTCATAATCAGTTATAACCAGTTATTATTGATTATTAATATTTAATATAGCTAATTTGCTACTATATATATTATATATATAATATATATATTCATGGTATATGAATCTGTGCAAGATTGGAGCGTTACGGTCGATGGAGATGGTGGTAGTTTTCAGGTTTGTTCTTTAAAGCAGTCGTTTTGGCAGAAGACCTGAAATATCTGATATTTTTTAATAAATTATTGTGACCATACTTTCATTTTCATGTTGAGAAATAGTTAGGTTTAGATGCTTTTGGCATCTGTGTAGTGTCACGCACATTGTAGCGATGCTACAATGTAAAACAAAAGAAACACATATTTACTTAATACTTATATTAAATAACACCAACCTACACAACTTCATAACATTTATTAGAATTTGTACTAAAGAAAAACTAGATATAGTAACGAAAAGAGGTGGGGTTTGTGTGTTTGAGAGGAAAAGAAAAGAGGAAGTAGAGAAGCGGAAGCGAGGGCCTGGTCGGGAAGTTTGGAATCAGCGTCTGGAAAAGCCAGGGGAAAACTGTCACAGTGTCTGGTTTGTGTTCCCTGGGTCACCACTAGATGTCCTCCTTCCCCACGGTGTCAGTCACATTCTGAACTACGTTCCCCACGATCCTTGTTTCTTCATTGCACTCAGCTGTCCCTTGTCACTAATCATTGCACTCAGCCAATTCCCCATTAGCATTGTCATTTCCCTGTGTATATAACCCTGTCTGTTTTAGTATGTGTCACGGAGTCCTTGTATTTATCACACCACTTCCGAGTTCTGTTCTTGCCCGTTTGTCTCGTGCCTGTTTATGTTGGATTGCTACTTTGGTGTTGACCCCTGCCTGGACTGGATTTGAGTAACGGATTTCCCTTAATAAATATACATACTGCACTTGGATCTTCTCTTTATTTCCTACGTGTGGATCGTGACAAAAACTAGGACGTTTTTTCAGCGTGTCGTGAAGGTACTCTGTGGGATTATTGTCCATGTGGAAAGTCAGAACACAGAGTAAGAGTGGAGTAGCTGAACGAGCTGAAATCTGAACACCACCTGTGAGAAACCAATGCCTAAGGAAATGTTTGACCCAGTGAAGTTGGAGAAGTTGCAGACCTGTGAGTGTTGGTTCCTTCTGAGACTCTTTTACAATGTGAGATCACCAACCTAAAAGGTAAAAAGAGTATTTAGTCTTCCCGAGCCCTCCTGGTTATCGATCTCTAAAACTCTGAACGCATCGCATCTCTCATCACAAACAAAAACGATTATATATTTTTTTCTGTCTTATACCTATTATTTTGTTTGAATTAATTTCGTTTTCATTATATACTTACTCATGTTTTGGGATGATTTTTGGAACTATTTTTGATTTTTGATAAAAAAAAAAAAAAAAGGTCTACTGTTGAACCTTGACGGCCTGTGTGCAAACACCAGTATTTCATTGTAAATAATCTTTTCGTTTGCTCATTTCTGAGGGCGTTTTTTCTGGACACCAAGAGACTGTTGTTGTTGTTGTTGTTGCTGCTTTAAATGTGAATGGACATTTCAGTTTCTTTCTTCTTCCCATAATGGTGGTAAACAGAAAATTATTTTTTTTAACTGTCTGGCGCCCAACCTGAACAATGAAAAACTTGAAAAACCACTGTTACAACATTTGTTTTGGACACGTGGTGATATTGGACACCTTGGGAATGAGAAGCCGTTGTCTCACAGCCATTTCAGTTAACCAGATGTGTTTTCTCAAGAATATGTTACCTATGAATCTTCATAAAAAACCTAATGCCTTTGGCAGTGAACTGACCAAAAAAATGACATCAGTATTTCATCAGCCTTTCATCAGCCAAGTTAAATCAGAAATCTGTGTTGGAATGGCACTATTCATGATCTTGGCAACTGTAATAGTAAAATATATCAAACGAGATCGTGATATTACTTGATCACAGAAGTCT
Source organism: Scardinius erythrophthalmus (assembly GCF_964197995.2). Lineage (NCBI taxonomy): Eukaryota > Metazoa > Chordata > Actinopteri > Cypriniformes > Leuciscidae > Scardinius > Scardinius erythrophthalmus. The sequence goes on from NC_138224.1 coordinate 48,508,484, forward strand.
TAAATGAGACACAAAATCTTAAAATGTTTACATCAAGAGTGCTAAAATCAGGGTAGAAAATGAACTATGTATAAATTATGACATATACAGTATCATTTACTTATTGTAATTATTTACAAGTAATCACTTGTTTGCATTATTTAGTTGTTTTTTTTATTACAACCCGAATTCCGGAAAAGTTGTGACGTTTTTTAAATTTGAATACAATGAAAACTAAAAGACTTTCAAATCACATGAACCAGTATTTTATTCATAATAGAACATAGATAAACAGAGAAATTTAAAAATGTTATGCTCAAAATGAACTCATTTCAAATTTGATGCTTGCTATAGGTCTCAAAGTTGGGACGGGGGCATGTTTACCATGGCATAGCATCTCCTCTTCTTTTCAAAACAGTTTGAAGACGTCTGGGCATCGAGGTTATGAGCGTCTGGAGTTTTGGTGTTGGAATTTGGTCCCATTCTTGCCATAGGTTTCCAGCTGCTGAAGAGTTTGTGGTCGTCTTTGACGTATTTTTCGTTTAATGATGTGCCAAATGTTCTCTATAGGTGAAAGATCTGGCCAATTCAGCAGCGGACTCTTCTACGACGAAGCCAAGCTGTTGTAATTGCTGCAGTATGTGGTTTTGCATTGTCCTACTGAAATACACAAGGCCCTCCCTGAAATAGACGTCATCTGGAGGGGAGCATATGTTGCTCTAAAACCTTTATATACCTTTCAGCCTTCATAGTGCCATCCAAAAAATGCAAGCTGCCCATACCGTATGCACTTATGCACCCCCATGCCATTAGAGATGCTGGCTTTTGAACTGAATGTTGATAACACGCTGGAAGGTCTCCCTCCTCTTTTGTCCCAACTTTTCCTGAATTCGGGTTGTATTATCAAATTAATCTTGAGTTTGAATCATGAGAACTTTTATAGGCTTATATTGAAAGAGCACCTCTAACTTATATTGTAACAGCACCTCTGCTTACCTCTCCTCAGCATGCTCAAAGCAGTCTGAAGACAGCGTGAGCTGAACAGTAATGAAGTCACGACGTCAGTACAAATTGAGCATAAAACTCCTTTTCCAAATTGACACTAATGATGTTCAAAACAAAATTATAGTGTTTTCTTTGACAAATTAGTATAAAGTAAATAAATAAAAATCGACAGAAAAGATCATTAATGAAATACAGTACTGTGCAAAAGTCTTAGGCATGTTAACCAACACATTAAGACTGTTTACTTGTAAACGGAAAGTGTCTTGAATTCCATCTTCAGTTACACCTGCAGCTTCAGTGAGTAAGCTGCCATTTCGCTCTGTGATGAGCCTGTGACTGATTGTTTTTGCGAAAGGATCTCGGCTTAAAGCGTCAGCCACAGTGTTCTTCTTTCCGGCAATATGTTTGAGGTCAAAGGTGTAAGCTTAGACACCCAGCACTGTTTACAAGCATCGAGTTTAGCCTTGGTGAGAATATAAGGGAGTGAGTTATTGTCTGTCCATACAGTGAACATGTGGCCCTTTTGCCAATGACTGAATCTTTCACACACGCTCCACTTTAAGGCTAAAAACTTGAGTTTTGTGCCGGATATCTCCTCTGAGAGTTACTTAGGTACTTGCATGCGAATGCAGTGGGACGAGCTTTTCTCCTCACTTGCTGATATTTGAGATAACACAGCCATAAGTCCAGATAAGTCCATCCAGAGAAGCATCAATTGACAAGATTGTTTTCTGGGACCTGGAGGTGTTGTGACATGCTCTGACATTTGTGCTTATTTCTGTTACTTGTGACATTTTCATGGCTAAAGTCTTATTACACTGTATTCAGCACAAACTCTGCTACATATACTACATATACTGCACATTTTAGAGTGGCCTTTTATTGTGGCCAGCCTAAGGCACACCTGTGCAATAATCATGCTGTCTAATCAGCATCTTGATATGCCACACCTGTGAGGTGGATGGATTATCTCGGCAAAGAAGTGCTCACTAACACAGATTTACACAGATTTGTGAACAATATTTGAGAGAAAAAGGCCTTTTGTGTACATAGGAAAAGTCTTAGATCTTTGAGTTCAGCTCATGAAAAATGGGGGCAAAAACAAAAGTGTTGCATTTATAATTTTGTTCAGTGTACATTCAATTACAATATGATTTATAGTAGATCGGTACAAATTCCAAAACTGTATTTAATTGCATGTTTACTGATAGCTACTGATGAAAAGCCAAACAACCAGCAGCTTCAAACATTTTCTAAGAAAATCCATCCTTTTTATGTAACATTTTTCAAATGAACATGTATAGTCTTTACACAGATATCCTCAAATGATAAGGTTGAGTCGAATTGCATGAAGTTTCTTCAGACTTATTGGAGTCACAGTCATTGTTTCTGGTCAAGATCAGTCTTTCCCCACCACCTGCCTCATTCTTTCCAAAAGGGATCCAGTTCATATTCATCTGCAGAAAGCGTACTTTGAATGATGCTGTCTATGGCTTTGGTAGCAAGGGATAACTCAACAGCAAGGGACGCATATAGCTGACCACATCGTTGAAGCAGAGTGGCACATAGTTGGAAACATGATCGCCAAGGAAAGAAATAAGCTGGGAAACCTGGCGATTGATGACGAAGCTTTGTCATTGAAATCAATGTCAGGAAGATCAGTTTGGTTGCGTATGGTCATGTTTCTTCCTTTATAGTTAATGTGGTCAAACAGCTGGATTTCAGGGTTGGTCCAGTCATTTGTGACCTTGAAGGAGGAAAACCTGCCTCTGTCATCAAGAGTAGCGTACTCTCCTTCCTCAAACACCCGCTGCTTTCCAGCATAGGGGATCTACAAATTCTATTGTGAATGTAGCAGTATGAGTTAACTCGTAACGAGCTGGCACTCTTTTGGCCAATCACTGCCACAGGCTCCCCCCATAAATACAGGTAGTAGTCCCTCTGACTGCCCTCTTGCTCGCTGATGACGGAAGTGCGTCATACTTCCGGGTCACTCACTCCATGCATTGCTCTGCTGTGCTGTAGGTAAAGTAGCGGCTCTGCTGTTTCTGCACTTATTCCATTGTTATCGGCTGCCGTTATGTTTACTATGCATTGAACGCTCATAGATCTCCGGTTGGCGGGCCAGTCCTTCACTCTGTCATTCAACGCATTCAAAAGATGTTACTGAAAGCTGCCTGTACTGTTTGTACCTTTTGAGCTGTCTCCTCCTGGGTGATACAAAACGCTGCTTGATCGGTATGTAGGATACATGGTGTAGGATTTATTTGTTTGATTTGGGGCTAATTCATTTTTTTTCTATAAAATAACCGGAACCGGACTGGTTCAACTGGAGATTGACTTCAGCTGCAGAGCATTCATTCACTAGCTGCTGTTTTGCTGTTTGTTTAACGTGCATTTTGAACATTGTACCATCAATTTTAACGTTATCTGATTGCTGCACGTCCGTCCTGGAGTGTTGCTTGCCTAACGTGGATTCCATTCATTATGCTAAGCTAAGCTAGCGCCGACCCTGTCAAACTAAAACAATGCATGCACTGAGACAAAAATGCATTTGCCCACCTATCTAAATGTAGGAAAGAAGGTGAATAAGCCCTATTTAAAAAAACGGTGGAGTGTTCCTTTAATGCAGATTTTGAACATTGTATCACCAACTCTACTCGATCGCTGCATGCCCGCCCTGGACAGCTGTTAATGTGTACGTTTTGAACATTTATACCAGCAACTCTACTTGATCACTGCCCGCCCGTTCTGCCTTCACGGCCACTGGGCAATCACGGCCATACGGTCGAATGTGTGAGCCTCCAGTTTTACGTGGGCCAGTTTTTTAAACTGTTTGAATGCAGCTAAAGGAGTTGGCTCTTTATAGTTATAATTTGGTTAAAGTCCCTGTAAAGTCAAAATTAAGTATGTGTTCTGAGTTTGTCACACCACAGAAAAATGTGTTATTAGCCACCCAGCCAAATTTGAATGATAAAAAAAGCCGGCAAGTACATAAAATAAGCGATCAAAATCTTGAAAAAATTAGCAGTAGTCTCTGCTCTCAAACGCTGGGGGCGTGTCCGCTGGCTGCGCTGAAACCACGCCCACTCGCGGGAAAGCTCGCTGCAGTCGCCATTCGCCGCACTCAACTGTCACCGCTACAGCCGGAATGGATGCTCCTAGCAGCTTAATTTGTTTTACAAAGCCATACATGTTCGAGCCTGGACTACCTACTATAATTATAACATACGGTAAGCACACAAGGCAACTTCCACTCATTGGTGGGCACGCACTGCCGACGATGGCACCAGTTGTCGGCGCGACGGGAGGATGAAGGCTGAGGCGGGAGATAGTCGGTTCGGCCACATTCACCAGTAACAGCGGATTATCAGTGAATGAATCCCAATTGTCTCCGACGAAAGTTTATAAAACTATCCCATGTAAAATGATCACTACAGAGGCGGGTTTTGGCGGTGATCCTCAGCTCTCCATCAAGGTGGCTCTTCACAAAATTAATCCACCTCTTGTTGATATGATAGTTTTTCGGAAATTTAAATAAGGACACCGATCTGTTTTGTACGTGATCGCATCCAGGTAATACGCATTTCCGCGACGAAGGCATAGCTAGCTAGCAAACTGTAGGATGTAGTAACTAATAGTAGGCTACTGACAGTAACTCGCGATTGAGTTGCAAACTGATGTGAATGGGCTCCAGTGCGTCATCAAGTAGGGGCGTGTCCAATAGCTCAGGGGGCCTCAGTGCGTCATCGAGACCCCGTTTTAGCCCCGCCCAGAAAATCCGTAATACAGCAATGGTGAAAAACTGTTTAACGGTCTAACTCCACAATTCAGCACTTCACAGTTCACAGTCTTTGTAATATGTTTTAGCAATACATTTCTAACATTTATAATGTGTTTAGAATTTTTTTTTAGAATTGCCTTTACAGGGTCTTTAAGACGTTTATTTTCCTTTTCATTATTTTGTTTTCAATTTAGTTAAAATTTGCATTATGGTTTGTTTCTTTATCAGTGATTTTAGTTTCTCATTAGATAAACTAATTCAGTTAATGCATTTATATTTTGTCTTATTACTGAATTTGTTTTCCTTGGCCAAGGTCTCATTGTACTTTAATCCATATTCATTATTTTGTTTTTCTTGGTTTATTGAGAAGTGTTTTAGAATTTATGCCTTATTTTTCTAGTGTACTGTCTTCTGGAACCATTGCTGGTTCTGGCAGTTTGGTTATTTTGTGATTAAGATTATTTCAATTTGTTTTCTTCATTTAAATATTATATTGATTTTCTTTCTGTTGAGTGAATCCCCTTTGATCGTATGTTTGTGTCCGTTTCAGTTGCTGAGAGCCAGAGGTGGGACAAAGTCATTGTTATGCAAGTCACAAATAAGTCTCAAGTCTTTGCCCTCGATGTGCAATTGTGATGTGAATAAGGGATTGTCGAAACATTTTAGTAACTAAACTGAATTTTATTAGGTTTAGTGACAACATGTTACAATGTTTACATGGTTCAATTTCTGGTAAGCTACGCTTTTTTATTATTTCAGTTCAATTCAATTATTGTGATTTGATTTAATATTGACTCATTTGGATAAATATTAGGTAGGCTACACAAGATAGGCATTAATTTTTCTCAAGAAAAAAACAACTCACCTAATGCTGTAAACATACAGAGAGCCCTATCAGCGGGCTGTATTATTTAAGGTTAAAAATAACACAAATTAAATATAATGCGTTTTTTTTATTATAATAACAACTTTATTTAATGATATAAGTAAAAATATAATAAACATGCAATATAGTACACATATTTAGCAAAATACTCTCTATAGCTCTTTTTTTTCTAGCCAACTAACGTGCTATAGCCTATATTATGGTCATTAAATGGCTTTCCTGAGGTAAATGTTATGTGACATAATTGTTCTCCAGCTGTTTTATTGACCCCTTTGATTGATGGGTCGATTTTATGTATGAGGAATATACATTTCGGTAAGTTGTACTGTATCTTTCAACAGTGTTCATTCGTGTTTAACGTTATTTACTATCAGCTAGAGATGATCGGGTCACGTGCCGCTAGGGATCTGTCGTGTCACATTTACAAGCGCCAAAACGGTATTTATTGTCTGAATTTCGTAATAAAAGTGACAGAATCTGAGAGCAGAGATTTTTTTTATATCATAAGTAACCTGCTCTGTCTAGTCTGTCGGTCTCCGTGTCCTTTTTGCTTCGCGATTTTTCTGTGCGTGAGAAAATGGATGTGTGGCGTGAGAGCGTGTGAAAAGTGTCAATTGCGTGTCTCACGGTGAATGCGTGAGAGTTGGCAGCTATGTAGCAGCTAGAAAGTTACGGTACATCCGATAAGGTGCTTAGTATTCGTTCAAATTCGTAGCATGCGTTGTTGCGCTTCATTGGTTGTCTTGCAATGTGCCTGCTTAGATGCTGTCGAATCAAAACAACGTGGGACTACAGTGATTGGATGTCGTGCAGGCAGCGCGCGTGCTCTCTGCATGCATACAGGTGGTGCACATTTTTTCACAGATGCAGATAAACTGAGAGCGGCGCGACCGTGTGAACATTTTTCCCCCAGTTTTCATGGAAAGTAGCAAGTCTTCTCTAGTCAAAAGGCGCAAGTCCAAGTGAAGTCACGAGTCATTGATGTTAAAGTCCAAGTCGAGTTGCAAGTCTTTGTACATTTTGTCGAGTCGAGTCTGAAGTCATCAAATTCATGACTCGAGTCTGACTCGAGTCCAAGCAGTAGCGCGGGAAGGGGGGTGCTGCGGGGGCTGCAGCCCCCTCGTCATAGCATCAGCACCCCCAAGTGGGGGGCTGTGAACTAACATAATATTGTACTTTAAAAACGTGAAATAAAAATAAATAAATGGACAGCGTTAACTAACTCTCTTATGCCTAATGAAGTGAGTGTTCAAGCTACGGAGAAAATGAAATAAAGTTTGAATTTGTCATGCTTTGTTCCGTTCAGAGCACGTGAGCGGAGAGCGTATTTCTGAATATTCCGCTCGCTCGCTCATTCCGCTCAGGGTCGCTCGCTCAACCCAGAATGGTTCAAAAATACGTGGAATAAGGGCTGCCTCCGACTAAAGTTTTTTTTCTAGTCGACTAGTTGTTCATTTAATCCATTAGTGTACAAATCGCCCCTTTATATTAATTTTATTACTTAAATAGTCTATATACACAGGATAATGAGCGTGTAGCCTGCACAATAGGCTATAGCCGCACTCAAGCGCACGGCCACACGCATAAAGATTGCCACAAAGAACCGGCAAAATTATGAATGTGTCAAAAATAGCAAGGAGACATTTAATTGTTTATTAATAAACTGGTGTTTTCTGTGATGCTGCAAAGATGGAGTTGGCGATGCAGACTCGCCATGAACGCCAGAGAGAAATGCATGTGAAATACACATTCCATAGGCCTATGGATTATATAATCAGAGAATAGCCTATTTCTTTTCGTTTTGAATATTTTCGTTTAAAAGTAGACTTTTCAAGCTTTCTATAATAGATAGCCTATATTTCTAAAATCTGTGATGCACAAGCTGAGTTTCGGCGCCCTCCAGTTCACGTGCAATGCAAGTGATCGTGTCGGCGCCTTATTACATTGTCTGCTATATATTTGCGTCTTATTTATTAAATAGCCTATACAGGCAATTGGTTGATAAAACATTGATCAAAATTAAGATATAATTTATACAAAACGAAAATCTTTTAAAAATAGTCTTTCTACAAAACAAAACTCAATGAAGTGGTAAAAATCATGTCTTACCCACTCCATGTCTCCAGATATATTGCACATCTCATGATGTATCTTTATCTTTCTCATGCTGCATATGCTCACTTTCATAATCAACATTGATTAAATAAAAAAATAACATTAGCCTTTTATATTTAAACATAAATATGAAACTAAATGTTTTCTTTAATGGCTACAACACATATACAGTACAGAGAAATTTCATGTCTTTTCGTTGGCCACAACATAATGACGTCACCTATTTTCCAACCCAGCCCCCAGCCCCCCCTCCATGAAACAGCTTCCAGCGCGCCTGAGTCCAAGTCACATGACTCGAGTCCACACCTCTGCTGAGAGCCAAGGTGGTGGTGTTGGTGTCCGGGTGGTGGTGTCCCCTTCCTGCGTGCTGTGTTGTCTACCCCGTTTTCTTTGCTGTGTTCACTGTTGTGTTTTTCAGTGTTTGTGTGTGTTCACGTGGGTGACTTTTCCTGGGATTCCTTCCTGCCTTCGTGACTCCCTTCTCCTCCACTGGTAAGCCTCAGCAGCAAGTATAAATGTGTTCTAAATTGTGTTTTTAAATTATTGAAATAAAGTTTGTTCCCCATTTTCAAAATTGAACCGTCCCTGTCTGAATTGTATGCGTACCTGTGCTGTGTGTCCTTAAGTGTATTAGTAATATTGCAATTAGGAAAGAAATAAAATCATTCTCTGGGTGAAAGTCCCAGGGTGGCGTAGTCAGTGTTTTTGGGGCAGGTTCCACCTAGACTATAACCTCCTGTTTTGTCTGCTCACGCGCCGCCACATGAAGATTTTGATTTTGATTTTTGACATGGGCACGCCATTTTGGTATGACGAGTTGCACATAGAGAGATTGGAGAAGAGTAGCGGCGAGCATTTAATCACTTTAAAAAGTTACGTTTAGACCCGCGACGTACGTTAGAGCTGCATGACGTTGCCTCTGAGTCTCCGTTTCTGTGAACAAGTCTGTTGTAGTAAGTGGTAAAACGAGTTTTCTGCCATGTTCGTGCGCGAAGTTGGGCAAAAGGCCTGTTAGTTTTCAGAAAGTTAGTTGCATAGGAGTTGAATTCTCTCGTGTTTTCTTTGTGTTTTTATACAGTTTTTGTTTAATTTGTTCAAACAAACTTGAAACAGTGAATGCTGCAACTGATCGTGTAAAAAAAGGTTCGCTGAGTTGTCGGATAGGGTCGTGTGTTGTTCTTCTTTTCACTAGGATTGCGGCCTCGTTGAATCAAGCTGCCGTTGTCAGGATCGCGAGGACAGTCGCTGAGGGTTATTGAGTGAAGAGACATTACCCTGCCATCTGTAACACCTCATTCAGCACCTCATCCACGAACTAAGAGTGGTGATGTACACTATTTTCCTCTTTTTTTACTGAACACTGGTAAGCAAAAGTTTCATGGAACTGTGATTAGTGAATTTTCCTGCAAAGGGATTCATATACTTTCTTTTGTGCGCATACGTGAATTTTTTTTAACCTGCTAACTCATAAATGGACAGAGTTTAACTGGTTCCTTTCTTTTCCCAAATTTTTGAATTGGATCTTGGATTTTTGAGCTGAATCGGAGTGAACTTTTATTAAGTGAACTTCCAAGTGAACTTTATTTGAAAGGTTGAGTTAACTGAATGTATCTGTGAAAGGTTTCAGTATACTTAAAAAGTGGCACTGATTTTTAATTTGCTGAGATAGAAACTGAAACCAATTTCAAAATCAAATTAGTTGATTTTCTCTCTTTGTTGTTTTCCACATTTTTTTTTCACTTTAATTCACCTGCACTTGTAATTGTTTTTATGCTTCCTGTGAAAACAAAGGAAACAGAATAATTTCAATTCATGTATTATAAATAAATGTTTTTGTTAGAAAAGCTAAATCTGTTTATGCTAATTTTGAGTCACTTATTCTAAGGAGTGGGGGCGTCTTACCTATCCTGTTAGATCGGGGGAGGGTGGGTTTTGCGGGTTTTTGAGTTTTCTACATACACACACTTCAGGTAGCTGTCATGTATTGAGTCAATCCTAAAGCCCACCTCGCCTCCTCTTGAGGATTTACACGTTGCAACACGATAGACACAACATACAACTAGGCTAACAGTTGTACAAAGACTAAAAAGCATTGGGTGGGGGAAGGATCCTGTTGCTCACTCAGTCTTCCTAAGTTAACTGATGAATCTTTCCCCCACAAGGCGGCAGCATATTTCCCTCCGCCACATACTGGCGTCACGAACAGGATAAACTATCGAGTATTCTAATTAAGTATACATAAGGAACTGGCTTTTTGGTGTTCGAGAGATCTGGAATCTCAATCATAAAAAAAGAGACCGATCGATTGGGGATTACCTGTTTTTGCTGGCTGTTTTGAGTGTATGTTGCCATTCCTTTGAGAAGTACATATGCATCTTGAATTGCTGGATTACTTTCCTGGAAGACTTTAAACAGTCAGAAACTATCCAGATACTGCTCACGGATTCTCCATACCACCGGTTAGACTGATCTGGACTTTTGCACCAAGCATGCTGCATGCTGGACAGAAGGATTTATCGCACACACACACTATAGCAGGGGTGGCGAACCTGTTCAGCATGATTAGCCAAAAAAAATCCCTCATCACTGCAAAGAGCCACACAACAGATGTGTCTAACAATAACATTACAATTTATTACTTATTACAATTACTAATTACATACACAATAGTTTTCATGGATTTTAATGTTTGTCATAGTATCAGCCTACCTAAAAGGTTACATGACTCAGTGGGACACCTGGCACTCCTTGGTTTCCACAATCTTTGTTAAGTGTGGCTTGAATTCAGTTGTGGCTACTCGTAGTAATTCTTTCACATGCGTGTCAGTCAGGACAGAGCGATGCTTTGATTTCACTTGTTTCAGTGTTGAAAAAAGTGATTCACACATGTAAGTTGACCCAAACATTGACAATAGTTTGACTGCAGCCTGTTTGACATTGGGATATCTCTCATTCGGCACAATCTTCCAAAACTCCACGGTTCCTTCCCTCAGAACACTTTTAAGTCTGTCATCCTCAGAAAGTTCAATCATTTCAAGCTGAGTTGCTGCTTCATCTTCCACTAAAGGGGCTTTTAAACCGTCTGATTCAGCAGTGAATGGGTTGATAAGAAATGAAATTTGTGGTCTTTTTTGGCGTAGGCCGGAGAATCTGTCCTCAAAACTCTGTTCGAGATTTTCAAGCAGTGTTGCATACCGTGCAGTACTCCCATTTACAACCTCTGCTGCTTGTCCACTTGCCTTCAACAAGGATGGAAAATGTGTTAACTGCCTCTTTTGTAGATGAGTCTTGAACAGCTTGAGTTTGTTGACAAATGTGAAAATACTCTGCACCAGGTCAGACACCATCTTTGACTTCCCTTGCAGATCCACATTGAGGCCATTCAGATAATGCAGCATGTCGACCAAAAAAGCCAAGTCCGAAATCCACTGGGGATCACGTAGCTCAGGATAGTCCTTATGTTTCTCTGCAAGGAACAGCTTCACTGGATTTAAAAGCTCAAAAAAACGAGAAAGCACATTACCTCTTGACAGCCATCTTACAGCACAGTGAAGAAGCAGATCAGATGAAAGATCTTCATCAAGCTCAGCAATGAGATTTTTGAACTGCCTGTGATTGAGAGCATGTGTGCGTATAAAATTGACAATTTCCAGCACAGGTTTCATGATGTGATCAAAGTTCAGCTTTTTAGACACCAAGTGCTCTTGGTGAATACAGTGAAATGTCCAAAATTCAGGAAAACGGTCATCAGCTTTACACAGCCCTACAAGGCCTTTCCCAGATCCCAACATGGCTGGTGCTCCGTCAGTGGCTATTGCTGTTAGCTTTGATAACTGCAGATCTGCTTTCTCAACAACAGCCATCAGTGTCTCTTTCAGGTCGATGCCACGGGTTCTGTCTTTCAGTGGCACAATGTCAAGCAGCTCTTCCTTAATTGTGCAGTCTTCTGACACAAACCGTACAAATATCGCCAACTGTGGCTTATCTTGAACATCGCAAGACTCATCCAAAGCAATGCTGAAATACCGGCACTTCTGAAGATCTGAATATAAATGTGTTTCAACTGAGTCGTTAATGTCCGATATTCTCTCTTCAACTGTGTGCCGTGACAGCTGAAGGTCCTTTACTGAACGTTTCAAATTTTCATTTTCGGGACAAAGAATAGCAACAACATCACTAAGGCACTTTTTAAGAAACTCCCCTTCACGATATGGTTTTTTTGCACGAGCAATGTTCCATGCCAGCTGATATGACGCTAATGTCACTGTCTCTGAATGCTTGGTAAATTTCCGAAAAAGCTGACTTTGCTTCTCTGACTGACGTTTCAAAGTGTTTACCTTGTGCTTGCGAAGTTCACTGCCTTTGGGAAATTCCCTGGCCACTGTAGAATGGAGTGATGTGAAATGGCGCTCAAGATTTGAAGCCTTAAAATGCGACAACGACGTCTGGCATATCAAGCAGAATGGTTTTCCATTTCGTTCAACAAAGAAATATAAATCCTCCCATTCAGATAAAAATGTTCTGTGCTCATCTTCATATTTGCGCTTAGCTGTATGCTTCTTTGATTCTGCCATGATAATTCCTACTAACGAACTTCACATTAACCTGACAGCGGCAGCTCCTGTCAGTCAATAATAGGCTAGCCACGTTAAATTACGCGAGAGTTGAGGTTCTGTTAAAAATAATTAAAAAATAATATGAATAATGTATTATTTTTAAAAAGTCAAATTACATTCAGATAATACATTTAAATTCATTCCTATTTATTTTTAAATAAAATTTAGAAATTCTAAAAAAGTTGAATGAATTGCGATGTGAACATGTGGAGACTGAACCGAGCCGCAAAAAAGCAGTCAAAGAGCCGCACGCGGGGTTCGCCACCCCTGCACTATAGTAACGCTGTGAAATTGCTAATTGTATACATTTTGGTTGGTTGGTTTGTTTGTTTTGTATAATACACTTGGGTTTTCTGCTGGATTATTTGTTGACATTTGTTATTTCTCCTCCATACTGTTACTTTCTGAAATGGGACAATTTTTCCCTTCATATAGTGTAAACTCCACAAAGTATTCTAGTGGAGTGTTACAACATGCATTTGTCTTTGAAATGAGGTGATATCAGACACCTTGGGGGAATGAGTGGGAATGTCTCACACCCTTTTTGTGGTGGGAATACCCTTCTCTGTGGCAGTTATAGCTGGAGGGGTACTAAAATGTTGATTAAATTCTTCTTAACCTTCACACACACATTAGCATGGATAAACAGACTATAGAATAATGGAAACACAGACTACAGTTTCCAGGGAAACGCCCTTCACATTAGAGCAAGGCTCACAGGTTTGTTTACTGCTGAGTCAGGTATAAGACATAAGAAAAAGCAATAGAAAACTATATTTGAAACCAATAAAAATATCCAACTTTATTTAACACACAAAAACACCAACAAATCAAAGAAACAAGATAAAATTCACACTAATAACACATGGATTGTACCACTTCAGAATTGGGTACTGGCCCTCCTAAACAGGAAGGACACAGCAATCATACGTGCACACTCACAGCACAGCACACCATTCAGGCGAAGAACACAGCCACCACAACACAGGGAGACGCTGATCCTCTACAGCTGACCACCTTCATTCTGAAGAAACAAAAAAACATATATAACACAGAATGAAACAAACACACTATACAATACACTAAACCAGTTATAAAAAAAAATAAAAAATAAAAAAAACATTAATCGGAGCAGCATGTGTTTCACACAACAGTTTTAAAAAGAGTTCACCACGTCAGTTCTGCCCATCTGATCGAAGCGTGTCCGGCCACGACGACGACAACCATTTTGCTGACGGACTGAAACAGGCAAAAGCAGCCAACAGTATTACAAATAGAGACACATACAATAGACCAACCTCAAGTCAAGAAAATAAAATAAATAAACAAGGACATGCCACTTTAGACTTTGATTCAAGTTGGTTACTCGTGGCACATTTACAATCGATGGTGAAGGCCCCACGCCACAGGCCCAAACCAACGGTCCAGCTGATCCTGCGTGTTAAACGCTGCCAATGTAAACAGAAAGATAATGAACAGGCACTGTGTGCGCAAACACACAAGCTGAAACAAACGAGTTCATAGCGCTGGTCTGCCGGTCCAATCCAGCAGCGAAATAGTGCAATCCCTTCTCCCTCATTTCCGAAGTAAGTCCGAAGCAGACAGTAAAACAGGCATCCAAACAGAAGTCAAGATGAGACCGAAAGCCCACTGTAACGTCCCTTGCACATTGGCCTGCACCTTAAATGTCAAGTACAGCACACACACACACACACACACACACACACACACACACACACGTTAGCATGGCTAATGTAGAGACCTAGAGAAAATGTTTAGGGTTTTCTAAATGTATACCGGTCATTTATCTTCTTTATAGATAAGATAATTTAATTTATTTGTATTTGGACCTGAAATTGAATTCATATGGACTTTTGTTTTTTTGTCTCTCTCATGTTCATATGAGACATGTTTATAAAAGTTTTTTTTTCAAATATGTGTGTGTGAATGAAAACAAATCATAAATGGTTGCATTTAATTGTGTTTTCTGAGAGCGTCAGTCTGTCAATGAGAACTGTGTACTTCGACCTCTGAAAAAGTTCGGTGTGCAGGGGATGAGAGAGGAAATGCAGTTTTTTTTTTCTCTCGGGCGGATGAGTTGCAGTTCGGCTGACAGCTGAGAGAAATCAATGTTCACGGACATTTTTGAGTGCCGTTTGGTGATGAAAGTAGCGCGAGAGATTGCTGTGAACTGTGAAAGTGTCAATAATCAGTTGGCAGCACGGAAAAAACGAACATTTCGAGAGAGTTCGGTGAGAGACTGCATTTCCGTTTCGCGTGAGGAGGAGATCTATCACACGTGAGAGATTCCGTGTTAAAGTCTATCTTTACGTTGATTTGTTTTATTAGTTTTAGATTGTGACATCACCCGGAAGAATATTCCCGAGTTTAATTTCTTGAGTGCAGTGTTGCAGTTTAAAGTTATAATAAGTTGTGTAAGTCGTTTGAAATCCGGAAGAAAATACACTGTTTTATTTGGTTATTTTTTATTTTTTTATTTTTTTTGGAATAAGCTTTGCAGTGGTCTATCTAGTTGAGTGAACGTTAAGTGTGTGTTTATTTTTCTTTAAAACTGAGAGATCGTCGAAATCGGGAGATCTATATTTATTTTCGCGGTTGCATCTAACCAGTTCGAGGAGGGAGGAGTTCATTGAGATCCTCTCAAGTGTCGTTGTGGGATGTGTCATCATGGATGCTGTTTATCATCTCGGCGAGGAGTAAGGATTCGAGGTTACTATTCTACAACTGGAATTCTTGTTGTCCTGATTCGTGAGTACTCTGGGTTTGCATCAAAGAGCTTCAACTAGCGCGCCATCTGTGTACTGAAAATCCCAGCTGGGTAAATTGATAGTGCATTCATTGACTTTTTTTTTTTATTTGATTCTTTTTGGGGTTATATTGATTCATTGTTGTGACTCTGTGAATTGAATTATTTGGTAATTCAAAGAGAAACAAAAGAGAAAAAGAGTTCCAGAGAATATTGATCTGCCATAATTTTGTGTGATTTCCTGTGGAAAGAATTGATTGTTAATAGGTTTTTTTTTTTATATTAAGGTAAACACAGTAGTGGTTTGTTTATTATTTTCAGAAAAGAAGAAACGTAAATCTGGCATTATTAAGTGAAAATCTGACAATCTGGGTTATAGTTGTACTGTGACTGAAGAGAATGTGCCTTTACCGGGGTAGTGGTTAAATTCAAGATCCCCTAGACAGATTTCTAACATTGTGAGCCATAAGATTCTACCCGGCGGGAGGGCTACACTTATATGGACAGTTTCTTCAAACCAGAAAAAAGGTGGTTTAGGGGTAGTATGGTATGGGTAAATAGTGGTTTACTATGACTTCCTTTCATGCTAGAGCTTTCAAATAAAAATGGAAATGCTTTTAAGAATCATGGCTTCAAAACTCAAACTCTATTATTTATTTATAATAATAATTATAATTTATAAAACAAGATGCATGGCACCCTGATTTTTTGCTGACATATAATGTCAGAATGAGGAGATGAAACAAGGTACAGCTGCTTTTTCTGACACTTTGCAAGCACTAATATTATCACAGAGCAGGGGTGTCCCAACTCGTGTCCTGCAGAGTTCAGCTTCAGCTCGCCTCAACACTCCTGCCTGGAGGACTCTAGTATGCCTTGATTCGCTGATTTAGCTGTGTTTAATAGGGGTTGGAGCTGAACTCTGCAGGACAGTGGCCCTCCAGGACCCACTTTAGACACCGCTGGCTTTTTAGACTTTTCATTTAATTATATATATAATATTGGCAGCAACAACACTGCAAACCTTTGCATTCTACCAGTTAAGTTTGTCGTAATATTAAGATGTATGAAGCACTATAGAAATAAAGGTGACTTGAGATGAATTTTCACATCCTATGGGTCTAACCAACTTTACAACCAAGCTGTTCCCACAAAATCTACATAGGATTTATGGAGTCTGTGTTTTCCAGACTATCAGATACAGTATAATTTGTTTTCTATAAAGATTAACCATATCTATCTACTAAACCTTTTCATCAATTTCTCCAAAATTGAATAAAATACCTTATCATTATAGTAATTTCTCAGTTGATCTGCAGTGTTGCCTAATTAAGATTATTTGATATAAAGCACAGACGAGTAATGTATGTGTTTACTGATCAATGTTTGTATGTGAATGAAAGCCTGAATTAAATTTTAAGTCATGGTGTCTCGTCAGAAGACTGGATTAAACCATTTCATTCATATGGATTTGTTTTACCATCTCTTTATAAATGTTTTGAAGCATCAGAGGTTTGGTTGAACAGACTTTCAATAGATGGACAAACAGAAATCTCACAGATTTCATTAAAAATATCTTCATTTGTGTTCTGAAGATGAATGAAAGTCTTACGGGCTTGGAACGACATGAGGGAGAGTAAATGACAATTTACATTTTTGAACTATCCCTTTAAAATATTCATACCGTTGCAATGCTACAAAATTAATTGGTTTAGGGCTGGTGTCAGAAGCATTTAACTGCCTTCTGATCTTCTTTGCAGGTTTATAACAACTTAGTACCATAAGATTTTAATGAAACATCCTCGCTGGTAATAAAGAAACAATACCTCCCCTTCATTAAAGAGGCCTCTGTGGGGTGGCAATAAGCAGTTGAGCAAGTGAAAAAAATAAATAAAAATCACACGTTTTAACCATGTTAATGTTTTGTATTTAATATTTTGAAGTGCTTTAAAACAATGTGAACAGCAATACATTTGTTATCTTGCCAACAATGCAGATACTACAATTAAAGGGATAGTTCACCCACAAATTAAAATTCTGTCATAATTTACTCACTCTCAAGTTGTTCCAAACCTGTATGAGTTTCTTTCTTCTGCTGAACACTAAAGAAGATTAAAGAGTGAAGAATGTTGGAAACCAGACAGTTCACGGTAGCCATTGACTTCCATACCACGAGAACACTATGCTGCAAAAAACATCTAAAAGTGGTCAGTCAAGGATTAGTTCACCCAAAACTAGGAGTAGGAGGTTTTACTTCCTGCTCAGCTACTGTTCGGATGCTCTTGCTTACTGCTCCGCGCTTTGCTCTATCGCTTTTACATTTTATCTCCTATATTTTTATATTTTATTTCCTTTTATCACCTAATTTTAACTTCAGCAAACAGCACAGTGCTCAGACAACAAAGTTTGGATTACTACAAAAACGCAGAATTCTTTTACCCGACCAGCTTACATTCCGGGAAAGGAAAACAAAACTGCCTACATTCATACGGATAAGAGAGAAAATGCCTCTTCGGGTTCAAGAATCTACTTGCTGCACTAACTGCCACAGACTTTTACAAAGGATTGCAGTTCTCGAAACAAAGTTACTTACGGGACCATCAAACCAGACGGAGCACACAACAGAGCTTCGTCATGAACACCCCCAGCATATAGCCGGTGAGTCCCATGAAACTAGTGCTCCTCGACAGGTAGAGAAACAAGCCAATCGACTTACTAATCGATGGCACAAACAGGGAGCGAGACCAAAAGGCACTCGAGACATCAGATTGTCACGACCATCACATATTGCCGCAGTAGCATCCTCTACCCCAGATACAGCTCTGACAAGGATTGCAAACACCGGTCTTCTACCACCGCCTATACATCTTGAGAACAGATTTGAAGTGCTAATGAATGTAAATGAGGAATCCCCAAATGTGATGAATGTGATCGAACACAGACTGAATGGGCCAGTAGCTAACACTGATGCTAACTGGCGCTCAAGGTCGAGCAGACAGCGGCACACAGCTCAGAGCGCAGCCGAGCCCAGGACTCTGATAGTGAGGGACTCCATAATCAGAAACATTAGCAGCAGGGACACAACTACATGCTGCCTTTCACAAGCAACAACTTCTGATATAAACAGGGAACTTAAGAACATTCTGATGAAACATAAGACTGCAAATCGACTCATCATTCATGTGGGGAAGAATGATATTCATAAAGAGCAGTCAGAACTCCTTAAGAAGGATTTCAATGAACTTTTTGAAACACTTAAAAGACTGAAAGTTCAAACATTCATCAGTGGACCACTCCCAGCAAGAGGAACAAACAGGTTTTCACGGCTGCTTGGGCTAAATACATGGCTGCAAAAAACCTGCAATATAAAAGGAGTAAACTTCATTGACAATTTCAATCTTTTCTGGAGTCAGAGACAACTGTTTCATCGGGATGGCCATCACCCAAACAAACTTGGTTCAAGAGTGTTAAAGGACAATTTCTACTTCTCCCTCAATCATCCTTCTGCAGTTTGTGCCAATCCACTCAATCTGAGCGGCACACACACACCTGGACACAGTATGAATGACCACGGGACTTCACTTCAGCAGCAAAATGGACATGCGGTTGACATATCACACAAGGACAATGATAACACCACTCCGCCACAACAACCTCTGCTCACGGACACAATCTCAGCTGAGCCCTGCCCACAGAGAGACATATCAGAACTGCTTGAAGTTTCAGCACCCAAGGACGACTTCCTGGAAAACAGCCAGGGAAGCCAGGACAGAATATCACAGCCTCCTATAACACCAGAGCAACAGCCCCTTTCACCAGACACGCTATCCCTCTCTCCAGCCTCGCCTCTTCTGTGTTTTTCACAGAAAATGGAAGAACTGGTGTATGCTGGAACCAAACTATCCCACTCTTTTGCTGCAAGCCCCCAGATACCAACCAAAAAACGACAGGCACCATTACCACCCGCACCAAAGCCTGCGGGCCCAGCTCGCCCTCCCCCTCCTGTGAGAGCTCTTCGGCCTCTGCCACAACGCCAGGGCCCACACCCACCTCCATCTGCTCGAGGTGAACCAAAAACAACTGATACCAGCTCTCAGTGATGTGTTTTGGGTCCCCGCTCTGATAACAGTAACTTTCTCAAATGTTTACAGAACAAGCGGGAACCCAGTGTGCCTGTATCTTTCTCTATTGCTGTTTTATTACAAGATAGAAAATCTAAGGCCTTCAATAGCCGTGCAGCAAACCTAACTAATCTGGTGCCTATTACACGTCAAAGTAAGATTGATGTGGGGACAAAAAGTAAGACTGTTAAGTTAGCACTTTTAAACATTCGTTCACTTAAAAATAAATCACTTCTAGTCAACGATTTAATAACCACAAACAACCTGGATTTTATGCTTCTAAATGAAACCTGGCTAGAAGACAGCTTTAGTGCAACAATCCTCAATGAAGCAGCCCCTCCTAACTTTACTTTTATGAGTGTCTGCAGAGCTGTTAAGAGAGGTGGGGGTCTAGCTGCTCTTTTTAAAGATATCTATCAATGTAAGCAAATATCATTTGGGAATTACTCTTCTTTCGAATATCTGGGTATTGTGTTAAAAGGTGCTCCACGCATTTCACTTATCATTATTTACAGGCCTCCAAAATACTCTCCAGCCTTTGCTGAGGACTTTACAGAACTGTTATCAGCAATTACCTCAGAGTTTGACTGTTTTGCCATTGCTGGAGATTTTAACATCCACATAGATAGTGCAGAAAACAATATGGCAAAAGAAATCAAAAGTGTTTTAAAAACTTTTGATCTGACTCAGCATGTACATGGACCCACACACAATCGTGGACACACTCTAGATTTACTTATCAGTAAGGGTCTAAACATTTCATCGATTTTTATTAAGGATGTAGCACTGTCTGATCATTTCTGTATTTTCTTTGATATATTGATCTCTCCTGCCACTGAAGCTAGATCTGTGTCTGTCAAGAAGAGATGCTTAAATGAGAACACTAGTGTACTATTTATGAAGGCTATATCCTTAACACCAAGCATATCTGCAGACTCTGTTGATTTTCTCCTTGATTCTTTTAACTCAAAAGTTAAAGGTATAATTGATGATATTGCTCCTGTGAAAGTCAGGAAGAAGAGTGGCAGACAAAAAGCACCTTGGAGAAACTCAACAGCAGTGCAAAATATGAAAAGACAATGCAGAAAAGCAGAGCGCATGTGGCGGAAGACTAAACTTGTAGTCCATTATAACATCTACAAAGACAGCCTTCATGCTTTCAATATGGAACTAGGCAAAGCTAGACAGACTTTCTTCTCAAATATTATAAACAGCAATTTAAACAACACACGCACTCTTTTTGCTACTGTAGAGAGACTGACAAACCCCCCAAGCCAGATTCCCAGTGAAATGCTCTCAGAGAACAAGTGCAGTGAGTTTGCTTCTTTCTTCTCTGAGAAAATCAGTAATATCAGAAAGGTGATCAGCACATCCTTGAGTTGCACTGAGGTCAGACAGATCAAACCACCTGAGAAAGTAGTTACTATGTCTGATTTCAAAGAAATTGATGGCAAAATTTTGGAAGAAACTGTACAGCACCTTAAAACATCAACCTGCTCTCTTGACACACTTCCCACATCATTTTTCAAAAGTGTGTTAAAAAGTTTAGAAGCAGATCTTCTAGAAGTGGTAAATGTCTCAGTTCTCTCTGGGAGTTTTCCAAACTCCCTGAAAACTGCAGTTGTCAAGCCCCTCCTGAAAAAGAGCAATCTGGATAAGACCATATTAAGCAACTATAGACCGATCTCAAATCTTCCTTTCATAGGCAAGATCATTGAAAAAGTTGTCTTCAATCAGCTGAACAAATTCTTAAGCTCGAATGGATCCTTTGACAATTTTCAATCTGGTTTCCGACCGCACCACAGCACAGAGACAGCGCTCATAAAGATAATAAACGATATTCGCTTAAATACTGATTCAGGCAAACTATCAGTGCTGGTGCTACTCGACCTCAGTGCTGCATTTGACACTGTCGATCCTAACATACTTCTTGACAGGCTGGAAAACTGGGTGGGGCTTTCTGGGATAGTCCTAAAATGGTTCAGGTCATACTTAGATGGGAGAGGTTATTATGTTAGTATAGGAGACCATAAGTCTGAGTGGACATCCATGACATGCGGAGTCCCTCAAGGCTCAATTCTTGCGCCACTCCTGTTCAACCTGTATATGCTCCCAATGAGCCAAATAATGAGAAAGAACCAAATTGCTTACCACAGCTATGCAGACGACACACAGCTCTACTTAGCTCTATCGCCTAACGATTACAGCCCCATTGACTCCCTGTGCCAATGTATTGATGAAGTCAACAGTTGGATGTGTCAAAACTTTGTTCAGTTAAACAAAGACAAAACTGAAGTCATTGCGTTTGGAAACAAAGATGAAGTTCTCAAGGTGAACGCATACCTTCACTCTAGGGGTCAAACAACTAAACATCAAGTCAGGAATCTTGGTGTGACACTAGAGTCAGACCTTAGTTTCAGTAGTCATGTCAAAGCAATAACTAAATCAGCATACTATCATCTGAAAAATATTGCAAGAATTAGATGCTTTGTTTCCAGACAAGACTTAGAGAAACTTGTTCATGCTTTCATCACCAGCAGGGTGGATTATTGTAACGGACTCCTCACTGGCCTTCCCAAAAAGACCATAAGACAGTTGCAGCTCATACAGAACGCTGCCGCCAGGATTCTGAGCAGAACTAGAAAATATGAACATATCACACCAGTCCTCAGGTCTTTACACTGGCTCCCAGTTAAATTTAGGATTGATTTTAAAGTATTATTACTGGTATATAAATCATTCAATGGCCAAGGACCTCAATACATTGCAGATATGCTCACTGAATATAAACCCAACAGATCACTCAGATCATTAGGATCATATCAGCTAGAAATACCAAGGGTTCACTCTAAGCATGGCGGGTCCGCTTTTAGCTATTATGCCAGCCACAGCTGGAACCAGCTTCCAGAGGAGATCAGATGTGCTCCTACTGTAGTCACATTCAAATCTAGACTCAAAACACATCTGTTTAGCTATGCATTTACTGAATGAGCACTGTGCCAATGTTCGTCCGACTGTTTGTACTGTACTGTATTTTATTTTATTTTTTTTCTTAACTGTTTTAATTATTCTTATTTCTTTTTATTATTTTAATTTCTTTTATGTAAAGCACTTTGAATTGCCATTGTGTATGAAATGTGCTATATAAATAAACTTGCCTTGCCTTGCCTTGCCAAAAATGAAGAATTTGTCATCACTTACTCATCCTGAAGTTGTTCCAAACCTGTATGAGTTTCTTTCTTCAGCTAAAGTTCAAGTTCACTTTATTTATATGGCACATTTACAACAGCCACTAGGCTGACCAAAGTGCTTTACAGAGCAACCAGATAAATAAGAAAATAATACCTGCATAACAACTCATACAACACAAATAAAAGCAACAAAGCTAAGAGAAACCTTGAAACAGAAATGGCAAAACAGTATCAGACTCAAATATAAAATATAGCTTCAAGCAGCGATACAGGGCCAAGCCGCTGCAACAGCTCTTCTAATCTAAGAGAAAGAAAGATTAGTACAACGCTTGAATAATAAAGGAATCAAAATGACACAATATCCCATACAATTTTTGCCACGTCTTATTTATTAAGTTCCTTCTCAGATAGATAGATTCTAGTTTTACCAGGTTTAGATTTAACACTGCTAGGTTGGATTTTACAGCTCTGCATGTGTCTCCAAAAGCACTCTTTTCATGAACAACCCTTGACAGTACACACAGTGAATGAAGTCTTGACCCTCACACTTTTCTTTTGGTTGTTTGAAGGGAACAAGAATTCCAGACCCTGTTTTTATAACTTCAGCATTATGTGCAAAGTTTCCTTTGTTTCTCAGAAATTCAAGCTGCAATTTTCTTTGATGGGATCCCTTTGGAAAAATCAATGCTCTTGAAACCTCAATCTCTTTTAAGTGAGCACGCTCCAAGTGTCTAGATATTTTTTGGACCGCTGATCTACAATATAGGCAGTACTGTCGCTTGTTGTACATTCGAGATCCATTACTCTTTCTGACGACAGCAGGAACAAGTACTGATAAATCTCCAACTGTTGTTTGTGTTATAGCAGCAATTATGTCATTGTCCTGGAATTTAGCAAGAGGTGTCTTGATTTTGCGCATGTATGGAACTACTGTTGCATCAGCTCAACTTTTTAATGATAGTTCTTGGCTCACGTTACTATCTGTACTATCCCCATTTGTGGATGGAACACATTCTTCTCCACTGTCCTGGCTTGATTCACTTATTTTTTCAGATCCAACAGAAATCTTCTGATTAACCTATAAAAACATAATAACAAATAAGTTACACAACACACAACTAGGTTTTCCCAATACAACAGGTGTAGGTTAATTATAGCTACACAGATGACTAAATTGATAATGTATAAATCTAAATATTATTCCATGTTCATGGCCGAAGCCAGTTGTTGTTCACAACAAAGTCACGGAATGCAAATATAATTCTGTAAGAATACCTTATATTATCATGCGCATTCTCATCTCTGATGTCTATTTTTTTAGTTCTTGCAAGTCTACATTTCTTAATTATTTTGTACATAAAAATGCTAACATTTTAGAGTAAGACTTGTTCACTTTTCATATACAGTGGGTACGGAAAGTATTCATACCCCCGGTAAATATGATCAAAAATTGCTGTAAAAAATAAATCTTTCATTCAAAAAAATTGGCAAAATTCTAACCTTTCATTGAAGTAAAAGAATTCAAATTGGGGGGGAAATCACATTATGAAATGAATGTTTTTCTCCAAAACACGTTGGCCACAATTATTCATACCCTTTTAGTAAATACCTTTTTGCAATCTCCTTTTGCCAAGATAACTGCTCTGAGTCTTCTCTTATAATGCCTGATGAGTTTGGAGACCATTCCTCCATACAGAATCTCTCCAGATCCTTCAGATTCCCAGATCCATGTTGGTGCTTCTTCTCTTCAGTTCACTCCACTCATCAGGTCAGGGAACTGGGACGGTCATGGCAGAAGCTTCTTTTTGTGCTCCGCAACACATTTTTGTGTTGATTTTGATGTTTGTTTTGGATCGTTGTCCTGATGGAAGATCCAACCACGGGCCGTTATAAGATTTCTAGCAGAGGCAGACAGATTTTGATTTTTTATCTGTTGATATTTGATAGAATCCACGATGCCATGTATCTGAATAAGAAGTCCAGGACCTCCAGCAGAAAAATAGGCCCACAACATTAAAGATCCAATGGTATATTAAATTATACACATGGGGTACTTTTTATCCCTGTGTGCACCAAACCCATCTAGCGTGTTTGCTAGCAAAAAGCTCTTTTGTAAGTTTCATCTGACCACAGATCCCTGTGCTGTCTTAAGTTCCAGTCGTGTCTGACAACTGAATATGCTGGAGTTTGTTTTTGGATGAGCGAGGAGCATTTTTCTTGAATCCCTCCCAAACAACATGTGGTGATGTAGGGGTTGTTTGATTTTTTTTTTAATAGGCTTTCTGACCCCAAGACTCAACTAATCTCTACAATTCTCCATCTGTGATCCTTGAAGAGTCTTTGGCCACTCAAACTTTCCTCCTCACCATCCATTAAGACAATATAGACACACGTCCTCTTCCTGGCAGATTCGTAACATCTTTAGTTGATTATAACTTCTTAATTATTGCCCTGATGGTCAAAATGGGGATTTTCAATTATTTAGCTATTTTCTTAAAGCCACTTTCTATTTTGTGACGCTCAACAATCTTTTGATGCATATCAGAATTATATTCTTTGGTTTTACTCATTGTGATGGATGATTAAGGGAATTTGGCCTTTGTGTTGGTCATAATGTGATTTCCCCCCCCAATTTGAATTCTTTTACTTAAATGAAAGGTTCGATTTTTGCCAATTTTTTGAATGAAAGATAAAAAAATTTGAATGAAAGATTTATTTTTTACAGCCATTTTTTATCATATTTACCGGGGGTATGAATACTTTCCGTACCCACTGTATCTGTCTTGAATGTAATAAAAATCACGTGGGTCTTAAACAAACAGAATGTATTACAATTGTGCTCATAGTAACTGGCTAAGTTAAGCTTCTCAATGGCTTCATTGTTTTCCACAGCATCAATGCTAAAAGATGCCAAAAACAAATAATAAATACAAATAATTTACAGGACCTAAAAGAATATAAAGGCCTTTCTATAGCTCAACATGAGCTTGAGATTCAATGGTCACGTGATTTTTGTGTGTGGTTGAATCAAATCCTGGATTTCTTGTGGGATGGATAGCAGTGCTTATTTTGTAAATTCAAAGGTCCCGGGACACATAGACCAGCGAGAGGGAGAAGAATCCGTTAAGTTCAAAGGTAACCGACTGAATGGAAAAAAAGAGGAAAACAATGCAGCAGCTCAGTACTCCAAATCCCATTAGAGCGCCGCCTGCGCCATTCCACGTCCATCACCATCAACTTTTATCTGGCACAATGGCTTTTGGGACACAACATTTATATTTTATGTGATAAAAGTTGATGGTGATGGACGTGGAACTACTGTTGTGTTATCTCGGAGAGGGAACATTGGATTTTCACACAATTACTTTTTTTTTTTTTTTTTTTTTTTAACTGCCTGTGATGGATGATACTTATTCCTCCTAGCTTGAGATTCAGTAGAGTCTATCATTTCTCCTCTGTACTCCACAACAAAATCCCCTTTTTGAAATGGGGACAGGGCAAACACTCCACAACCTATCAAGATAAAATGCATAAAGATATCACATCTGATGTGGCAAGAATGCAAGTGCACTGTGTAACCACTGTTATTGACAGTAAAGGCTATCTAAATTCATTGCACAAAAATATACATAAATAATCCAGAATTGTGGTAAATCAAATACTTTGTAAAACATTTCATGTTAAACTTGCCTTTGATTGGATTTATGTGTCATGCCTCCTAAAAACATGTGTTGTCTGTGGCACTACGCACATGTTGCAGAGCCACACCTTCCGGGGTTTAGTCGCAACCTCTTCCTAGTGACTTCCTCCTGTGCCGAATAATTTAATTGCACTTTTTGGGCTATAACGAATTGTTAACACAATTACATGATACACCAAAAAACTAAATTTGTGAACATTTTGTTATATTAGAAACACATGTTCAACATTAACTCTGTCAGACCAAATTAGATATTCCAGGAACTTTATGCAACTCCATTGTGTATGCATTTGAGATTGATTCTCACGGCGAGTTGACCATTTTACAAGAATAAAAATACTGTCAGCAAAGTAAAGTTACTCAAAAGAATACAAAAAGACAGTATAATGTATTTTGTCATTCAATATGGCTACTACTTGAACTGTATTTACCTTGTGCATCTGCATTGCCAGGGCAATTACTTCAAACATGTTGACAAATAAGTTGTTAAATATGATTTTTGCGCAGTTGAACCATTTAATCTGATCCCAGATAGCACACGTACGTCTGACCGACATCGGCCCAACATCGAGCGTCGGCCTCCCTCCCTATAACATCGCAAAGGCGTCGGCCAGGCGTAGGCAGATCTCTGTCACAGTCAGTGCTCTATTTCCCAGCTCCCTTACGTCGGCTTTAGGTGGCCCACTATACTGGAGGCCGATGTCACGTTTATGTTTGCGCGGGTCCAAATAATGAAATGTGTTTTATAATTAACCATTTTGAAAAATTATGTGATAAAAATATGAGAAATGGCTGGTCTTTTTAGACATGCGGTATGCTGCACAATTTAAACCTCTGCATGCATCTCAGACATGCTCAGCAGTCAGCACTATATTTCGTTTTTAAAGGGATGGCGCTGCTGTGCTGCACGCGCTGAATTAAAGTGATAGAAATGTTTTTTTATTTTTTTTATTTAAATTAATGAGTTTTTAAATTTTTTACTGAAATATGGAATAGTTTTGCTATTTTATATTTTTATATAACTATTTTATCTGCAATATGTTGTATCATCTGATAAATATGATAACAGTTACAATACATTATAGGCTAATACTTACCTTTTTGTGGTTGTAACTTTTAAGGTTTTTTACCAATTCCTTGAGAGAGAGAAAAAAAAACCTAAAAAAATTCAGAAGATCAATCCCATTTTAACATTTCCCCTTTTAGTGATTTCAAAATCGACTGTGTGAAACAGTGCGGATACCAGATATCGTTTCCCCGCAGTCTATTGTGTGTGTGTGGGTGGGTGTGTCTGTTTTGCACTCTTGATGTTGTAGAGTGTCACCCCTTTACTGCTGTGTACTTTTTTTTTTTTAGCATTGTGGCCGATTTGTAGATTGTACACACCGAATTTTTGTGTTTTTGTCAATTTCCCATTCATTTCCTGTGGGGGTCATTTTTGACCGAAGACCACAAATGTGACTTTTTTTACGACCACTTAGCATGCTCGGATCATGACCTAAATTTTTTTGTGTGTTCACATACCTAATGCCATAAAAATTTCATAACATTCCGATGAAGCTGTGATTTTTTAAAAATTCTAAACAGAAAATTTTTCGATCAGAAATGACCGAGGACCTTCTGAGGGTTAATATAAATGATTTTTTTTTATAAGCTCACAAAGAACAATCTTAAAGTCCCCATGTAGTCGATCATTTTATCCCTTAAATCTCATTTTTGATCACCAAGATCAAATCCTTAAAAAAAAATTCTTCATGCCTTAAAATAGCTTGAATGAAACCCTACACTCTTCCATCATTTAGTATATGCGGTTCTAGGAATATGCAAATTAGCCCTGTCTCCACTAACTCACACCAGCTCTGAGATCCACTCGTTGACAAACCTTGATTTTGAGACTGTCTTTGGTTCACTGCAGTTTTAAGGAGACAATACTCAGCAATGGTGTTGACTTGTGAATTTGCACATGGTTTGTCTTAAAGCCTATTAAAAACACCAAAGATAACATTAAAAACTTGATTTTCACCAAAGGGGGACTTTAAGAGAACATATTTATTTTCTCACAAACAAAAAGTACATGACTAGAGCCTGAGAATCCTTTGGCGTCAGTGGCGGATGAGTCCTGTGAGGTGGATATGAGAGCAGCATCATACAGAGGAGTGAACAGATTTATAGCAGCCCTTGGCTCCTTAACAGCTCTTAGCTTCTCCTTCGTTCACCGGCTCAATGATTCTCCATTCCTGGCGACAGAGACTGAACAGCAGAGGGTCAGTAACAGCTCATAACTTCACATTCTCTCACCGGCTCAATGGTTCCTCCAGCTCTGAACATCAGAGGGTCAGAAACGCTCATAACTTCACATTCGCTCACCGGCTCAGTGTTTCTTCATTCCTGGCGACAGAGACTGAACAGCAGAGGATCAGTAACAGCTCTTAGCTTCTCATTCACTCACCGGCTCAGTGATTCTTCATATTCACTCAATGACTAGGACAGTAAAGGACAATCCAGCGCCGCTTCACAGAGGATCCCTTCGTTGGGCCACCAGTACACTCCACAGTATACATCCCACACTCGTGCATGCACTGCAACCATATAACTCTTCACACGTGATCAAAATAACTTCAAGCACTGTAAATACAAGACTCACAGGGAACAGGGTGGTTGTACCGTGTCCAAACTAATGCCTCAGCAGATGGAAATATCAGAGCGCTGGTCAACTGAAGTTCGTTCCTCCCTCCTCATCCATGGGTCCTTCGTGCCGCTGGCTTGGGGTTCTCCAGACTGTGTGAGGAATAAACATACCACAAGTACTACAAGCTCTCTTCTTTCGCAGCTTCCCTCCGCTGCCTTTCTGTGGCTGCCTTTCTGTGGCTTCACTGCTCTCCCCCTCTCTCCCTTCTTCTTCTTCTGTAAATTTTATTGGCAGCTTGCAATCAGTGTGCATTACCGCCATCTACTGGGCTGAGGTGTGATCTCATTGGGACATCATCATTCAAAAAACAAACAAAAACAAAAAACAGCCCAAGCTTCAACTGGCGCTGCGTGTTCAGCTCCTCCAGCTTCCACCCTGAGCTCCTCAACTTCCAGAAAAATAAAAAAATAGATTAAAAAAAAAATAATAAAAAAAATAATAATAATAAAAATAATAATAAAAAATAAAAAACACTAAATTCTACTTGCTATCTGGGTTTCTTTAAGAAAATTTATAACTGCTCTAACTGTAGACTGTGTGTTGGTTATACTCAATAAATTTTCCATTGTTAAATCTTTCTTTACCGCTCTCTTCATATTTTCCCTTTCTCTGGTGTATTGTGTACAATCTAGAAGTATGTGTTTTACATTTTCTATTACTCCACAATTTGAGCATACTCAAGTCTGATGTTTCCCTATAATATGTAATCCACTATTTAAACGTGTATGTCCCATCCTCAATCTGGTAAACCATGTTTCCTCCTGCCTTTCCAATCCACTGATTTTACTACTAGATTTTACATACCTTTTTGTGTATGTTATACAAATGTCTGCCTTTTCCCTCCTTATCCCATCTCTCCTGCCACATTCTGTTAATTTTGTCCTTAATAATACTTTTAATTTCTGACCTGCTTAATTTGATATCCAGTTCAACCAGTTCTGATGTAACAGCTTCCTTCGCCAGCATGTCTGCCTTCTCGTTCCCCTCCACTCCCCTGTGTGCAGGAACCCATATAAATCCTACGCTTATGCTCTGTTGGTTTATTGTAAAAATGAGTTTATTAATTTCATCTATTAGATCCTGTCTACATGTAGACTTTCCACTCTGAATGCATGCTATTGAGGACATGGAGTCTGAACAGATGATCACCTTATTGGGTTTTACTTCTTCCTCCCTTCTTCTCTATTCAAAATGGCCTTTTATACTCCACTTTGGGAGCATGTGCCCCAATCACCGCTCTAGCTCCTCCCCCTCCACACCTGCCGCTCATTGTTTTACTAATCACCTGGTGACACTTCCTTATAGTGAGGTTCTCAGAACTATGCACTTTCCTAAATGTTTGAGCTAAAACTTCAGCCTTTTCTAAATTAGTATCTGCCACTTTTTAATATAGGTAATTCATAATTTCTTCTAACTCCTCCCATCCTCCTCATCATTCCCCATATATCAGATAACTTCACATCCCTTCCTATACTATTACAGAATTTCCTCCAAAAGTTGCGTTTTTGTGTCTTAATTGTTTTTCTAACTACTGCCTGCTTTCTTTTATACTCTATCAAAGCATCCTGAGAATGATATTTCTTAACATTTTTAAAAGCTTTGTTTCTTGCTTTAACTGCTTTACTGCACTCATCATTCCACCATGGTACATTCTTACATTTCCTATTTCCTTTACTTTTAGGTATTGTTTCCTCAGCTGACAATATTATTTCATTTACTAATGCATTATTAAACTCATTTATTTCTATTTCTTTAATCTCATTAAGTTTAAGACATTTTACTGCACAAATGATCTGAAAATATTCCCAATTCGCATTCTCTATTTTCCACCTTGGAATATTTTTAATCCCTTCTTGACACGTCCCTGATCCAACTTTATCTAGAATAGGGAAATGATCACTACCTATTGTAGTTTCCTTATCTACATTCCATGTACTAATACCTGCTATTGCACTGGACACAAAAGTTAAATCAAGTACTGTTTCAGTATTATTTATACTGTTAAACCGTGTTCCCTCACCATTGTTAAGACATACCAACCATTTGTCATCAATATATTCTTCTAAAACTAAACCATTTGTATCTGTACTGTTGCTTCCCCATAACGTATTGTGTGCATTAAAATCCCCACACCATATTACCTGGTGGTGATCCCACAATATTTTCCATAATACTACCCTCTATTTTCCCACAAGGATTATAATAATTTATTACATCTATAGAACATTTACTAGTCCATATCCTTATCGTAATTGATTCATTCTTATCATTTACATTTATAATTTCATAGCTTAAACCATTTTGTATGAAAGTTACTAATCCTCCCCCTCTACCATTCTCTCTATCTCTTCTAACTGCTGAATATCTCTTAATAATAAAATCTAACTCTAATTTCAACCATGTTTCTTGCACACATATTATATTAGGTTTCTCTTTTAATTCATCTACATATTTCTTAAAATCTTGGCCGTTTGCTATCAAACTTCTAGCATTCCATTGTAGTATGCCTACATTTACCACCATTTAATCTATACCAGCATTGTGCTGGGTAGACTGAGTGTCTGTACTTAAGTTATCCCTAACTGTTTCCCAAACCATTCCTTTTATCCCCAAATATTTTTCAGCTGCTTTCACAATAATTTTAATCCTTTCGGTACGACTCGTTGTCTGTGCAGAACAATTGATAATTTCAACCATAAAAATCACAAAATCATGTTTGCTGACAACTAAATTGTCTTTCCTTATCTTTCCATCCTCTTCATTTATTATGTCATTTCCAATGCCCTCATTTTGTTTTGGTATTACATTCACTCGGGGGACCAGGTTTACTGCTTCAGAGTAGCTAATGCCTTCAGTTACCTTAATTCTTTGTACCTCTTTGGCTCTTTTACTAAATTCACAGTCCTGATATGCTGCACTGTGCTACCCTCCACAATTGCAGCATTGATTGCAAACTTTGTCACATTCATCATAATCATGGTCTCCTCCACACTTACTACACCTCTTCTTTCCTTTGCATACAGCCGCGATATGCCCAAACCATTGACATTTATAACATCGAAGTGGTGGAGTTGATGTACAACTTAACCACATAACTCATAAAACCAACGAAAACCTTATCTGGTAACGTTTCCCCTTCAAACGTAAGCATAACTGATAAGCTGTCGCAAATGTCTCCAAATCTCTTAGTTTTGAGTCTTTTGGCTTCACATACTTTAACATGCTTAATGTTTGCTATTATAGCATCTGTCTGTACATTTACCGGAATACCGGTAATGACTCCTCTAACTAACTTTTTGTCATTAGCCTTTGAACATTGCACTAGTTTACCATGAATTTTACTCATCTTAACTGCTTTTTTGAGTTGTTCTTCGCTTTTACAAAACACCAGTAGTTGTCGATTTCTTAATATTTTTGCACTCCTTACCTCTCCAATTTCTTTACTTAGACCTTTTGTAAGTTGTATCGGATTCCACTCTCTGAACGTGGTACCTTCTAGCCCCAACTTAACAAATACCTTATATTGTTCCCCACCATCCTTTAAAGAAGCACTTCCACCACAATCTGATGTATTATTCTTTTTTAATATTCCACTCTTCGTTACCCTCGCTGTCTTCCAACTCTCCAGTGCTCCCCAACTCTCATGTCTCACTTACTACTCCATCACTTCCTTCCTCCATCTCCTGACCATTCCCAACCCAGCTGTTGCCATCCACCTAACACGGAGTCAGTTTCCGTTTGCGCTGTTGTCCACCCTCCATCCCCCATTCCCCCGCCTCTGCTGGCAGGATTTCTTCACGACCCCACCCCCACGTTACAGCGCCATGAAGAGAAACGCAGAGAAAAGTGAAGCACAAAGGGAAAACGGTATTGCGAGCACATGCTTGACTGAAACGCAGAATAAAAGCAGCATTGCAAATAACTTAGTAGGTGTGAGTATGGAAAATATGTTGCAGAGATAAAATAGGATTGCAGCTGTCATTGATTTTTGCAATTAATTATATCTTTCTTTTTTGCAGTATTTTATTTTATTTTGCAAATCTTTTTTTTTAATACTTTTTTTCCCATTTGCCATTCTTTATTTTTGTGAGCAAAACATTTTTTCTTTGCTCAAAACTTTATTTTTGTTTTGCAAATCTTTATTTTCTTTTGCAATACTTCATTCTTTTGTAAAACTATGTGGCATTATTTTGACTCCATACATAAAAGTGGCTTTATTTTGCTGCGAGATTTGCTGGTCAATTGGAAAGTCAATGACCTGCCATACAGTAGTGGCCAAAAGTGAGGCAAAGGAAAATTGACAGATTCACCCTTTATTCAAATAGTATTAAAAATGTGTTAAAGATTTTGTGTGCGTACTTGTGTAGTTCTGCTTGGAGTCATATGTTTTATTTGTGATAACACAATGAAACGTGCCAAATTGTACAGACATAATTTTTAGCCAGGCTGTCAAACAAATGAACAAGAGAGAACAATGAAATATTAATAACTGACTATGTTGCAAACGATGTATGATTATTTTTCTCCTGTAGCTGTAGTTTGGCATTTTTTCGACAATATTATTGATCTACCCTGCATTGACACCATTGCCTGAG
The DNA here is from genome assembly GCF_964197995.2 of Scardinius erythrophthalmus. Lineage (NCBI taxonomy): Eukaryota > Metazoa > Chordata > Actinopteri > Cypriniformes > Leuciscidae > Scardinius > Scardinius erythrophthalmus. Next base: position 48,541,932 of record NC_138224.1, read on the forward strand.
AACTGAACTGAGCTGAACGATGACATCACTGTTTTCTCCAGATCGGCTGTATAATGAACTAAATAGATGACTAATGATTTTTTACAATGGAAATGAATCATCATCGAACTTATACTTAAGCTGGACAATGACACTATTTTCTTCTAGAGCTGCTGTACAGCCAAAACTAACTTTGTTGCATTATTTTCCTGTTATCACTGTAAAGCTGCTCACGTCATCACCGGTGCACTGCTGCTTTTTTCCAGTCGACAACAATGTAATTATTCCTTTCCTTTCATTTCATTGCTATAAAATTTCTTTAAAGGTCAGTTACAAAAAGAATACATTGATGATCAAACTTTTATTGTTTGATCAACTCCGTCATCATTTAACTCCAATACATCATATTTTCGCTGAAAAGTGTGTGGCCTCCTCCTCTCTCCTCCATCTTGTTACTCCTAACTATAGGAGACCTCTCCAGCTCTCTTAAATACTTCAGGAGCTGAGACCTAGTCTTGTCACTTAGGAACCATTATGAATCTCACTTATTCTTAAGTCTAGGAATAAGAGTAAAATTACATAATTCTTAAAATTTTTACTTAAAACTAAAATTTGACCCTGAGTGGCTTTATACATACGGCCCCTGAAATGATTGTAACAGATAAAGGAGACATCAAAAATGTGTGCTGTTGGGTAACTCCAGTACCAGGGTCGGGATCTAACAGCCAGTTGGTTGTTAGCCATTGCATATAAAGTCTGGGAATGCGTATACTGAACTATCTGGACGACTGGCTTATTCTGGCGCAGTCAGAGACAGAGCTTGTGTCTCACAGAACAGCGCTTCTCAGCCACCTGGAAAGCCTGGGTCTCTCGGTCAACTGGACCAAGAGCTCATTATCGCCCCGCCAGTCAATCTCCTTTCTTGGGATAGATCTGGACTCGGTGGCTATGACGGCCAGATTATCGGAGCAGCACGCGCGCCGCATCCTTCCAGGAGGGCAGCCAGGCTCCGCTGAGGACATTCCAGCGTATCCTGGGGCATATGGCCTCAGCTGCAGCAGTGCTTCAGCTGGGCTTACTGCGCATGCACCTGCTTCAACGCTGGCTGAAAGCGCGCGTGCCCCAAGATGCTCGGCACCCTGGCAGAACGCCTCCTCGTGTGGGCTCAGCACTCTCTGCGCTCGCTGAGAGCCGCACATGTGCCTGGCCACCTGAACGAGGGTCCCGACAGACTGTCCAGGGACAACGTTCCCCCTGGGGAGTGGTCTCTACACCCCCAAACAGTCCAGTCACTGTGGCGCCGTTTCGGCAAAGCGATAGTCGACCTCTTTGCGTCAAAAGACAACGCCCACTGCCCAAAGTTCTTTACGAAGAACGAGGACGCGCTGGCCCAGACCTGGCCCAGCGGCCCGCTATATGCTTTTCCCCCGGTCTCCCTGTTGCCACAAGTCATCAGGAGAATCAGGGAAGCGCGCCGCCCAGTGCTCCTCATAGCCCCGTACTGGGAGAACCAGCCTTGGTTCCAAGAGCTAGTACAGCTGGCAGACACAGTCCCCTGGCCGATACCGGCGAGAAGAGACCTTCTCTCTCAAGCCCGCGGCTCGATCTGGCATCCCCACCCAGAGCACTGGTCTCTGCATGCATGGAGATTCAACGGATACCTGTTGACCTGCCAAGAGGGGACTGTGGATATGAAATACCTCACGCTCAAAACCGTTTTTCTGATAGCTCTGTCTTCAGTCAAACGTGTGGGAGACCTTCACGCGTTATCTGTTAACGCCGCGTGCCTTGAGTTCGGACCTAATGACTCCAAAGTCATTCTCAAACCGAGGCATGGTTATGTCCCAAAGATATTGGGCACTCCCTTCAGAGCGCAGGTCATTTCTCTCTCAGCCCTGCCGACTACTGGAAGCGAGGTCGATGGCAATCTCCTCTGCCCAGTCAGAGCGCTGAGAAACTATATCACACGCTCCACCGCCTTCAGGCGCTCGGAGCAGCTGTTTGTTTCGTTTGGTGGGCGCACCAAGGGTCTCGCCGCCTCGAAACACAGTCTATCCAGATGGATAGTGGACGCTATTGCGGCTGCTTATGCGTCTAAAGACCTGCAGTGCCCTCTGGGCATTAGAGCTCACTCCACCAGAGGCATGGCCTCGTCGTGGGCGTGGTCCAGCGGAATTTCCATTCATTTTCTTTTTTAATCAATGTAGAATGTGTAACTTTCTCACTAGTTTCCACGGTACCAGAGGTGCATTATGACTGTTTTTGTTTGTTCAATATAAAAATGTTCAAAAATGATGAAAAAACATTCAAAAACAATATATATTAACTTTTCCATCTTGTAAGTGGCCACTGGAGCCCGCTAGAGGTGATGCATTCAGTCGGGTCATTCGTGTGACGGGGTTTGAGGCTGTTTATGCACTGCCCTCACGATTCGATTCGATTACGATTCACCAGGTAACGATTCGATTCAATTCGATTCTACGATGCATTGCGATGCATCAAAATTCTACTGCACACAACAAGGCAAAATTTTCATCAGTCATGAGGCAATACAAGCAGTCAGATATTGAACAACAGATTTTATTGGCTGCTATGTATGTATTATCACTCTCCTGTATCTTTGACATAAATGTCATTAAATAAAATAAAATGGTACAGGGTATTGGATATGGCATTTTCAAACCTGAAAAAGAAAGCATAAATCACTGCTTTCAGTGCTTTGAATGAGAAATGTTTCTCTTCTCTCTGCTTGAGAACCATTTGAAATTAAATTTCAACTTTATTGTCCAACTCAAGGCCAGAAAATAAACAGTGTAGGGTGTAACGGTTCACAAAATTCATGGTTCGGTTCAATACGATACACTTGTGTCACGGTTCGGTATGTTTTCGATACAGCAAAAAGAAAGAAATGCCAGAGAAATTTCCTTGATTTTTTTTATTTTTTATTCTTTTTTTTTATTAGAACTAACATCATAAAGTATGACATTTTTTTTCTTTGAGCAATGATGGAGCTATAATTGACGACTCTTAGGAGCATATAAAACAAAACATCTCCTTGGAAAAAATTAAATGTAATTTTTTGTGCTTATAAACAAATGTTTATTTTAGTTCAGATTAACATTTGAGGGCAGCAATGTTATTCATAATATCGAAATAAATCCGACATAACGTTACTTGAAAGCATTATAGCCTGGATATAGTTCATTCATGTCACAATGTTTCTTCCTGGTTTCCACGTCAGCGCTGTTTGATCCGTTAATAACGGAGAAATGTGAATGTTTATCACTAGATCTCGCAGTGATGTTATTACTTTAGTGGCGAGTTCAAATGCTTTCTTTACTGGATCTCTTAGCGCTGTGTAGTATAAGATCGGCTCGCGCTGCGTTGGTCCAAACCAAGCGGCAACCTCCCCGTCTCTCTCTTGAAACCAACACGGAAGTGAGTTAAACTGCAATTCGTTGACTGGCCGCTTGAGGCTGTTGTCAGAAGTGAGTCAAATCTGTATCTCCCCCATGTTAAAATGCCAAATTTTACAGCAGAAAAAAACGTGTTTAAAGCCTGGTGTCTGTATGTGGATTTGGTCTATACAGCTCATTTTGCCCTTCATAACAACTGTGAGGGGGGTGAATTATTTTATAACTCGTCCGTTTAGTTGATTAATATTTAAATTTAAGGGTGTGGCCAAGCTACTTGAGTGACAGATGGATTGCCGCTGTCAGTGCTAGCCGTTTGTCTGCTGTTACTAGCCGTCACTTCACCTCAGCAAATGTTGCTGCTGAACTTGCCATCTCTGCAGTGTTTGTGCTTTTTTTCGGGATTATTATTTCATACAATTTAAACGTTACAAAGCCCACGTCTCTGGATTCCGTCGTTATCGTTCGAGAGAAAAACCAGAGCTGTATTTCAGTTGTTTTCCTTTGTGAACATGCACTAATGGATGGCAATTTCGTTGCTTTTTGGGGTTTTCAAATTTAAAACGTCAATAAATGCTCGTTCGTTCTGCTCTCACGGAACAGATGGATTATAATATGCTTATGTAAGTTACCGTCAGATGAAATCATGCAGGCGTCGGCGCTTTTCCGTCCGTGCAATAAATGCACATGAATGAGCGCGGATTTTCTAGCACATTTACTTGCACTTCAAAGGCAATATATCTATGGTTTAACGGTTAAACCATAATCCATTTGAGAGGCGGCCAACATCAGAATTTAAAATGGACTGAATAAGCTCTCTACGAACTTGAGCGATGCCGCGCTGACGGACCATGAAAGAGTGACTGACATGTATGCACATAAATCACCTTCATACACAAACACTCTCGAAGTAATACACAGTCTCACTTGTAGCCATGTCTTTTAACTATTATATTTCGAAGGGCAAATATAGGAACGTTTAATTGGCTTTACATCATCAGCTAACTCGATCACGTCGAGCTAGGTGATTTCAGATAGCCATAGCCAGCCATAGCCAAGCTCCTCAGCTCCACTCACGCCCCGCCTGTTTGCCTATTTTCTGTTATCCGGGAGTGACGCAAAGCCAAGATGGCGACGGCCGGCTCCGCCCACTTTAGGCTTCAAAAATGCTCTTCAGAAACCTACGGGTGACGTCACGGACACTACGTCCATATTTTTTTACAGTCTATGGTCCAAACTGATAAACAGTCCGTCATGAGTAGCTCAGTTTCGTTGCGCTTACATTGCGTTTGCCATTTGATGTTGTGGTCGCGCCAGCGTCTACATTATGAGCGCGCTCGCGACGCGCTTACATTTGAAATAACCGTTCGGTTTGAAAATGCGTGCCTTGTACCGAACGGTTTTGTAGGCTACGAATACGCGTACCGTTAAACCCCTAAAACAGTGTGTAGCGTTTATTGGTAACAATCGTAATTAGGTCACATATGAAATATTAGCTCGAGCAATATTCAAATTTGGGGAAATATTAAAATCATAACTCATAGTCATAATTCATAAATTTCACATATGCTATTACATTACCTGCTAATTATCAAAAATATTTCGTTCTATAACTGGTCTCTCATCAGTCATTCGACCAGCGAATGCTTTGATTATACCAGTTAAGAAGGAATATTTATATTATCAAACCTCAGACAAATTCTCTCCTGGCCGTGGATGCAAATTGCTGGGTTTATGAATTAAAATAAAGAGCTAGTAGCCAGATCTTATCGCAATTTCATTGACAATTACATTGGTGGGATTGTAGCACAGAGTCAGTCAAAGTATAAAAGATTTATTTAATCAAAAATGACACACAAAGGATTATATGCATACAGGAAGTAATATAGGCTAATCTACGTACGTAAAATTACACAAGACACACGAACGTTTAAACAAACAAACATAAACATGACTTGATCAGAATGAAAATAGGAAGAAAGTGAGGGAGAAAGGATGGTAATTCACAAACAGAACCTTTTAAGAGACAACTGTGAAAGCAGCTTCGAGAGAGATCATTTTATACGTTACTTGCGATTCTGTTCCTTTGTCTGTGGGAAGCTGGGCTTCGGGACCACGTGCGTATCTTGGCTGGACCGTGTCTCATCGATTTGTAGGCTTGCGTTTCGCGTGAAGTTCTTAAAAACTCACTGAATGTAACATTACCGAGGTACGGAAGTCTCTTCCCGGTGCGGGAAGGGCGAGAAAACTTGGTTACAAGCCAAGAAAGGATTTTTACATCCGCGTTTGGATGAAGGCCCTGTCCCCTCTCTCTCGCTCCGCTGCTCATGGAGCAGGGAGGGGTGAGAGTGCAGAGTTCAGAGTTCGGAGTCACGAGGGTGAGAGCGTGTGAGAGCAGAGAGAGAGAGACGTCTGCTTGTGTTGTGGTTTTTAAAGCAGCGCGGGGTAACGCCCTGTTTGATGACGGTACCCAATGAAATCTTTCGGTTCTGAGGCGGGAAAATTCTCTTTGTGTGAAGAAAACGCCTCCTTTCACCATATGTCTCCTGAACGAAATAATTCATATTTCCTCTTAAGATTATACATACTGAACTAAAGATGTTACTTATATAACTTAGGTGGGACTGATCGAATTAAAACAGGACGGTCAGACAGATACCAAGAATTACAGGTAGATTTTGGACACACATAACGTTACGTTCATATGCATCATTACACACAAATAAAGCTTGATTAAACGTACAATAAAATTGTCAGTGTTTCCGTAATGGCAAACGATGACACTTTAAAGAAACATAGGAATACATATCAACATTTAGTGACTTGTTCTGTGTGGGAATGTCTGTTTCAAAGTCCACGAGTGTGTTTTGTGTGTGTGTGTGTGTGTGTGTAACATTTCAAAGAATGTCTTTGAAGCTCACACTGTGGAAAGGGGGAAGTGGGTCGTAAAAGGGATTCAGTTACAGAGTCTGCCAAGTCTGTGGGACTTAGAAAGTGTTTTCACTTTTAATTAGTATATAAATTAAAAGTCCATTTTTACCCATCGAGCCATAGTCGTTACAAGTGACATAATCGATTATGCTGAATCGTGCATGCCCCGCATTGCGATGCATCGCCGAATCGATTATTGTTGACACCACTAATATATATATATATGTATATATATATATATATATATGCATGCATGCATGCTGTAACTAAGGGTTTTGCACAGCACCAATATAATTTCATCAATGATTATGAAACCCTATGGCCCTGTGTGTTTGTATATATATGTAAAAAGATATTTGCAACCTTACAATTTAAATAATTGCTAGATGTATTATGCATGAATCTGACCTTATAAGCTTGTGATTTATGTCTATGTGAACAAGATGCAGTGGGCCCTGGACAGAATAAGTCCTTCTGACGACACATCTCAACTGCGTCATTCTTGCAAGTATTCCAGTAGAGTCCACTCGATGCATGGGATCCCAAACCCTTGTCCATGGCACACGGTGACCCAGTGCTTGCAACTGTCCTTTCATCATTCTGTGGCCTAGGTGTGGACTTTCAGCCTTCACTGAACTGACAAAGTTGTCAAGTTCCTCATCTGAGATCTTTGTATATGTGTCTCTTACAGAAATGCCAAACTCATTGAGACGGCGATTAATAGTCCTTGTTGACACACCAAGAAGCTGGGCAATACATGGAACAGACAGCTGCATACTCACAAGATTCTGAAGATGCTCTCTGGAAATAAGAAACTTTGAAGGTCCCTTCACTCCAAATTGCACTTCAAGGGCAGTTATGGGTACAATGTTGTTTTCCACTTGCCTCTCCACTGTGTTTTTTAAGTCGGATAGTTCATTAAGGAGTCCGTCTGGGATTGTAATTTGATTATGGATGGATGTAATGAAAACAAGTTCATGACTGCATGTAAATTGCAAGTAATCTAAGTCCAGCGGCTGGCGATTCACTGCACACTGGAGTTTGGAGAGCTGTCTCTCCATTATCAATCGCCCCAATTCAACTCTGGTGGCATCATTGTGCCCACCAACCTACAAAATAACACTGTCTTCAATTAGTTATGAAATGTACACGGAGGGATTGAAGATTGACAGCTGGCGACTACGCCACCCTGGAATCTTGCCAGGGACAATACTAAATTAAATGGGTTCACAGTGAATCAGCGGGAGACGTGGATACAGAAAAATATACATTTTATTAAAGATAAGAAGAGTCTTTAAAAGCTCAAAAGCTCAAAGAACAGCCCATCAATGACATTTAATGTAGACAACAAGGACACCATTTAACAAAATACACAAAGAGCGACCTGAGTAGTCAGCGCCACCTGAGTTCAGGATAAAGGAGCCGAGGGGTGACAGCAGGGACGATATAAAAGGGCACAGTAAGGCCTCCACAGCAAGTCACCATTCCCGTACACCTGTGCATCAACACTCACACACACGTACACACACACGTACACACATCACTCATGACACAGCACTCGTGATGAAAAGACCAACAGAGGGTGACCATACGTCCTCTTTTTCCCAGACATGTCCGGCCGGGATTTCAAGATTTCCCAAAATGTCCGGGATTCGGCTTTTGCTTTCTACAGTCGCCATTCATTCATTCATTCATTCATTCAAAAGCCGAATCCCGGACATTTTGGGCGGAGAAAAAGAGGACGTATCGTATGGTCACCCTAGTTAATACTAATCGCATTAAGTTAAACAAAACAAAAAACAAAAAAAAAACAATGCACATTTTAATGTTGATGAAAATAAAGGGAAACAGTCACCTGTACATACCTGTAATCCATCACCCGCCTCTGCTCTGCCATGGTGACATGAATTGTTTTGCGATCTGCTGCGTCTCCTGCTGATGATGTGACTTTGCGGGGTTTCTTGACTCCACCCCCACGTTAAAACGGCACCATGAAGAGAAACGCAGAGAAAAGTGAAGCGGTATTGCGAGCACACGCTTGACTGAAACGCAGAATAAAAGCAGCGTTGCAAATAACTTAGTAGGTGTGAGTATGGAAAATATGTTGCAGAGATAAAATAGGATTGCAGCTGTCATTGATATTTGCAATTAATTATATCTTTCTTTTTGCAGTACTTTATTTTATTTTGCAAATCTTTTTTTATACTTTTTTTTAAAATGCTGACATCTCAGTTCATTGCGATCTCACAAAGCTCTTTTATTATCAATGAATGATCAATGATATTATATCTTATTTGTTCATACTATGGAAGTCAATGGGGTCCATCAACTGTCTGATTACCAACATTCTTCCAAATATCTTCCTTTGTGTTGTGAGAAGAAAGAAATTCATACAGATTTTAAACAACTTGAGGGTGAGTAAATGATGACAGAATTTTTAAATTGAAGTGAACTATTCCTTTAAATGTCATTTTAAGGTCTTAGATTTTCCACAAAAGACAGAACATCTATAAGAACATTTACTCCAAGATTTTCCCGGGGGCCTCCTAGTGGATCAAATTGTTCAGTGAGTTGTTTCATCTCAGCATCAGTCACAGTGAACTGGTTTGGAGGTAAAGTAACCCGTTCAGGCCAAAGCACATGAGGTACAGAGCGACCCTCACCACCAACTTGTTCTGCTGGATTACTCTCTCCTCCACTGGAGCCTGAGGGTCTTGCTGCAAATATCTCCTACACTGCAGTACTCGGCTGCCTCTGTTGTGCCAGGCAACCCCGGACAAAAATTTGCAGGGGCGACTGATGTCTCTCGGTTCGCAAACCATGACTGTTCCACTGGCGTGAGAAATTTGTCAAGTCTTTATTAATTCTTGGGATGTAGACATGATGCAGAGCCCACATGTGCATTTCATTATCTACATCCACAATGCCCTCACTCTCAAGAAAACTGAAAAGGTCATAGTACACATCTGACACCCCACGCCACAGATCGACCCGAAGTCTTTCAATCCTTTGATTGTGTGTACTCCTTCGTCTAAGAGCACTACCTTGGTCCGTGCCTCTGAACAAGTTCATGAACAGGCACACAGAGTTGTTCTCTCCACCATGGTCAGTCCTTACTCTGGAAGGGACTCCATATTTGGAAATGGCATCCAAGAAACAATCCATGACAGTGCTGCTACGATTGTTGTTGGCAGCACGGAGAAAGGTGATGAGACGACTATAGCCATCAATGGCACCATGAATTACTATCCTCCATCTAACCAACACAAATACATAATTACTTAGTTAAACATTACAACTGCTGTAGACAACAACAAAATATACTACCAGGTTGTGCTTTTGATGTGCTACATCAGCATTGTTTTACATCCATTAATGGGCATTTAACTAAATCTAAATCATATAAATTTACATGAATGAATTGCTCAATTCTTAAGTTTAAACTTTTAAAACTTATATACTTAAAATTTTAATTATAAGTATGGCAAAAAAAGTGTTTATCTAAAAAGACAAAAGAATAGAGATATTTAAGATAAAGTAACATGAAAAAAACCTACCTTATTAGTTTGTGGTTTCCATCCAGATGCCATAAAGAATTACGTCCTGCGACACGATAGGACCTTCTGCGTAGTCGCTGAGACATTGCTCTGAGAGCTGCAGCCCTTGGGTTGACACTACGCATACTGCTCCTCACTCTGCATCTCTGAACCAGAAGTCCCTCTGCCCTCAGTTGTGCTCGAACTGCCTCTGATCCAAGTTGCTCATTTCCAGCCACTAGGTCCCTGATCTTTTTGTCCAAGTCTACATCAGATATGTCCGAGAATGAGGCAGACTGCAACAGATTGAAGCACCTGAAAAGATGTATCCCCAGTATTTTAACATTTACTAGGAGTTCTAAAATAAATCAAAAGATGCACTCAGCATTTTTCATTTGATTATGATCAAATGAGATGAGGTCACCTGCGCAATCTTGACATAAATACATGTATTATGGTCAATGTATCACTTATTAGTGTAAAACTGTGGTAAAGCATTGATGCTTGGGTTTTAAATCTTTAGGGTAAACAACAAGAATGCCAACAAACGGCCACTCTTATCATGTTCATTTTGCGATCTCACTAGTTTCCAGTGATTTCTTTCTGATTAGTTTTCTGATAAAACTTCATTTGTTGGTGAAATTATGGGCTTGTGTTCCAGAGAGAGGTGTGTTTTAGTGAAGCGCTGCAGAGCTTCTGGCCCGACGGTGGAAACACACTGTGATTTGGGGCTCGGTGCTACAGGCCCGAGGCTTTTAGCGTTTAAAGCCCTGGCTCGACAGTGGAAAAGCGGCTATTCATTTCTGTAGAGCTGGACATTTTAATAAGGATATAATGACTGAGTTCAGCTTTGAGAATGAAACCAACCTGTTTGTTCCTCAGTTACTTCATGTTTCACTCTGGACATTTCTTCAATCTTCACGTCTTCACTCTCCACTCGCCATCTTTAAGATGAGTAAAGTAAAATACTCAAAACTAAATCTCTGAGTGTGTTTCAGTCAGCTCTAGTTCAGTAGTTCAGTTCACTGGTAAGAGAGTCAGTCAGAGAGAGTGATTTAATGGACTTAAATGACCTGATTAGACTAAAAGCATTATAACAGACATTTAATATTTAGTTCTAATAACTTTTAAATGACATTTAATAGATTACACTTAGCAAAAGTTGTCATTACACCTGTTTCTGTTTGTTGTTCTCGTTGTATTTACACGGTTTGACCAGCAGGAGTCATCAGTGTTTGAGGAGATTCGAGCACTTTGCAAATTAATCATCTTGCAAAACATTTGGTTTAATTGAGTCAGTTTAAAAAATCTCAGTTTCTCTCAAAACTACTTATCAGTGATCAACTTTTGTTTATAATGAACTGATTCACAATATAGGGATTGAAATGAGACGCATCTTTTCTGTAACTGGTAAGTGGATGCGCTTTACTCACAAAAAAATAATGTTACATTCAATAAAACATCAAACATTTTAACATCGCTTGTAAAAACTAAAAAAGTGATTGAACCATTTAAACTCATTAAATGCTTAAAAACACAAACATTTCTTCAGCCAAATCACAACATTGCAAGAGCACGACGCAACATGATGACGTCACATCACCACACCAAAATAAAAGTCCAGATCAAACGTGCATAGAAACGTCCATAAAATCACAGTCCATAGAAATTCACATACAATTTATAAAACATATCAATGGCGTTTAAAGTTGAAATCTAGTGCTGAATAATAAAAAAAAAACATATATTATATATATATATATATATAATAATAATTATATATATATATATATATATATATATGTATATGTGAGATTCTGTCTAAATGACAAAACATGAATCACCTTTTTTTCATTTTTGTTTTATATATTTTTTTTAAACAGCTTTTATCAAAAAACTATTATTTTGCTACTATACAATAAACAAAGTTCAATAAAATTATAAGGGCAAAAATACAAAAAAAATGCAACAATCAAGAACATTGTGTAGTATATATTTTGTTATACATACACACTCATAAAGTATATTCATTTATACATGTTGTATTCAGAAAATATACAAGCAGTTTATCAGTGTGTCTCGGTTTCAACACTGTCAGTTCTTACTGGTCTATTCCAGACATCCCACCTCTCCCTTAAATTCAGGGATTCTCACTTTTCCTTAATCCCTCCCTATTTTAGCTTGAACGATGATTGAAACTTTGTATTAATAGCACTTCTCCTGTTTATTGCCTCTTTAGATGACTTACTTCATTTGAATTACACAACTGTAAGTCATTTTGGATAAAAGCTAAATGTAAATGTAGAAAAAAGAGAATTGAAACAAGGAACGTTACAATATTTTGTCTTTATTTTCTGAGTTGACAGGGTAAAACAGCATTTGTTGTCTCTTTCTCAGCATAATATGAATCCAAAATCCCTTTTAATATTTCACTCTCATCAAACAGGGGAAATACATTCAAATACAATATGATCTGTAGTAGAAACTGTTCCAAAGCTGTATTTCATTGCATATGTTTACTGATACTGATCACTACTGATGAAAAGCCAAACAACCAGCAGTTTAATACTTTTTCTAATAAAATGTTAGGTAACATTTGCCAAATTAACATGTACAGTATGTCTTTACACAGATATCATCAAATGATAAGGTTGAGTTTAATTGCATGAAGTTTCTTCAGACTTATTGGAGTCGCAGTCATCGTTTCTGGTCAAGATCAGTCTTTCCCCACCACCTGCCTCGTTCTTTCCAGAAGGGATCCGGTTCTTATTCAGCTGCAGAAAGCGTTCTTTGAATGATGCTGTCTATGGCCTCGGCAGCAAGGGACGCACACAGCTGATCGCATCGTTGAAGTTGTACGGCCCATAGCTGGGAATTCGATCGCCAGGGAAACCAATAAGCTGGGCACCCCGACGATTGGTGTGCTCGTACAGCACCCAGACGCCACCTTTCACTTTGTGGGAAGAAGCATCGTCATTGAAATTAATTCCGGGAAGGTCAGTTTCTTTGTTTAGAGTCACACATCTTCCTCCATAGTTAGAGTGCTCAAACAGCTTGATTTCAGGGTTGGCCAGGTCAGCTGAGACCATCTTGAAGGAGGAAAACCTGCCTCTGTCATCAAGGGTGGCGTACTCTCCGTCCTCAAACACCCGCATCCTTCCAGCAAAATCCTTGTCATAATACGCCACCCATGGTTTGCCAATGACTTTTATGGAGGCGATGGAGTTGTTGAAGCCCGTCTCTCCTAAGTCGCCGACATCTTGGTTGAATTCAGCTGATGGGCCCCTGAAGCCGTCTTGGCTATAAACAATGATCTTGCTCATTTTGAATGATGACTCGAGGAGAGAGAGGCTGGAGAAGGCAAGTGTTTCTGAAGCAGCTTCCAGTGGTTCTGCTGGGAACAGTGACTTACTTGGTGTGCAGAGCTGCCTTTTAAAGCACAAAAACACACCAAAGTGGGCGTTGACTGGGTCTTGACAGGACATGTAAGTGTGGAAGCTGAGAAACATGCCTAAACTTCTGCTCAGTATCGACATACATGTAACCTAATACAAGTTTCAAAACCTGACTGGGGAAAACAAAAAAACATTGTATTGTTGTTCACTTTGACGGCTGCTTAGCTCTCAGATACGAGTTGCAAGTGATAATGTCAGAATAATCTTAAATAATGTTAATTGACTCACTTCATTAATTTCTTTCAATTATAAGATGCATCTTAACCGAGTTCTCCCTCCTAAAGCAATCCAAGAGAAAATGCACCAAAAGAATCTGCTAACCCACACGGCCGGTAATGAATGCATTCGGAAACAGTGTCAGGCCGTTGATTTTTTTTTTTTGACAATAAATTTGTTTGTTTTTTTAAATATCTTTGCTGGCTAAAATGTATTCACACTTGTGTTTATTTGTATGGAAAGGTGTCTTGTACAACACGAATTCCGGTACGTTGGTACGTTCTTTAAATTTGAATAAAATGAAAACTAAAAGACTTTCAAATCACATGAGCCAACATTTTATTCACAATAAAACATAGATAACATAAATGTTTAAACAGAGATATTTTACACTTTTATCTACTAAATGAGCTAATTTCAAATTGTATGCCTGCTACAGGTCACAAAAAAGCTGACACTGGAGCAATAAATGGCTGAAAAAGCATTAAAAAAAGAGATTCAGCTGGGAGAACAGCTAGCAACTAATTAAGTTCATTGATATCAGGTCTGTAATATCTGTCAGAACTGAATACCTGGATCGGTCGTGCCTCAACAACCTTTGGGCGGCTTCAGTCTCGCGTCTGGAACAACAGCCACCTTTCTCTCAAAGTAAAGGTGCACTTATATATGAGTCCTGTGTGCACTCCGTCCTGCTATATGGAAGCGAAACGTGGCCTACATACCGGCGGAAGGAGCACAAGCTTAATGCTTTTCACTTCCGTTGCCTACGACAGATCCTTGGCCTGTCATGGCAGGATCGGGTCCCGAACACCACCGTGCTGAAGCTCACTAACAGTGACATGTACACTGCGTTCCGGAGGAGGCGTCTCAGATGGATCGGCCATGTACGGTGTTTGCCAGATGAACGTCTCCCAAAGTCCATCTTCCATGGGAAGTTAGCTGTGGGACTCCGCCCTTGTGGCCGACCCAAGCTCCGCTTTAAGGATGTCGTCAAGCTGGACATGAATGTCTTTAACATCAACACTGACCGATGGCATCACCTCGCGGAAGATCGGGCAGCTTGCCGGTCTGCGCTGACAGAGGGCACGACTCGGTCCTGTCATGCTTATACCAGCTTTTGGACAGAAAGACAGTTAGACACCGCTCAGATCGGCACTTGCGCTGAAAAAGACCTTGATAATGAACATGAATAGCTATATTAGAGAGGCAGATTGTTTTTATATTAAAAACAATGTTCCTCAACGTCAAATTGCAAAGGCTTTGCAAATCTCATCATCTACAGTGCATAACATTATCAAAAGATTCAGAGAAGCTGGAGAAATCTCTGTGCGTAAGGGACAAGGCTGAAGACCTTTATTAGATGCCCGTGGTCTTCGGGCCCTTAGGCGACACTGCATCACTCATCGGAATGATTGTGTCAATGACATTACTAAATGGGCCCAGGAATACTTCCAGAAACCACTGTCGGTAAACACAAACACAATGCTGAATTGGCATGATCTTTCACCTATAGAGAACATTTGGCGCATCGTTAACCCCCTGAGGTCGGCGGTATCGCCGGCGATACCAGCTCGCTTTTTGTTATCAGTGTAAAAGAAACTCATAAATACTCTGTTGACTTTGATTTTCCATAGGAGTTTCATACATCAATCGATTCTGTTAAATGTGTATTATTTTTGTGTATACTCACAACAAAAACAAAGTGTTGTGCTTTTCGCCAAATAAAGAAAAATAAACACGAAGCGAGTTCTGCCTTCTCTCTGTCCGTGTAGTCCATTCTGAAACGCGTCCGAAAATGAATCATAACTCAGCGAATACTTCTCACACAGGCACGTGAGATATGTCTTTATGAAGCTTGAAATCTCTTCTTTTAAATGAAGTAATTTATATAAAAAACAAATGTTTTCAACTCATGTAATCCCTTTGAAAGCAAGGAGAGGTACCGTTTTTCCTTCTCCCTTCATTATCTCTAAATGAGCTGCAGCCGCCCCGCCCCCGGCGCGATTCACATGTAAATAGTTTACGTGATCTAGTATGCATCGCATACGCCCCCCGATCAATGCCATAAAAACACAGTTTGTTCATCAGACTACTTACTGATAGTTCATCGCGTTTTGAGTATGACACGCTTCTCTGGTAATAAAGACGCCCTTCAGATGATTCTGGACAGCAAGGAAAAATGCACCTTTTCCTCAGAGGACGAACGTCAGCATTTTGAAGAGCGAATTCCGCCGAGAACACAATTTCGGAGTAAGTTTTACTTAAAAGTCTTTTGTCTTTTATTTTTCGTGTTCGCATTTATGAGGAAAAAACAATATTACGTGACAGTTCTCCATTATGGACGCGAGCGCTCTAAAAAAAGCACTAAAAGACTTTCAAACTTTCACAGAGACCTCAAAACAGAAAGTACAAATCCTTTCTTTAAAACGAATTTTGTTTTGTATCAATTGTATCTTAATTTAAATAATTTTTTCATTAACAAATTTCCTGGATTTAAAGTAAATATAGGCTAGCAATCACAACATAAGGTGCTTGAACTGGAGATCATCATGAACCAGACCGTAGCCTACTCGCCTCACATGTCTAAAAAATGTGAAATATATTTACAGAAAGCTGGTTCTAAACAAAACCATCCAAAACACTAGCCTACTGCGAAAATCGCGAGTCAATAGCCTATCGTCAACTTCATCTTTGCCAGAAGTTAAATTTAAATCGCGTGTGTGAATGAATGATGATGTTTTAGCAAACTGTATTGCTACTGAGATGAGTAAAAATCGACTGAAATATGAATACATAGATAAAATGTAGGCCTATAATCATGTTTTTACAAAGAAAGAGTACACTTGAAATATTGTTGAAATTGTAATTATTGTTGTAATTGTAAACTTTTTAATAAAATAGCAAAATATATTTACAAGATAGATGTAAGCAAAATCTTAAATGGTCAATATAAGTCTTCTTCTAAATATATCTTTTGTCCTTGCATTGTGGCTCAGTCAGTTTCACACCTGAATGAATGGCTCATTATGCAGAGTGGGTGGGACATTGTATTCTAAGGTGTAAACTACTCCTCCCCCTCGCATATTGGCTTTCCAAGCAAAACCTGTTTTACATCAATTTAACCTGTTAAGCTGCAACGCCACTTTTGAAAAATCCCCAGAAATGACATACCCAAACTTAAACAGATACAGTTCATGAACCCTTTGCACTAAAAGCACAAGTATGATCTCATTTGAAAGCTGACACCTGGCAGTTTATTGTAAATGTAGAATTAATTATTGTCATAATGAAAAAAAATTGTTATAAATAGCTTCAAAGTTTTGTAAAGTTATTAGAAATTAATTTTTATGAAACATCCTCATGAAAATAAAATTGAAGTTGGCACTGGAGCAATCTAGAAATGCACTACAGCTAAAGCCACATGTCTAAACATTTTATGTTTAAAATCTGAAGATAATAAGTCCAAAACTCTGTATTTAGTTACATGTTTTTCAAGACCATGTCAGTTGACTTTATTTTGATTTGACGTTAAAGATGCTTCTGATGTTTATTGCCATCTTCTAACCATCTATCCAGTATATTGTCTCTATTGTTTTGTGGTGCAAACGAGCCCCATTCAGTCTCAGTCTCCCCCTGCACACATTCACACCTCTCCAGCCAGGTTATGGCTCGAAATATGCATTTCTTTTGTCTGCATTATAGTTACTAACGCTATTCATAGGGTTTCAATCCCTAATTTCTTTTATCAAAGTTCTTACTTAACATTTAAAAACTGGATCAAATGCCCTGCTTGAATAATGAAACATTTTAGTAAGCATATTTAGAAAAAAATATATAAAAGGATAACTGCAATATGTGGCAGGTGCACCTAGAGCTAGCTAGCATGTTAGCTTAGCACACCATCAATACACGACAATTTATGAGATTAAAACCATTTTTGTGCTTCAAACTTAATTTATAACGCAAGTAGAGTGTTTTAAATAATCTTCTGTGATATAATTTCGCTTCAGATTAAAAAATCAGACAGAAAATATATATTTTTTATTATTCTGCACAATGATAAAGTCTATATCGATTAGCAATACATTATAAATATAATCTATTATTATGGAAATACCTGACATTATTTGAAGAACACAGGTAAACCAAATATCATTTCAATCATGTTTATTGTCTTCAAAAAGTCTTTTTTCTGCATGTAACAACGATCTCTGATAGCTTTGTGTGTGTTCGAGACTTCCTGGATTGTCACATGATCATGGTTCTTCTTCATGTTACATAAATGGACTATTATTGTGAATGTAGCGCCCTCAGGCTGTTGGTATGGATTGAAAACACAATACATCACAGCGTCCAGCGCTCATAATGATTACATCGACGCATTTGGGCATAAATTCAATAAATATTATTCCTGTCTATAGAAATCTGATGAAAACTTATGAAAATATATCAATATTTCTCCAAATCTGCACATTTTTGAGCTAAAGCCCTGAGGGACGTTGTTTTGTGTATCGCTGTCATGACGACAGCACGGGAGTTTTTTTATGAATGAAAGCGGCTGACGGTCATAATTCATATTAAAGGTATCGACTCATTTTTTCATTTCATAACTCCTGACACAAATTAAGACATAACTGTCACTATAAGTTTTTCAGAATACAATAGTGGTCAAATACTGAAACTTGAGTCTTATATCTTTTTAATGATGTATAGTTTGTCAATGTATAACATTAAATCTGATAGTAATTTTTAACTAAATAAAAAAAAAAACGCTTCAGTGCGCCGACGCACTGGTGAAGCTTAACAGGTTAAATCAATGTATGGTTTTATGTGAACGATAAAGCAAGACTATTTTCACATAATTTTGAAGAAAAAACTCTAGGCGAGGACATCCATTAGTCAAAAGTCTTATTGACACATATTTACTATGTGTTTTGTGGCCTTATTTCAGAAATTTTATTTTTTTATTTTTTTCAATAACCATGCATAAACCTTATTCTCTCAAAAATGAAAACATGTACATACACGTGGCTCACATATTATGGTAGCCCTGTTTGTGCTTTATAGAGTGAATTTACACCTTTGCCATTAATATGTTTATAAGCAACTGAAAAAAGCACAAATGTCAGGGCATGTCAGAACATCTCAAGGGCCCCAAAACCAGCCCAGACCCCAGAGGGTTAAACAAACAATATGCCAAAGACGGCCCGCAAACTGTTCAACAGCTGGAAACCTAAATAAGGCAAGAATGGGACAAAATTCCAACACCAAAACTCCAGACACTCATAACCTCGATGCCCAGACATCTTCAAACTGTTTTGAAAAGAAGAGGAGATGCTATAACATGGTAAACATGCCCCTGTCCCAACTTTTTTGAGACCTGTAGCAAGCATCAAATTTGAAATGAGCTCATTTTGTGCATAAAATTGAAAGATTTCTCCATTTAAACATTTATTATGTTATCTATGTTCTATTGTGAATAAAATACTGGTTCATGTGATTTGAAAGTCTTTTAGTTTTCATATTATTCAAATTGAAAAAACTTCCCAACTTTTCTGGAATTGGATTGTGTATTGATCTCTGTAGCCCTACAATAACATTTTGTGAGGAACAGAGTGATAACCTCTCCGCTCCGTGAACACGGCCTCATCCAACTCAAAAATGAATCTGAATATTAGCATGTGGCAATCGGCCACAAGACCCAATGGCTTTTTAATGATGAAATTGACGTAATGCTTCTTCAGATGACGATTTGTGAATGTGTGCAAGATTGGAGCGTTACGGTGGATGGAGACGGTGATCAGTTTCGGGTTTGTTGCTTAAAGCAATCGTCTGGCCTCGGAAGACTCTAAATATTTGTTATTTTTGGATCAGTTATTGTGACTTTACTTTTATCTGCCTGTTGTGTGTTTTATATTGAGAAATTGTTAGGTTTAGGGCTATATAGGATATCAGACACCTTGGGAATGTCTCACACCTTCTCTGTGGCAGTTATAGCTGGAGGGGTACTTAAATGTTGATTAAATTCTTCTTAACCTTCACACACACATTAGCATGGATAAACAGACAACAGTATAAGCTAGGCTGCTTCCTAGGTGCGGACTACGCGACCCTGGGGCCGCTTTCCAGGGAAACGCCCTTCACATTAGAGCAAGGCTCAGAGGTTTGTTTACGGCTGAGTCAGTTATAAGACATAGGTTAAGTAAAAGAAAACTTTATTTGAAAACAAAAATATCCAACTTTTTTTAACACACAAAAACACCAACAAATCAAAAAAACAAGATAAAATTCACACTAATAACACATGGATTGTACTACTTCAGAACTGGGTACTGGCCTTCCTAAACAGGAAGGACACAGCAATCATACGTGCACACTCACACCACAGCACAGCATTCAGGCGAAGAACACAACCACCACAACACAGGAAGACGCTGATCCTCTGCAGCTGGCCGCCGTCATTCTGAAGAAACAAAAAAGCACATATATATAACACAGAATGAAACAAACACACGCATACACTAAACCAGTTATTTTTAAAAAAACATTAATCGGAGCGGCATGTGTTTCACACAACAGTTTTAAAAAGAGTTCACCACGTCAGTTCTACCCATCTGATCGAAGCGTGTCCGGCCACGACGACGACAACCATTTTGCTGACGGACTGAAACAGGCAAAAGCAGCCAACAATATTACAAATAGAGACACATACAATAGAACAACCTCAAGTCAAGAAAATAAAATAAATAAACAAAGACATGCCACTTTAGACTTTGATTCAAGTTGGTTACTCACGGCACATTTACAATCGATGGTGAAGGCCCCACGCCACAGGCCCAAACCAACGGTCCAGCTGATCCTGCGTGTTAAACGCTGCCAATCTAAACAGATAGATAATGAACAGGCACTGTGCGCCTACACACAAGCTGAAACAAACGAGTTCATAGCGCTGATCTGCCGGTCCAATCCAGCAGCGAAATAGTGCAATCCCTTCTCCCTCATTTCCCAGAAACAGGATAACAGTCACAGTAGTAAGTCCGAAGCAGACAGTAAAACAGGCATCGAAACAGAAGTCAAGATGAGACCCAAAGCCCGCTGTAACGTCCCTTGCACGTTGGCCCGCACCTTAAATGTGAAGTACAGCACACACTTGCAACTAGACTGTTGTCTCGGAATGGTCAACTTAGCACTTAACCAGTGGACATGTATGCTATATTGCTCATAAACCAGGACTTTGATCGGCATACATGGTGGTGGCCATCTTGAACTGAGAAAAATAAGAAGATACCAAGTGTGGTGGGAAAGGGATGTGAATTGTTTTATGAGGTTATTGCTCTTGACTTTCTATAATTATTGTTGAAATTAAGTTAATATGTTGTGTTGTGCAATTTATATTTGTGTATTGAAGAAATGGTTTATTTTATTTTGATATTATGTCTGTGAGATGGTTGTACCCATGTGTACAAATTCTCACCCAATGAAGCAGTCAAGTGAGTCTATAACTGGGGCACGTTCAAGTTCAAAACGATGCGCAACGCTTTGCTACGGTTTCCGGGTTGAACGTCATGTTTCCTGGAAACGGCGTGCACCGGTGTGCAACGGGGTTTGAGATACGTTTTCTCTTGTTTGGTGGGTGTGTCAGAACTGCAGTCCAATCAGCAGCAACATGTATATAAAGCACGCGGTATTAAAGTGAACTCGCACAATGGGTTCAAGGAAAGTAATTTACAAATGTGTTCGATGCAGCTCGGTATACGCCACAACTGAGGATATTAGAAGACATGTTTGTAAGTTTTATTGTAAAAATATAGGATATCAACATAATGAAGTAGTTGTTTATATTTTTAGCTTCATTGCAAGTTTATGACATTTGGTATAGAAATAAACAATGGTAATTAAGTGCTTTTCCTAAAAATGAGAAAGAAAATACAGGGTATTAAAACAGTATGAACTACAAATAAAGTCAGTATGTGAGGCTAAATAGATGTGTTTTAGTCTGAATTAGGTAAGATGTGTGCTTCCATTTCAGTTTCCACAAATCCCTTCACTCGATTGGGATGTTCTCTTTTGTTCTGGGCGGCAAGTGCAGTAACTGTAACATCGGGCATATTTTGTAGTATTAAACACATATTTATACCGACTTCATCAGGCTCAGAAAATTCTTCACAAAGAACACAAAGAATGGCCTTCTCAGCTGCCATAGTTGCAACTCTTGCGTCATCAGAACAGTGTGTTCAACGCATCACCGTTTCTGTTTAAAAAATGTTGTGCAACGTTTTGTCGGGGCTGAACGCAGCCCTGGTGTTCAGTGAGTGCAGTAACTGTTGAGGAGTACTCTGATTGAATTATTGTTATATCTGATCCAAAGTTTTATATACACACATATATATATATATTCATGGTATATGAATGTGTGCAAGATTGGAGCGTTACAGTCGATGGAGTCAAAATATATCAAGATATCAAAATATCTACGGTCAAAATATCTGATATTTTTGAATAAATTATTGTGACCATACTTTCATTTTCATGTTGAGAAATGGTTAGATTTAGATGCTTTTGGCATCTGTGTAGTGTCACGCACATTTGTCTTGGAAACGTGGTGATATTGGACACCTTGGGAATGAGAAGCTGTTGTCTCACAGCTTTTTAACTGACCAAAAAATTACATCAGTTTTTCATCAGCCAAGTTAAATCAGAAATCGGTGTAGCAATGGCACTATTCATGATCTTGGCAACTGTAATAGTAAAATATATCAAATGAGTTCCAGGTGTAATACTTATTTCATATGCAACGATATTACTTAATCACAGAAGTCTTAAATGAGACACAAAATCTTAAAATGTTTAAATCAAGAGTGCTAAAATCAGGGTAGAAAATGACCTATGTATAAATTATGACCGTTTTGATGTAATTCTACTAAAATTACAAGAACAACATGGAAAAATAAATATTGATGCGTGATCTTTTAACATGAAGATACAAAAATGAGTGAACTGAGAAAATGTACAGGACAAAAATATTTATTACTAGCCATTACCAGCCATCTGGAAGCGAACATGACTACACTCAGCCGTATCGAAGAGTTTTTTGAGTGCTTTGAAATCTCGCAAAAGTTCAGTTCATAATATATAGGCCTATTAAATGAAAAAAATTATAAACAATACTAGGAGAATAGTTACAACGTGGTTTATTGGATAGTGTGCAAACTTTTCATACAACATGCTAAGCTTATTATATGGTTATCAGCATTAAAAGTTAAATATCAATGCTGCTTTTTTGCAGTGCAAATTTAGTTTGGAAAGATGAAAATAACGGTATGTTTTTGTCAGTTATTTTATCTACAGGTCGCTACATTTCTTACAGATTTCTGCTCATTCGAAATCAGATACAGATGAAGTAGCACTGTAAGATTACATTTGTTTGAATGCATTAGCGAGAGAGCGATTGCGTGTGAATAAGTGCCAGGCCCGGACTGGCCATCGGAAGCACCCATTTTTTTATTATTATTGTTATTTTTTTATACTAGTGTAGCCGGTCGATTTAGACAATTGAGTTTAATTTGATTTTTTTTTTTTTTATGGGTAAGGAGAAATGTTGTATAAAATGTTAACTTCAGCAAAACTTGTTTTCAATGTTCTATTTTCAATGGTTCCAATCGGGAGTTCCTATCAATTGTTGTATGTGGGGCCTTAATTAGTGGGACACCAAGGGAAAATATACCGCTTCTCCTTTAAGCGTTCGCGCTCAGACGCATGGTGTATGCGGACTGGGAAGCAGAGGTATTTTTTTCTCTCATATTTGTCTTGCATTTACTGTTTTTTTGTAATGTAATCACTATGATTATGATGTTAAAACACTGTTAAGAGTATATGTAGTAATGTGTATCAGTGTGATTAGCTTATTTTCCTTGAAAGTGGTTCTTTTAACTGTGCTAAAGTTACAAACTTTTACTTACATGCTGCTTACATATTTTTGTAGCAGTGTAATCGGACTTTAGCCATTAAAATGTCACAAGTAACAGAAATAAGCACAAATGTCAGAGCATGTCAGGACACCTCCAGGGCCCAGAAAACACCTCAGACCCCAAAGGGTTAAAAACACAAACATTTCTTCAGCCGAATTACAACATTGCAAGAGCGCGATGCAACATGATGACGTCACATCACCACAACAAAATAAAAGTCGAAATCAAACGCTAAAATCAAAGAAGTCCATAGAAATTCACATACAAATTATAAAACATATATAATGGCATTTAAAGTTGAAATTTAGAGCTGAATAAAAAAAAATAAAAAAATAACAGAGTTTGAACCACATATAATATGTGAGATACTGTCTAAATGGCAGTACAATTTGAGTACAATTCTCTCATACTGACCACTGGATGTTCAACATGGCACCTCATGGCAAATAACTCAATACGGATTTGAGAATTAGAATTGTTGCCCTCCACAAAGTTGACCTAGGAGATTGGTAACACCCTGAAACTGAGTTACAGTACAGGCCAGGGTCATACAGAGGTTTTCTAAGACTGGTTCCACTCGGAACAGGCCTCGCAAGGGTCAATCAAAGAAGTTGAGTCCTCGTGCTGTGCGTCAGGGGCAGAAGCTGGCTTAAAAAAACCAGACGCATAATTGCTGCCAGCATTGCTTTAGAGGTTGCAGAAGCGGAAGGTCAGCTTGTCAGTGTTTAGACCATACGCCACACACTGCAATAAATCGGTTTGCATGGCCGTTGTCCCAGACGGAAGCCTCTTTTGAAGCTGGCTCACAAGAAAGCCCGCAAACAGTGCTGAAAGCGACCTGTCCAAGAGCATGAATTACTGGAACCATGTCCTGTGGTCTGATGAGACTAAGATCAACTTGTTTGGCTCAGATGGTGTCCAGCATGTGTGGCAACGCCCTAGTAAGGAGTACCAAGAAAATTGTGTCTTGCCTACAGTCAAGCATGGTGGTGGTAGCATCATGGTCTGGGGCTGCACGAGTGCTGCTGGTACTGGGGAGCTGCGCTTCATTGAGGGAAACATGGATTCCAACATGTACTGCGACATTCTGAAGCAGAACATGATGCCCTTCCTTAAGAAACTGGGCCGAACGTCATGATAACGACCCCAAACACACCGCCAAGATGACACCTGTCTTGCTGAGGAAGCTGAAAGTGAAGGTGATGGAGTGGCCAAGTATGTCTCCAGACCTTAACCCTATTGAGCACCTGTGGGGCGTCCTCGAGTGGAAGGTGGAGAAGCGCCATGTGTCTAACATCCAGCAGCTCCGTGATGTCATTATGGAGGAGTGGAAGAGGACTCCAGTGGCAACCTGTGTAGCTCTGGTGAATTCCATGCCCAGGAGGATTAAGGCAGTGCTAGATAACAATGGTGCTCACACAAAATATTGACACTTTGGACACAGTTTTGACATGTTCACTTAGGGTGTACTCACTTTTGTTGCCAGCTATTTTGACAATATTGGCTGTATGTTGAACTATTTTCAGAGGACAGTAAATATATACTGCTATACAAGCAGCACATTGACTACTCTAAAATCTATAAGTTTTATTTCTATAGTATTGTCCCTTGAGAAGATATACTAATATATTTGCTGCAATGTGACGGGTGTACTCACTTTTGTGAGATACTGTACATGTTGTATTCAGAAAATATACAAGCAGTTTATCAATGTGTCTCATTTTCAACACTGTCAGTTCTTACTGGTCTATTCCAGACATCCCACCTCTCCCTTAAATTCAAGGACTCTCACTATTACTTAATACCTCCCTATTCTAGCTTGAACGATGATTGAAACTTTGTATTAATAGCACTTCTCCTGTTCACTCATTCACTTATATGCTGATGATACAATCCTTTATGCCACAGGTTCCTCCCCAGATGCTGTTCAAGCTACCCTGCAAGATAGCTTTTTCCAACTACAGCAGTCCTTTACACAACTCAAACTCACTCTCAATACCTCCAAAACAAAAATCATGTGGTTTTACCATAAGGGTACTACGCCTCCTCCTGCCCTTAACATCACCACCTGCAAGGGGGCTATTCTAGAACAAGTCACTGCATATAAATACTTGGGCATCTGGTTGGAAACTTCACTTTCTTTCTCCATCCACATATCAAAGCTGCAATCTAAGGTCAAGGCCAAGCTTGGTTTCCTTTACAGAAACCGCTCTTCCTTCACCACTTTTGCCAAACTTACTCTTATTCAAATGACCATTCTACCCATGTTAGACTACTGAGACACTATATATAGGGTTGCTTGCAAGTCCACTCTATCAAAACTTGACACTCTTTATCATTCCGCTATCAGGTTTGCCACAAATGCTCCTTTCAATACACACCACTATATTCATCTGTCAACTGGCCCTCCCTTCACAATCGCCGTAAAATTCATTGGTTCACCTTCATTTACAAGACCCTTCTTGGCCGCTCAACTCCTTACTTAGGTCACCTGCTGCAGCCAAAGCCTGTCACATATAATACCTGGTCCTCACAATTAAGCATTCCCAAAACTAACTCTGCCTTTGGTCTTGCATCTTTTCAATCTGCTGCCGCTCGCGATTGGAACGCTCTGCAAAATATTCTCAAACTGGATACACTAATTTCAATTTCATCCTTCAAAACTATTATATCATCCTTGTTCACGGATATATGCAGTTGCTTCTCTACATAATATATATAAATTTTTTTTTTTTTTTCCAGTAAATAGATTTTGATGACTCACCCACTATCACTTCTACTTAGCTGGTTATAAGTGTCTGTTGTCTACTGTGTTGTGTTTTAAATTGTATTTTATGAAATTGTAACCTGTATGTATTTCTAATGTACTGTATTTATTTTAGCCCTACTTCCCTTTCCCTAAGTGGTTATTCCACTTGTCAGGCCAAATTTGTAAATAAGAACTTTTTCTTATTGACTTGCCTGTAAAAATAAAGGTAAAAAAATTAAAAAATAACAATATTTATTGCTAGCCTGACGTCGTCATACTCAGATTCTAGTCAGAATATGAGTCTGATACAGAGGCAAAAGAAAATGCCTCTGCCCTCAATTGGATAGACCTACAACCAATCACAGCAACGGAGTAAGTGACGTATGTTCTTCATTCATCTTTCCGATCGACAAATGACTTGATCGCGGTTCTCTGTTCTCTGATTACGTTACTGTTGATCATCTGTCCATCATTGTATAAAGCCAGCCCTGACAATTTGATTGGTCCGAACAGCTCTGGGGTGCGTTTCCCGAACAACTACGTAACTCGCTGCTTAACTACCATAGTACGATGCATCGTTGAAGAAATCAACTAGCTAGTCACGACTGTTTCCCGAAACTGTATTGTCGCAAAGTGGTCGTTCAACTAACTTGGTTTATGACGTCACGCACGTGGTGGAGTAATAACTTCTTTTAATGAATCTGTTTTAGATCGAATTAACACTAGATGTTTTGCTATAAATTACAGACATGACATCTGAGGACTATTTCTAGTTTCTCAGTTATTTTGCTTTATTTCCAGATTCAATCATAGGCTCCTTCTTATAGTAGAGCTCGTTCACACATGCGCACTCTTCAAAAACGGTGCTTGACAAACTAAAAGACGTAAATGACATTTATATGTATTCTAAACAGAAGACACAGGTTGTACTGAATGTCAGCTTGCTTATTTTGCTCAAGATAAGGATTTATTAAGTCCACATGTCATGCAAACTAGAAACTATGCTTCTAACCACAGTCGAAAGCTGTCGTTCCAACTACACAACTTTGCGATGCTGTTTGCGAATGTTCGTTAGAACGATGGTTTCGGGAAACACTGACTCATTGAACTATGCTGATAACGACGGAACTTGCGAACATAGTTGGCTAACGATGCTTTTGGGAAACGCACCCCTGGTTAGTTGCTTCATAACGGATCAAGTCCAGACCGAACTTCCCGACCTCAAATGTTGTGGGCGGGGCTAATTTCGGCTGGCATCCAGGCTAGTTTATTGCCTCTTTAGATGAATTCCTTCATTTGAATTCCTCAACTGTAAGTCACTTTGGATAAAAGCTAAATGAAAAATGTAAATGTAGAAAAAAGAGAATTGATACAAGGAACATTACTGTCAGGACTCGGGTTTGATCTTCCTCTGTTTTCTTCCACTTTTGTGTTTGTTTCTTTCTTTTCCATCTTCTCCACGTGCATTTGCGCACAGCTGTTTGTATTTTGCAATCAGTGCATCTGCTTGTTTGCACTCACCTGTCTCCCCTTATTGCTTGATTTCTCAGCTACATTTATGCTTCCTTTCCCTTTGTTCTCTGCCAGTATGTTCTGTACCTCTTGCTGGTCACTTGCTGTTTTTTTTTTCCTTGTTTAGTAGTTTTATTTGGTTTTGTTTTCTTTTTATTTCACATATTTTTCTCTGTTTATTTCACATATTTTTCACCCGTGTTCACTCTGAAGGAATCACTCACATGGCTGGGCACTTGTAATTACACATCAAGGATGTTAAGAGGCTAAAAGCAGGTTTAAAACTTGCCCCATTGAAGTCAACAGGGTGCAAATTTTAAAAAGAGGATAACAAGGTGTAGGCAACACCGATTTTTGTCATTGTTCTCTGTACTGACAGCACTCCAAATTTACCAAAAAATTAGCTCAATGTTAAAATTGACCGGAGTTCTCCTTTAATGAGAGCGAATTTCAGCCGCGATAAAATAGTCGCTGGCTGTGTTTCTCGGCACAGCGAACGAAGGTTGTGAAGATTAGCTCCACCACGACAAGGGTGACTGAAAATCCAGGGGGGAGAGATGGACAGGGTGGAAGCTCGAAACGCGGTCCACAGACATCGCACCTAATGTTAGGCAAGGCAGTGACCGAGCTACGGATGTTTAAAAGTAGTAAACGGTCGTAGACCAATATAGCATTACAATATAAAACTAAATGAGACATATATAAAAACATAGCAGGTGCAAGAGATAGCAACAGGGCGGTCTGCAGACGGCATGCCAAAGACATCGGCGCCATCTTCCGTACATTAGAGCGACGTACATTAGAGCTGCATGACGTTGCCTCTGAGTCTCCGTTTCTGTGAACAAGTCTGTTATAGTAAGTGGTAAAATGAGTTTTCTGCCGTGTTTGTGCGCGAAGCTGGGCAAAAGGCCTGTTAGTTTTCAGAAAGTTAGTTGCATAGGAGTTGAATACTCTCGTGTTTTCTTTGTGTTTATTTACAGTTTTTGTTTCATTTGTTCAAATGAACTTGAAACAGTGAATGCTGCAACTGATCATGTAAAAAAAGGTTCGCTGAGTCGTCGGATAGGGTCGTGCGTTGTTCGTCTTTTCACTAGGATTGCGGCCTCGTTGAATGAAGAGACATTACCCTGCTATCTGTAAGACATCATTCAGCGCTTCATCCACAAACTAAGAGTGGTGATGTACACTATTTTCCTCTTTTTCTACTGTTAAGCAAACTACCATTTTCTGTCAGTGAGTTATCAGAACTGAACTGTTCAATCGTGCAGTTATGAACTTTCTCTTGTGCGCATACCTGAATTTTTTGGACTCGCTAACTCATAAATGGACAGAGTTTAACTTGTTCCTTTCTTTTCCCAAATTTTTGAATTGGATCTTGGATTTTTGAGCTGAATTGCAGCTGAATTGAACTTTTATTAAGTGAACTTCTGAATTGAAGTGAACTTCCAAGTGAACTTTATTTGAAAGGTTGAGTTAACTGAATGTATCTGTGAAAGGTTTCAGTATACTTAAAAAGTGGCACTGATTGTTAATTTGTTGAGATTGAACTGAAATTTTTTATTTTCTCTCTTTGTTGTTTTCCACATTTTTTTTTCACTGTGATTTGCCTGCACTTGAAATTTTTACGCTTCCTGTGAAAACAAAGAAAACAGAATAATTTAAATTCATGTATTATAAATAAATGTTTTTTTGTTAGAAAAGCTAAAACTGTTTATGCTAATTTTGAGTCACTTATACTAAGGAGTGGGGGCGTCTTACCTATCCTGTTAGATCATGGGAGGGTGGCTTTTGCAGTCAACTAGGTTTAACTCCTGAGTTTTCTACATACACACACTTCAGGTGGCTGTATTGAGTCAATCCTAAAGCCCACCTCGCCGCCTCTTGAGGATTTACACGTTGCAACACGATAGACACAACATGCAACTAGGCTAACAGTTGTACAAAGACAAAAAAGCATTGGGTGGGGGGACTAGGGTCCTGTTGCTCACTCAGTCTTCCTTAGTTAACTGATGAATCTTTCCCCCACAAGGCGGCAGCATATTTCCCTCCGCCACATACTGGCGTCACGAACAGGATAAACTAGCGAGTATTCTAATTAAGTGTAAGTTCCTGGTCTTTGAGTCAATGCTATGGATGGACTGGAAGAATTAAAAAGACAGTTTGACGTGATTGCAAGGAGGTTCGGTGAACAGGCAGATATGTTGGTACAGGCCAGAGCCGAACAGAGAGAGGCGGTTTCACTTGCTAAAGCTGTTATCGATCAACAGGCAGTTGCTCTGAGAGTGCCATCTACTGTTTACATCCCAAGAGACCGTAAACTTCCAAACTTCAGTGGATGCCATTCCAATCCTGGTGAATTGAGTACAGAGGATTGGATAAACTCAATGAAGTCCGCCTTTTAAAGTCATGAAAATTCCTGAAGAAGACAAAATTGAGTTTAAGCAGTACCTAAAAGATGAAGCTAAAATGAAAATTAAGTTTATGCTTAATGGAAAAGAGAAATCAGTGGATGAGATTTTTGATGCTTTGGATCAGACTTATGGGGACAAGATGGCCGCATGTGTTTGTCTCTATTCATTTGTCTAAGTTTGCCATAGTCGTTATTGGTGTGTTTATGCCATCTCTTTTATACTTTTATATTTTTGGCTTTTACTTAAATTAACCCTAGACCATCCCATGCTGTAAAAATGTGGGTATATATGCCGTTATGCCTACTTTGTTCCGTGGTATGGAAGTTGCCTATGGTTGGTGTGAGCGACATATTGTCTGCTGTCGAGCAGGAGGGACGTTCATCTGCACCGTATCTGTGGGCTGCGTGTGCTGACGCCGCTGTCGGGCGGATTGGGGAGCCGTTCGCGGTTGGTGTGGATGTCGTGTCGTTTGTTGGCGGTTGGGAAAGACACACACCTGGATTATGTCTGTGGGCTTCGTGTGCTGAGACGGCTGTGGAACAGACCGGAGTTTGGGCTGTGTCATCATTGAGGGGTCTTGACATTTCCTCTTGGTGGTCTGTTTGGTTACGAGATTCACCACAGAGGTTGTATTGCCTACTGGTAAGAGGAAATGGAAAACTGACTCATCATGCTACATCTATTTGCGACGACAGCAATCCGAGTCGCGGTGTGGCGAGGAGAAAGTGGTTCATGCTTCTGCTGTTGCTTTCAGGTATTCACCCCAACCCAGGCCCAGAGTTGGCCCAGCTTCAAACACCAGAGGAACTTAAATCAAGTAATGGCATTCGATTCTTTCATCTTAATGTGAGAAGTTTGGTAAATAAGATGGATACAGTGCGAATCTGGGTAGATTCGACTGATGCTGACATCCTAATTCTCACGGAGACTTGGCTGAAAAAATCAATTACAGATGATATGATACACATTAATGGATATAATGTTTTTAGAGCTGATCGTAGTAAAAAAGGAGGAGGGGTTGCAGTTTACACTAAAGTAAATATGAATTGTGTTTGTAGTCAGTCAGTTAGTTTCTCAAAGTGTTTTGAACTGTTAGCTATTAAAGTATCTTTACCTAATGGGTCTGATATGATGGTGGTCGGTTGTTACCGCCCACCTTCAGCTTCAAGTGAGGCAACTTCATTGCTTACGGATATGCTTCACAATTGGACTAACTGTGATTTAGTCATAATGGGGGACTTAAACTGGGACTGGTTGTCTCCGTCATCAGATTATTTTAAGGATGTTTGTAATTCTTTGTGTTTAGAGCAATTGATAAATTCACCAACTCGCCTAAATGGAAAGGATATGAGTAAATCATCATTGATTGATGTTATTTTAACTAATATACCCCATGTTTTCTCTGCAATAGGAATTTTTTGTAATGATGTTAGTGATCATTGTGCAATATCTTGTGTGAGAAATTTTAAGATGCCTAAGAGTTCACCCAGATTTATATTTAAACGTCAATTTAAAAACTTTAATGTACAAGCTTTTTTGCATGATGTATATAATAGCGATTTACAATTGGTTTCAATTATACCTGATGTGGTTGATGCTTGGGATTATTTCAAATCTATCTTTCTAGAAATTTGTGATAAACATGCTCCGTTACGTAGATTTCGGGTGAGAGGAAGAAATAATCCTTGGTTTAATGAATCCGTCTCTAATCTTATTAAGCAAAGAAATATGTCTTGGTCTAAAGCAAAGAAAACAAATGGTGAGGAGGATTGGTCTCAATATAGATTATTACGAAATAAGTGTACAAAATTGATAAAAAGTGCGAAGAGTCAGTATTATTTAAATTTGATTAATGATAATGTGAACGATCCTTCTAAATTTTGGAAATTAACGAAATCTCTTATTGGATTAAAAACATCTACTAATTTTCCAAAAGCTTTAAAACTGAACCAAAGATTAATTACAGATAAGGTTGATATTGTTAATATGTTTAATAGTCATTTTATTTCAGCTAGCTCGATAACAGACAACTCACTGGTCATTGATGAACAGGGAACTGATGAGTTGACTAATAGTGAAACAGATCTGTTTTCTTTTGCCCCTGTATTGCCGCCCCAAGTTCATAAACTACTCTTAAATTTAGACTGTAAGAAATCAGGCGGGTCAGATAAAATTGAACCAATTTTTTTAAAAGTCGCTGCAGATATTATTGCTGAACCTATTGCATCTATTTTTAATTTAAGTTTATCGACTAATGTAATTCCGCCAACTTGGAAATCGGCTATGGTTATGCCATTACTAAAAGGAGGCGATCCTTCCGATTTGAATAATTATCGTCCTATTTCTAAATTACCGGTTGTAGCAAAAGTTTTTGAATCGATTATAAATGATCAAATGAAAGAGTATCTTCTTAGTCATAATATTCTAAACGCATTTCAGTCAGGATTTAGAGCGGGCCACAGCACGATAACAGCTACTACTTTAGTTACTAATGATTTAATCACTGCTCTCGATAAGAGACAGCACTGTGCGGCCTTATTTGTTGATTTGACAAAAGCGTTTGACTTGGTAGATCATGCCCTGTTGTTGCAGAGGCTTAGAAGTATAGGCTTTGGTAATTCGGCTGTGAGTTGGTTTAAAAACTATTTATCAAATAGAACACAATGTGTTGCTGTAGAAAATTACACCTCAGCCTTGGTAATAGTTAAAAAGGGTGTCCCGCAAGGTTCTTTACTGGCACCACTTCTTTTTTCTATTTTTATTAATGAATTGGGGCAGGGAATTCAATCGGCAAAGTTACATTTTTATGCTGACGATACAATTATTTATTCCACTGCATCCTCTGTGTCTCAGGCTATTGAAATTCTTAAGGATTCTTTTTATACTTTTCAGCTTGCTTTGCTAAAATTGAAATTAGTCTTAAATGTAAATAAAACAAAGTATATTATTTTTACACGCAGCCGTTCTATGTCCACTGTCCCGCCTATTCTGACTATTGAAGACTTACATATAGAAAGAGTACCAACTTATAAATATTTAGGAATATGGCTTGATGAGAAGTTAGCCTTTGATGTTCATATTAATTACTTGGTGAAAAGGCTTAAACCAAGATTGGGTTTTCTTTTTCGGGAAAAAAAATGTTTTTCCTTTACAGCTAGAAAGAGAATTATACAGAGTACTTTGTTACCTATTTTGGATTATGGTGATATTGTTTATATGCACGCTTCTACATATTTATTGAAAAGACTGGATGGTGTTTATCATGCTGCATTGCGTTTTATAACCAATTCTTGTTCACGTACTCATCATTGTTTGTTGTACAACTATTTGGGTTGGTCCTCTTTACTTCAAAGGAGGAAATCACATATGTTAGTATTTATTGTAAAGACATTGATGGGTATGCTTCCAAATTACATCACTAGTCTTCTATGTTTATGTAGAAAGAACTATAGCACCAGATCATCTAATGGGATTAAATTAGTAGTACCTAGGGTACATTCAGAGCATGGAAAATCATCTTTCGCTTACTATGCCCCATGGCTGTGGAATGAATTTCAAGTTATTGTTCCACTAGAAACAATTCCTCCTTTGAATATATTTAAAAATTTACTGCTGTCTAAAATGAATGAATCATGTTGCTGTTTTACTTAATTTATTGATTTATGATGAATGTTGTACTTTGACTGTCTAGAATGTTTTATATGTGTCATATGTTTGTAAATGTGTGACTTGTAGTATGGCCATCTTGGCCAGGACTCCCTGGAGGAAGAGATTTCTTTAATCTCAATGGGACCTTCCTGGAAAAATAAAGGATAACAAACAAACAAACAAACTTCCCATTCGCAGCAGACTGTAAGAGTTTTATGACCGCAAACAGTATCGACAAACATGTAACCTAATACAAGTTTCAAAACTTTCTACGAGCCGTATGTTACGTATGCTCCTGACTGGGAAAAACAAAAAAACATTGTATTATGTTCACTTTGACTGCTACTTAGCTCTCAGATACAAGTTGCTACTGATAATGTCAGAATCTTAAATAATGTTAATTGACTCACTTCACTAATTTCATTAAATTATAAGATGCATCTAAAATGAGATGCAGAAATATCACAGAATCAATGTTCTGAAAGAAAAAGAAACAGTAACTTGCCATCATGCAACCACTTCTCCCTCCCTAAGCAATCCAAGAGAAATGCACCAAAATAATCTGCAAACCCACACGGCCGGTAACCCATTTGCTTTTGGTGAGAAACCTTTAGTCAACAGTGTCGTAACGTCAACCGATAACTGACGCAAAGGCCGTTCATATTTTTAAGATCTGAAGTGAGTCTTTTAAAATACCTTTATATCTTTGCTGGCTAAAATGTGTCCACACTTGTGTTTATTTGTATGGAAAGTGTCTAGTATATTGATCTCTGTAGCCCTACAATAACATTTTGTGTGAGGAACAGAGTGATAATCTTTCCGCTCCATGAACACGGCATCGCCAAACTCAAAAATGAATCCGAATATTAGCATGTGGCAATCGGTCACAAGAGCCAATGGCTTTTTAATGATGAAATTGACGTAATGCTTCTTCAGATGGCGATTTGTGAATGTGTGCAAGATTGGAGCGTTACGGTGGATGGAGACGCTGATCAGTTTTGGGTTTGTTGCTTAAAGCAATTGTCTGGCCTCGGAAGACTAAATATTTGTTTTTTTTGCAATTAAAGCTGCAGTCGGCAAGATTATTTTGATCATATTCACTGAAATCGACACTATGCTCCAACAGAACAACATAATCAGCCGGTTTTAGAAAAAAACCCGCGCTTCTACCTCCACCTAGAGCCTGTTATTTGTTTTGCAAAAATCCACCGCTCCTGGTTCTTCTGGTCCAATCAGCGCAGGGCTGTGTGAGATCTGACTGTCAATCACAGTTCGTGCACACGCCACAGATCCCCCCTCCCCCCTCGCACACGTTACAATATCACATGCACACGCCTTAAGTTCGCAGATGTGTTGGATTGTACGAAGCGTGATGGCGGAGAGAAAATCTACTAACAAGCTTCCAATTCCTCGGTTAACAACCAGAGTTTGGAGGTCCAAAACAACCAAGGAAAAGAAAATGATGCTTCGATGCAGAAGAGACGGGTGCGTTCACAGAAAATCTGGTGCACACGCACTGACGAGCACGAACTCGATGGGAGGGTGCTCGGTAATTGTGGGGGAGGGGCATGAGAGTTGTAAACATTCAAAATTTTGGCTAAGTCCACTCAATCTGCCAGACTTGCCGACTGCAGCTTTAATTATAAGTCAGTTATTGTGACTTTACTTTTATCTGCCTGTTATGTG
This sequence comes from Scardinius erythrophthalmus, assembly GCF_964197995.2. Taxonomy (NCBI): domain Eukaryota; kingdom Metazoa; phylum Chordata; class Actinopteri; order Cypriniformes; family Leuciscidae; genus Scardinius; species Scardinius erythrophthalmus. The sequence continues at coordinate 48,577,436 of NC_138224.1, forward strand.
TTTCATATTGAGAAATGGTTAGGTTTAGGGGTCGGGTTAGGTGTTCAAAAACATCTACACAATAGTCATAAACCAAGATATCATGTCATGGTGACAAAATTATACCCCAATATATAATTTCATGATGATAAAATTCCCATGCCCATTGTGTCTGTGTATTGACGCCAAATGTTTCTCAATGAAAGCAATGATCTACCGGCCATGGCACAATAAAGACACAATAAAGGGCATTTTTGGCATATGTGTAGTGTCGCATTGTAGCGTGGCCACATAAGGGGAAGCTTTTATATAATATTATTGACTAATATAATTGTATGTTTAGTCTTTTGGTTTAATTGTTTTCTCCTGAATGCTGTATTTCGCCCCTTTGTATGTGTCCTTAACCTCAAACCCCATCATCGCGAGAGCTTTCTTGTGACCTCGCGGCATGTGGGACCACGTCACCAAACAGGAACTAGACGGTGGTGTTTTACCACATAAGGAACTGGCTTTTTGGTGTTCAAGAGATCTGGAATCTCAATCATAAAAAAAGGGACAGATCGATTGGGGATTACCTGTTTTTGCTGGCTGTTTTGAGTGTATGTTGCTGTCCCTTTGAGAAGTACATCTGCATCTTGTAATGCTGGATTACTTTCCTGGACGACTTTAAACAGTCTTAAACTGTCCAGATACTGCTCAAGGATTCTCTATACCACCGGTGAGATTGATCTGGACTTTTGCACCTACACACACAGTAACGCTGTGAAAATGTTAATTGTATACATTTTATTATTTTTGGTTGGTTTGTTTGTTTTGTATAATACACTTAGGTTTTCTGCTGAATTATGTGTGTTGACATTTGTTATTTCTCCTCCATACTGTTACTTTCTGAAACGGGACAATTGTTCCCTTCATATAGTGTAAACTCCACAAAGTATTCTAGTGGGGTGTTACAGCATGCATTTGTCTTTGAAATGAGGTGATATCAGACACCTTGGGGGAATGAGTGGGAATGTCTCACACCCTTTTTGTGGTGGGAATACCCTTCTCTGTGGCAGTTATAGCTGGAGGGGTACTAAAATGTTGATTAAATTCTTCTTAACCTTCACACACACATTAGCATGGATAAACAGACTATAGAATAAGGGAAACACAGACTATAGTTTTCAGGGAAACGCCCTTCACATTAGAGCAAGGCTCACAGGTTTGTTTACGGCTGAGTCAGGTATAAGACATAAGAAAAAGCAATAGAAAACTTTATTTGAAAACAATAAAAATATCCAACTTTATTTAACACACAAAAACACCAACAAATGAAAGAAACAAGATAAAATTCACACTAATGACACATGGATTGTACCACTTCAGAATTTGGTACTGGCCCTCCTAAACAGGAAGGACACAGCAATCATACGTGCACACTCACAGCACAGCACACCATTCAGGCGAAGAACACAGCCACCACAACACAGGGAGACGCTGATCCTCTGCAGCTGACCGCCTTCATTCTGAAGAAACAAAAAAACATATATAACACAGAATGAAATAAACACACTATACAATACACTAAACCAGTTATAAAAAAAAAACATTAATCAGTGCGGCATGTGTTTCACACAACAGTTTTAAAAAGAGTTCACCACGTCAGTTCTGCCCATCTGATCGAAGCGTGTCTGGCCACCATGACGACAACTAATTTGCTGACGGACTGAAACAGGCAAAAGCAGCCAACAATATTACAAATAGAGACACATACAATAGAACAACCTCAAGTCAAGAAAAGAAAATAAATAAACAAAGACATGCCACTTTAGACTTTGATTCAAGTTGGTTATTCGTGGCACATTTACAATCGATGGTGAAGGCACCACGCCACAGGCCCAAACTAACGGTCCAGCTGATCCTGCATGTTAAACGCTGCGAATGTAAACAGAAAGATAATGAACAGGCACTGTGCGCTCTACACACAAGCTGAAACAAACGAGTTCATAGCGCTGGTCTGCTGGTCCAATCCAGCAGCGAAATAGTGAAATCCCTTCTCCCTCATTTCCCGGGAACAGGATAACAGTAGCAAGTCCGAAGCAGACAGTAAAACAGGCATCCAAACAGAAGTCAAGATGAGACCCAAAGCCCACTGTAACGTCCCTTGCACGTTGGCCCGCACCTTAAATGTCAAGTACAGCACACACACACACACACACACGTTAGCATGGCTTATATGGACAGTTTCTTCAAACCAGAAAAAAGGTGGTTTAGGGGGTCTATGACTTCCTTTCATGCTAGAGCTTTCAAATAAAAATGGAAATGCTTTTAAAAATCATGGCTTCAAAACTCAAACTCTATTATTTATTTACAATTTATAAAACAAGATGCATGGTGGCACCCTGATTTTTTGCTGACTTACAAGGACATATAATGTCAGAATGAGGAGATGAAACAAGGTAAAGGTACAGGTACAGCTGCTTTTCGATTAGGGGTTATCTGGGTTTGCGCCGCGTTATCGATTAGGCAGAACAATCCTTCCATCCACCATAGATAATTTTTCAAATAGCTTACCTGATCTGTCTCAGCTGCTGAGTGAACCCAAACAAACAGATGAACTTGAGGAATTAACTAGCACTATGAGCACCATTCTCTCTGGAACATTGGATATTGTTGCACCCATTAGATTAAAAAAGGTCAGAGAGAAAAGTAAAGCACCATGGTACAACAATCCTACGCATGTTCTAAAGAGAGAAACCCGTATTTTAGAGCGTAAATGGGAAAAAAAACTAACTTAGAGGTCTTTAGAATCGCATGGAAAGACAGTATGTCACGTTATAAAAAGGCCCTAAAAGAGGCCAGGGCTGAGCACCTCCGCAATCTAATAGAAAATAACCAAAACAATCCTAGGTTCTTATTTAACACCGTGGCTAGACTAACAAATAAACAGATGTCTCCTGAACAAAATATTCCGTTACAGTTTAGTAGTAATGATTTCATGAAGTTCTTCACTGAGAAAATAGAAAACATCAGAACCACAATTGCAAATACCTTTGTTTACATCCTGTTTTTCGGTTGAAGTCCAAAGTAGTCGATTGCCGAGTTCACGCGCGTGATCATAGGTATTAAACCTATGCGTGTGAACTCTGCAATCGACTACTTTGGACTTCAACCGAAAAACAGGATGTAAACAAAGGTATTTGCGCTGGCTTAAATAACATCATTTTATACATTTCTTTCACATCTACTGCAGTCAGACTCACTCGTGTTCACTCAGAAGGAATCACTCACATGACCTGTGCACTTGTAATGACACATCAAGGATGTTAAGAGGCTAAAAGCAGGTTTAGTACTTGCCCCATTGAAGTCAACAGGGTGCAAATTTTAAAAATAGAATAACTCGGTGTAGGCAACACCGATTTTTGTCGTTGTTCTCTGTATTGACAGCACTCCAAATGTACAAAAAAATGAGCTCAATGTTAAAATTGACCGGAGTTCTCCTTTAACCTCTCATTAAGAAACCACAATTAGATCCACATAATCTAGCAAATTATAGACCCATTTCAAATCTACCTTTTATATCTAAAATACTAGAAAAAGTTGTGTCCGCTCAACTAGGCTCTTTCTTGCAAGAAAATGACATCTATGAAAAGTTTCAGTCTGGATTCAGACCGCATCATAGCACTGAAACTGCGCTCGTTAAAATCACAAATGATTTACTTTTAGCTTCTGACCAAGGCTGTATCTCAATACTAGTTTTACTTGATCTTAGTGCTGCGTTCGATACTATAGATCATACAATACTCTTAGATCGACTACAAAATTATACTGATGTTCAAGGACAAGCATTAAGCTGGTTTAGATCGTATTTATCTGACCGCTACCATTTTGTTTATGTAAATGGAGAAAAATCGATCATAACTCCAGTAAACTATGGAGTGCTGCAGGGATCTGTGTTAGGCCCTCTGTTATTCTCAATATATATGCTGCCACTTGGAAATATTATAAGGAAACATGGAATTAGTTTCCATTGTTACGCTGATGACACTCAAATCTATATTTCATCACGGCCAGATGAAAACACTAAATTATCCAAATTGACAGAGTGTGTTAAAGATATAAAAGATTGGATGACGCGCAATTTTCTTTTATTAAATCCAGACAAGACAGAGGTACTAATCATCGGTTCAAAAAACCACCCACAAAACCTCTCACAATACAACTTTAACATAGTAGGATGTCCGGTTACTTCATCCTCTACAGTAAATGAGGTTTTATTTAACAAAGTTCGGGAGGAGCAGGTTCAGATAATTAACCAAATTATGCACAGCTGGAGATTAATCAGTAATCAACTCAATTACAGAGTATAAATTCACAGCAGACCTATCTCTGTTCATTGAAAGTTTGTCAGCATTTGGCTGCGCCCTATCTTCCCGAACCAAGCTCTCCCATCCGATGAAGGAATTTTCCGTCCTTTTGGAATATTTGCCAGAATCCTCGGGTATTATATTGCGGGCGTCAAGCCAAATAAACGGGTCCTTGCACAGGCGAAATACCAGCAAACTTCTTCCGCATTTTTTCTAAAGCAGATCATTCAAGTAACGTTTTTTTTCCTGCCATGGAGAATGGTCATAAGGCCTGCAAAGCACCACGCTCGCGTTTCGGGCAATGCCGCCCTCTTCACGCAAAGAACAGCTTCTCCAGCAGCTCTAGGCCGAAGCCGCAGGCCCTCAAAGAGCAGCGCCGCAGATTCAGTACCGGTCGGCCAGGCTACGCTCTCAACCCCGTTGGCTGAACTCGGCAAGCGCTCCGCTCCGTGGTTAAATTTTGCATTGCATTCAGTTGTTCAGTTATAACGAGGGGAACGCGTTTTAAATGGTGTCGGTCCGAATTATTTTCTGTCATTAACGCACTGCTTTCTTGTGGCTAAAACTCACAAGTACAGTAGCTTGCGGCCTCGTGCATTACGTGCTGAACGCATGCACTCAGAATCTTTAACCTAACTTATATCGTTAACTATGTCCTGCAATTCATCTGCATAAATCGCGTAGAAACTTAGTTATAGCATAAATGTTTTTATACATGGTTACAAGCAATGTGCTTCACACCAATAGTTTAGTGATCCTTAAATGAAACACAATTAAACAAACACAAAGTTCCTAAACTAAATTTATGCAAAGCGCCGTCTTTTACATAAGCTGTCTCCGTAGAAACCAGCAATAGATAAACGAACAATCGTTATCTAAATCAGAGTGTACTTTGACGTTGTTAATCATCAAACGTTCAATAATTGATCTTTCAGCCCTGCACAGTTTGGCTAAGCTCTGGATTCCAAACGCAGGTTAAAACCATGGGTTCAGCCTCATCGAATCCTGGCCATTAATTTGAACTCAGTTGATCTCCAGTATATAAATAAATAAATAGGACTTTCGGATCTCGTCCACCTCTCAGACAGTCAATATCGTTCTAAGCAAACTGATATCTGTGCTCGGTCACTTAAACAACAGAAATGCATAATCCTGCAACGATTTCATCTCTAACCTCCTCTTCATCGCGTCTTAGATTAACGCACAAAAAGATGACCATCGGCTCTCCAAGCCCCACTCTCCTCCTCCCTTTGCTCATCCACACACTGCAGGAGCTCATTTCCTGGTTTCATGTGAGTCTGGCTATTTTTTCCTCTGCCACAGCAGTGATGTTTCCTCTGCTCCCACAGGTTCTCTGTAACTCTGGCTATTTGCTCCATTGCCGCAGCAGTGATGTTTTCTTCTGCTACCACAGGTTTTATCTTACTCCGGCTTTTTCTCCATTGCCGCAACAGTGATGTCTCCTCTGCTCCCGCAGGAGCTCTGTTCCCTTAGCTAATCTTGTTTACTGCCACTGCAGTGTCTCCTCTGCTCCCACAGGATTTCCGTTTCTCTCGCTATTTTTCTCCCCTGCCACAGCTGTGATGTCTCCTCTGCTCCCGCAGGTTTTGTTACTCCGGCTATTTTCTCCACTGTTACAGCAGTGATGTATCCTCTGCTCCCGCCGGTTTTCTGTTACTCCGGCTATTTTCTCCACTGCCACAGCAGTGATGTCTCTTCTGCTCCCACAGGTTTTCTGTTACTCCGGCTATTTTCTCCACTGCCACAGCAGTGATGTCTCCTCTGCTCCCGCCGGTTTTCTGTTACTCCGGCTATTTTCTCCACTGCCACAGCACTGATGTCTCTTCTGCTCCCACAGGTTTTCTGTTACTCCGGCTATTTTCTCCACTGCCACAGCAGTGATGTCTCCTCTGCTCCCGCCGGTTTTCTGTTACTCCGGCTATTTTCTCCACTGCCACATCACTGATGTCTCTTCTGCTCCCACAGGTTTTCTGTTACTCCGGCTATTTTCTCCACTGCCACAGCAGTGATGTCTCCTCTGCTTCCACAGGTTTTCTGTTACTCCGGCTATTTTCTCCACTCCCACAGCAGTGATGTTTCCTCTGCTCCCACAGGTTTCTGCTACTCCGGCTATTTTCTCTCCACTGCCACAGCACTGATGTCTCCTCTGCTCCCGCAGGAACTCTATTTCTCTGGCTAATTTTCTATACTGCTGTAACAAGGCTGGCTCCTCTGCTCCCGCAGGAGCCCTGTTTCTTTAGCTAATCTTGTTTAATGCCACTGCAATGATGTCTCCTCTGCTCCCGCAGGAACTCTATTTCTCTGACTAATTTTCTATACTGCTGTAACAAGGCTGTCTCCTGCTCCCGCAAGAGAGCTTTATTTCTCCGGCTAATTCTCTACTGCCACAGCAGTAAGGTTTTCCTTCGCTCTCATGTTTTTTCTGTTACTGGCTATTTTTTCCCCTGCCGCAGCAGCAATGTCTCCTCTGCTCCTGCAGGAACTGTTTCCCCGGCTAATTCTCTACTGCCACAGCAATGAGGTTCCTTTGCTCCCTCAGGATTTCTGTTACTCTAGCTACTTTCTCCCCTGCCGCAGTAGTGATTTCTCCTATGCTCCCGCAAGCTCTGTTTCTCTGGCTAATTCTCTACTGCCACACCAGTGAGGTTTCCTTTGCTCCCACAGGATTCGTTACTCCAGTTCATTTTCTCTACTGCTAGCAGGGATGTGTCTCCAGTAGGAGAACTGTTTCTCCGGCTAATCTCGTCTTCTGCTACAGCCTTTCTCCGTCCAGTGAGCTTCGGTCTCCCAGAGGATGTACCGTAACATGCATCTAAGTTTTCTCTTCTGTCCAGCAGGATTGGTCTCCTTATCAGGCTTATGCTACTCTGAATAATGTCTGAACTTCGTATTTTGAGCACTCCTTGCGTTGTTGTTGTTTTTGCCTCTTTTAGATGACTCGCTTATTTAGTCCTAATTTGTAAGTCGCTTTGGATAAAAGCGTCTGCTAAATGACTAAATGTAAATGTAAATGTCTCCCAGCAGACACTGCATGCATCTATGTTTTCTCTTCTCTGCAAGCATCAGTCTAACAACGGAGGCAGTCCTTCCGTCCAACACCATAGACTGCCCAAATAATTCCAAACGCGAATTCTTCTCGCCGCTCGGCCACCTAAACCATGCTATACACATAATTCCGCAAGGCCGCCCTTTCATCACGCACCTCCTCGCCCTAAGTTTATGGATAACTTACTCTAATCAGTGGAATGGCTTAACCTTTTTCTACGATTACATCTCTCTCTCCCCCTCGATTTAAGCCGTTGACAGCTCCTTCCAATCATCGTCACGGCTTTCCCAGGGGGGAAAGTGGTCAACTAACAGAATCCTGGTCCATCGCGACAAATTAAACTATGCACTGCATCAACAAAGGTCGTTCTTACTCACCCGCGCTAATTGCCACTCCTCAGATGCCTCATCTGGAACTCCGCTTGATCAGTTTGTAATAACTGCCAAACACGTTCCAGGAGCACAAAATCAAATCGCTGACTCTCTCCCATTACTCTTTCCAGAAATTCAGGACATTGGTGCCAGAAGCATAAAAGCTTACTAGAGCTATCTAACCAGCATTCAGTTTTCAATAAATTAGTCTACGGTAAGCCCGCCTCCACCATAAATAAATCTCAAACAGCCCTGCTCATTAAAGGTTCAAGAACTTATCCCACTCGTCCGGATACCAGTCAATCTATTGCAATTGACATACTTGTAGCGGCACGAGGATGGGATAGAATGATTTTAAGCATAAGTGATCTCTGCTAACGACTACGCCACCCTGGAATCTTGCCAGGGACAATAAAATATAGTTTGTTATTTAAGGAAACACAGGTTCGTCCACAGTAAGGCGGCAGGAGACGTGGGTACAAAAAAATATAAATTTGTTTTATTAAAGATAAATAATCAATATAAAATGCACAAACATCAACAGCACTCAATGTAGACAATTTTGTGGTTCCACGAGCACACATGGAGCGACCTGAGTCAGCAGGACAGGAGCCGAGGCAGAGCAGTGGATAAGGGCACATAAGGCCTCCACGACAAGTCACCTTTTCCGTACGCCTGTGCATATACACTCACACCAGTACACACACTCACACCACTCAGCACACCACACTCGTGAGGGAGACCACCACCAACAATCCGCCCCTGCTTTGTGCACTCAGCTCCTGGAACAGAAATGTCACTGTTGAAACACACTCAGAATTGTCACTGTTGAAACACACTCAGAATTGTCACTGTTGAAACACACTCAGAACTGTCACTCCAAGAGACAGAAATTGGAGTAGAGATGTTCAGTTTCACGTTAAACATATTACAAAATTCTGAGTCAAAATACAAAATAAAAACTAATACAAATGAAAAGAAAACTTTCCTGGTGTCACAAGACACAGAGACAACCCCGAAATAAAGGGCTCACATGGAGGCACACACACTAAAATAAACACAAAGGACAGTGTTTTCAGTCCTTTGTCCACAGCGGATCAAAGCAACAGCAAGAGCAGCAAAGCAGCAGAGCAGCAAAGCAACAGCAAGAGCAGCAGAGCAGCAAAGCAGCAGCGCCTCCAGAAATAGTCCCACGCAGTCAACCGCACAGAAACTAATCGGTGGTGCAGATGCGACCCGTTGGTCCGTACTACATCTATAAATTTACAAATAAACAATCAGACAAACTCTGTGATTTAACTGCTAACAATTAATAAAAGCTGTTTCTCTCAACAGATTGCCATTTAACGTAGGCGCAAATTTAAAACTACATACCTTTTAGGTGCGATCTCTGGGGACTAACTCAGTCAGGCAGACAACATGCATGTGGGCTCATCCCATCTATCAGGTGAACAGCGTGCGCGTCGGCAATAACTAAGCATTCCGGACATGAAGTATAAACAACCATACTCTGACCATCAAGAGTACAACCTCAGCCGAATGCCAGCCGCGAAAGCTTGCATGTCGCCCTGGAAATAAGCTAATGTTAGCTACAGTATGCCATTGATCGGCCAGCTCACAACACCCAACATACCTGAATGACGACACGGGAAGGGGCGGTGCCTCATGGCACCATACACTCTAACCAGCTTTTTTATATGCGCTACTACAGCTCACTGATAGGACGAGCTCAAATGAATTAATCAGCCACCTGCAGGCAGGATATATCTCATTAGACCTGCCACATACTCACCAAATGTATTCCAACACTCTGTCTCGCATGCCATTCCACCAACTCCGTCTGCACACTGGAAGCACGTCTGTCCTAGCTGTCTTCGGTTTTTCTCCACCGCTCCAAATTGACTATCACATCTAACGTCGACTCAAATACCCATCCTTCAATCTCAGATTTACAGATCGTAGATATCGAAACCATATTTTCTTCATCAAACAAGTAGTAAACTAATCGAGCAAAAAGGTCACTTCGTTTATATTTTCAGTCCGCCAACCCCCATCCAACTGTACCACTCTCGTTTGATTTACTGCAGTTTAAACGTTGAATGTTCAAATCCCTACTCGGCCCACATCAGAAGCGTTCAAAACCTACATCAGATCCAACCGCTTCCACATCAAAACGCTCACCAAGCCATAATTAAATCATTCATTTCCATCACCTGCTGTGCTCCATCCATTGTCACTCTCAGTACCAGTACCAAGTTTCAACCCACTTCCAGTATCACTTGGTTCGTTGCGTTCAAGCTCGATACAATAAACATCTACAATTCAGTGTTTTTTTTTTTTTTTTTTTTTTACAAACAATGGCAGGCTCCCCCGTTCGCACACGTAACGGCTCCTCGTTCAAGGGCCGGGCTCTGTCCCCCTTCCGAAGCGCTGATCGAGCCCTCCCGTTCGAATCGCAGTGAGAGTCTGCCCATCTTAGTCGTCGTGGGACGGCCGCGCTCATGTCGCTGTGTGGGCTCCCCATTCGTCGGGCCGCGAGGGTTCTGTTCCCGTGTCCCAGCCCCCTTCGAAGCGCCGGTCGAGCCCCCCGACAGAGTCCAGCGGGCGCCCTCCCTTCCGCTGGCGAGGCCTACCCATCCGATGCCGTGAGCATCCAAGTTCCCGTCGGACGCTGCGAGGGCCCTCCCAGTTGAATGGCTAAACTCTTTCTCAAATCACGCTCGTAAAAATCTTGCGTCATCGAGTTGACAGTTCAACTGCCGAATGGGCTTATCCGTCCGATGCCGTGAGCATCCAAGTTCCCGTCGGATGTCGCGAGAGCCCTCCCGGTCGAACAGTCAAGCTCGTTTTAGTAAATACCTTCTCATGCCCTGCACTTTTTGGGGGAATTAATTGCACATCATTTTACGATTGCTGTCCTGCGCTCACCTGGCTTTTATGGGGGGAGTACTTTGGGTTCGGGCCTAACTCCGAGCTCGGAGCCCTCCCCCCGTACAGCACGCCAAATACGCATAAACTTATTGTATTAATTATATGTAGATGTGAACTCGTGAAATGAGGTTTTATTTATCATTTAATTAATCAATCAACGATACTATTGATCAGCATTACCAAACGTGGACGTTCCACTAGAAACAAACAGATGTATTGTTTTAATTTATTACTGTGAAGCTGCTTTGATACAACCTATGTTGTGAAAAGCACTATATAAATAAACTTGACTTGACTTGACTTTTTCTGACACTTTGCAAACACGAATATTAACACAGAGCAGGGGTGTCCCAACTCGTGTCCTGCAGAGTTCAGCTCCAGCTCGCCTCAGCACTCCTGCCTGGAGGACTCTAGTATGCCTTGATTCGCTGATTTAGCTGTGTTTAATAGGGATTGGAGCTGAACTCTGCAGGACAGTGGCCCTCCAGGACCCACTTTAGACACCGCTGGCTTTTTAGACTTTTCATTTAATTATATATATAATATTGGCAGCAATAACACTGCAAACCTTTGCATTCTACCAGTTAAGTTTGTCGTAATATTAAGATGTATGAAGCGCTATAGAAATAAAGGTGACTTGAGATGAATTTTCACATCATAAGGGTCTAACCAACTTTACAACCAAGCTGTTCCCACAAAATCTACATAGGATTTATGGAGTAACTGTGTTTTCCAGACTATCAGATACAGTATAATTTGTTTTCTGTAAATAAAGATTAACCATATCTATCTACTAAACCTTTTCATCAATTTCTCCAAAATTGAATAAAATACCTTATCATTATAGTAATTCCTCAGTTGATCTGCAATGTTGCCTAATTAAGATTATTTGATATAAAGCACAGACGAGTAATGTATGTATGTTTACTGATCAATGTTTGTATGTGAATGAAAGCCTGAATTAAATCGGTTAAGTTATGGTGTCTCGTCAGAAGACTGGATTAAACCATTTCATTCATATGGATTTGTTTTACCATCTCTTTATAAATGTTTTGAAGCATCAGAGGTTTGGTTGAACAGACTTTCAATAGATGGACAAACAGAAATCTCACAGATTTCATTAAAAATATCTTCATTTGTGTTCTGAAGATGAATGAAAGTCTTACGGGCTTGGAACGACATGAGGGAGAGTAAATCCGTGTATCATTCGTTCAGTCGTTTTTTATGTAATATTGACATTAGAAAAATGAGAAAACTGTTTCTTTTTCGATTTTTCATTTTTTCCAAAAAAACAAAAAACAAGAATTCAGCTTGATTTTTCTTTTTTCGTTCTGAGGTAGAAAAATGAATAAACAGCTTGAATATTCGATTTCTACACGTGGGCGGGAATGAAACGCCCCTTTCCTCTACAAGATACTACAATTAAAGGGATAGTTCACCCACAAATTAAAAATCTGTCATAATTTACTCACTCTCAAGTTGTTCCAAACCTGTATGAGTTTCTTTCTTCTGCTGAACACTAAAGAAGATTAAAGAATGAAGAATGTTGGAAACCAGACAGTTCACGGTAGCCATTGACTTCCATACCACGAGAACACTATGCTGCAAAAAGCATCTAAAAGTGGTCAGTCAGTTAAAAATCTAGAAATCCAGAAATACCTGCATAACAACTCATACAACACAAATAAAAGCAACAAAGCTAAGAGAAACCTTGAAACAGAAATGGCAAAACAGTATCAGACTCAAATATAAAATATAGCTTCAAGCAGCGATACAGGGCCAAGCCGCTGCAACAGCTCTTCTAATCTAAGAGAAAGAAAGATTAGTACAACGCTTGAATAATAAAGGAATCAAAATGACACAATATCCCATACAATTTTTGCCACGTCTTATTTATTAAGTTCCTTCTCAGATAGATAGATTCTAGTTTTTCCAGGTTTAGATTTAACACTGCTAGGTTGGAATTTACAGCTCTGCATGTGTCTCCAAAAGCACTTTTCATAAACAACCCTTGACAGTACACACAGTGAATGAAGTCTTGACCCTCACACTTTTCTTTTGGTTGTTTGAAGGGAACAAGAATTCCAGACCCTGTTTTTATAACTTCAGCATTATGTGCAAAGTTTCCTTCAAATTCAAGCTGCAATTTTCTTTGATGGGATCCCTTTGGAAAAATCAATGCTCTTGAAACCTCAATCTCTTTTAAGTGAGCACGCTCCAAGTGTCTAGATATTTTTTGGACCGCTGATCTACAATATAGGCAGTACTGTCGCTTGTTGTACATTCGAGATCCATTACTCTTTCTGACGACAGCAGGAACAAGTACTGATAAATCTCCAACTGTTGTTTGTGTTATAGCAGCAATTATGTCATTGTCCTGGAATTTAGCAAGAGGTGTCTTGATTTTGCGCATGTATGGAACTACTGTTGCATCAGCTCAACTTTTTAATGATAGTTCTTGGCTCACGTTACTATCTGTACTATCCCCACTTGTGGATGGAACACATTCTTCTCCACTGTCCTGGCTTGATTCACTTATTTTTTCAGATCCAACAGAAATCTTCTGATTAACCTATAAAAACATAATAACAAATAAGTTACACAACACACAACTAGGTTTTCCCAATACAACAGGTGTAGGTTAATTATAGCTACACAGATGACTAAATTGATAATGTATAAATCTAAATATTATTCCATTTTCATGGCCGAAGCCAGTTGTTGTTCACAACAAAGTCACGGAATGCAACTTTTCTCTACACCCTGTACACAGCGGACTTCAGGCATAACACAAGCAGCTGTCACATGCAGAAGTTCTCCGACGATACTGCCATTGTTGGGAGGGTTTCAGAGGAGAATGACCAGGAGTACCGGGAGGTCATCGGGGACTTTGTCAACTGGTGTGAGTCAAACCACCTTCACATCAACGCCAGCAAGACAAAGGAGATGGTAGTTGACTTTCGCCGGAGGCCACCTGATGCTACATCGGTGAACATCCAGGGTGTTGACATTGAGATGGTGGAGACATACAAATACCTGGGTGTTCACCTTAACAAGAAACTAGACTGGTCCACAAACACAGATGTCCTGTACAAGAAGGGCCAAAGCCGTCTCCACCTACTGAGGAGGCTGAGTTCCTTCGGTGTGTGCAGGTCTCTGTTAAAAACTTTTTATGACTCTGTGGTGGCATCTGCAATCTTTTATGCAGTAGCCTGCTGGGGAGCTGGGAGTACAGAAAGGGACAGGAGAAAGCTTAATAAACTGGTGAAGAAGGCTAGCTCTGTTCTGGTCTGCCCTCTGGACACCATAGAGGAGGTGGGGGAGAGGAGGATGTTAGCCAGGCTGACATCTATTATGGGCAACACTTCTCACCCCCTACATGAGACTGTGAGCTCCTTGAGCAGCTCCTTCAGTAGCAGACTGCTGCACCCTCAGTGTAAGAAGGAGCGCTTTCGCAGGTCCTTCATTCCAGCAGCAGTCAGACTATTTAATGCAACATCATAATGCAGCACTGCTAGCTGCTTCTGCACTTTGAGTAGCACCGGACAATTACTCTGCATTTCTTTATCTATTTATTACTTTGTGTCACTTATAATTGTGCAATATGTTACCTCCATTCATTTACATTATACTTATTTGTATACTTGTATATTTGTATTTATATACTGTCTGTTTACATAAGGTTGGCTATTGTGTGAATACAGTTGTTTTTCTAATTATTATTATTGTTATTGTAAGTAATCTTATTCTATTCTATTTTCCATTCTCTATATTTTTTGTATTTCTTACTTTATTTTTGAGCTGCTGTAACACAGAAATTTCCCCAGTGTGGGATTAAGACCCACGTGATTTTTATTACATTCAAGACAGATACAGTGGGTACGGAAAGTATTCATACCCCTGGTAAATATGATAAAAAATGGCTGTAAAAAATAAATCTTTCATTCAAAAAATTTGATCTTTCATTAAAAAAATTGGCAAATATCTAACCTTTCATTGAAGTAAAAGAATTCAAATGTGTCTTAAATGGAAATCACATTATGACCAACACAAAGGCCAAATTCCCTTAATCTTCCATCACAATGAGTAAAACCAAAGAATATAATTCTGATATGCATCAAAAGATTGTTGAGCGTCACAAAATAGAAAGTGGCTTTAAGAAAATAGCTAAATAATTGAAAATACCCATTTTGACCATCAGGGCAATAATTAAGAAGTTATAATCAACTAAAGATGTTACAAATCTGCCAGGAAGAGGACGTGTGTCTATATTGTCTTAATGCACGGTGAGGAGGAAAGTTTGAGTGGCCAAAGACTCTTCAAGGATCACAGATGGAGAATTGCAGGGATTAGTTGAGTCTTGGGGGTCAGAAAGCCTATAAAAAAAAAATCAAACAACCCCTACATCACCACATGTTGTTTGGGAGGGTTTCAAGAAAAATCATCCTCACTCCTCCAAAAGTAAACTCCAGCATATTCAGTTGTCAGACACGACTGGAACTTAAGACAGCACAGGGATCTGTGGTCAGATGAAACTTACAAAAGAGCTTTTTGGCAGCAAACACGCTAGATGGGTTTGGTGCACACAGGGATAAAAAGTACCCCATGTGTATAATTTAATATACCATTGGATCTTTAATGTTGTGGGCCTATTTTCTGCTGGAGGTCCTGGACTTCTTATTCAGATACATGGCATCGTGGATTCTATCAAATATCAACAGATAAAAAATCAAAACCTGACGGCCTCTGCTAGAAATCTTATAACGGGCCGTGGTTGGATCTTCCATCAGGACAACGATCCAAAACAAACATCAAAATCAACACAAAAATGTGTTTTGGAGCACAAAAAGAAGCTTCTGCCATGACCGTCCCAGTTCCCTGACCTGATGAGTGGAGTGAACTGAAGAGAAGAAGCACCAACATGGATCTGGGAATCTGAAGGATCTGGAGAGATTCTGTACGGAGGAATGGTCTCTGATCTCTAGTCAGGTGTTCTCCAAACTCATCAGGCATTATAAGAGAAGACTCAGAGCAGTTATCTTGGCAAAAGGAGATTGCAAAAAGGTATTTACTAAAAGGGTATGAATAATTGTGGCCAACGTGTTTTGGAAAAAAACATTCATTTCATAATGTGATTTCCCCCCCAATTTGAATTCTTTTACTTCAATGAAAGGTTAGAATTTTGCCTATTTTTTTGAATGAAAGATTTATTTTTTACAGCAATTTTTGATCATATTTACCGGGGGTATGAATACTTTCCGTACCCACTGTATATCAAAAATGAACAAGTCTTACTCTAAAATGTTAGCATTTTTATGTACAAAATTATTAAGAAATGTAGACTTGCAAGAACTAAAAAAATAGACATCAGAGATGAGAATGCGCATGATAATATAAGGTATTCTTACAGAATTATATTTGATTTGATTTGATTTGATAGACTTTATTAACCCTCATGTGGTCTTCGGGTCATTTTGACCTGGAGAAGATTTTCTTTTTCCCAAAAATACTAGTTAACCCTCTGAGGTCGACAAACGCGCCGGCGCGTTTTGCTGCATTTTCTCCACATTGTAGCACTATAAACTTAAATTTCTCCGTCATTTATGGTCATACAGAAAAAAGAAATATAAAAAAAGAATCTGTGGTATTTCTACTTTTGTATGTGTCCACTTCCAATCAAATCAAAACATTGTGCTTTTGTAAAATAAAGAAAATAAACAGGGTGTGCGTTCTGCCTCTCCGTCGCGGTGAACTTTTTTTCTTGAGCACGTCTATAAACTGAAACAAAACTCAGCGAATACTTGTCACACATTTATGAGCCATACACCTTTATAAACATTTAAGTGTGTACTTTTAAATGATCGGATTCAAAACGAAAACAAATATTCTCTGTTTAAGTAATTTGTATAAAACCAACAAGATGTCCAGCTTCTCAAACGCTTCCTAATTATTTTTTAATTTACCACGCCCACTCGCGCAAAAGATATTCACATGCAAATCTCCACATGGAACGCGATCGCCCTCATTACCTCAACAACAAAACACTTCACTTCACTTTTCGTCGAGTTTGAAAGACGTGCCTGAGCTTAGATTGGATTTACATCAGAAGAAGAAGAACGATATTTGAAGACAAGAAAGATAAGGTAAGAAATTCTTACATATTAGTTTGCTATTGTTGCATAAATTTCACATTGCAGTTGAACTGTTGCTAGATATATGGTGAATATTATTATATTTAGACCCGTGTTTACTGTTACTGTGTTTGTGGATATCTGCTCAAACGTAGATATGTATATGGTAGGCCTAACCATAATGTTTTATATTTGAGCGCGATCGCGTTTGAATGTATCATATTTTTGATCGCGATCGCGTTTTAATGTATCATATTTTTGATCGCGATCGCGTTTGAACGTATCATATTTTGGAAAAGCAAAACGCTCCAAACGTCTTCATGTTTTTACTATTATCTCATTTCATATCATCATAACGAATGGAAACATTTGAAGTAACATGATAATCAATATATTTTTCTCTAGCTTAGTTGTTACTGAAATCTTTTTGAAAATATATATAGGCTGCTATATTGTTATTATTTTATGCAGCACTGTGCATAGCCTATACCTACAAGGCACAACAAAACTGGTGTTCATTATATAATATATTGTTGGAAACATTTGTGTGAGTGTGTGTATTCTGTGAATTTTAAAAAGCAATTTTAACAAGAAAAATCTAAAATGTATTCCCAAAATCGTGCAGGCCTTTCTCTTGATATCAGTATGTTCACTTTTTTTTTTTTTTTTTTTTTCAGGGCCCAGATGCCACTGAGTCCTGCTGACTTCAACATTCACAGTGCATGTCTCTGTACATGAACATGGTAAAGTGAAAATCAAACACCTTAGAAAATGAAAGGTATGTACAATGTTTTTAGGAATGGCACAAAGGTCTCTTTCTTCAATAAGTGCTTTTTTGTTGTGTATCTTTGGATTATGTTGTGTTGTAAATAAATCCAAACAATTTTAAAAGCCATTCTTTTTTAAATCTCCTCATTCTTTATGCAAGGGTGGTCAGAATGATGGGCCCTGATAAGCTCCTAATAGGGCCATTAGGGAGGTTCTTTGTCTTTCTCAGGTGTGGAAAGCTTTCATATTAATGAGATGATCCGCCCCTTCGCATATTGCTTTCTAACACAAAACACGTCGTAAATTTTTTAAATCAATATATTGTCTTCTCTGAATGAGCAGTCAGGGTGATTCTCACATAGTTTTAGAGCAAATATTCTAGGCTACGTCATACAATTTCCAAAAGTCTTGTGAAGAAATAATCAGTAGGGGTTTCATGACCTTATTTCAGTGAGAATTTATTTTTGTATTTTCACAAACCACGCATAAATGTCATTATCTCAAAACTACAAACTTTTACATACATGCTGCTGATATATTATTGTAGCAGAGTTTGTGCTGAATACAGTGTAATTAGACTTTAGCCATGAAAATGTCACAAGTAACAGAAATAACCACAAATGTCAGAGCATGTCAGAACATCTCCAGGGCCCAGAAAACAGCTCAGACCCCAGAGGGTTAATGTTATCGCATTGGACTGACACTGACACTTAGTGACTCTGTTCCCAAAGGGTATAACTACTTCTCAAATGTTTTTTGAAAATTTTCGTACTTTTTTTGCGGGGGTTTTGATACCTTGTTACACTTGTGGTCTTCCCGGGTCAAAATGACCCGCCTATAAAAAATAGCTTATAAATCACTAATTATACCATATTTTCACCCAATCTTGGATTCAATCTTTTTGTCAACTTGTTCTCTTTCAATTAGGACTGGTTTTATATTTCTATTTGCATCTAATTAATCGTAGGCCTAATTTATTTGACAGTAGGCATCTCATTTTTTGAGTAAAAAAAACATTATTTTTGAATAATTTTGGAAATATTAAATGAAATCTGAAGAAAATTGGCACTGTTTATCACACTAGTCTACTTTAATATTTCATTAGGAATTTTATTTTGAAAAACTTTTATTTTGTAAAAAATGGTACATAGTCACACTTGTGGTCTTCCCGGGTCAAAATGACCCGCCTATAAAAAATACTTATAAATCACTCATTATACCATATTTTCACCCAATCTTGGATTCAATCTTTTTGTCAACTTGTTCTCTTTCAATTAGGACTGGTTTTGTATTTCCATTTGCATCTGATTAATCGTGGGCCTCATTTATCTGAGAGTAGGCATCTCATTTTTTGAGTAAAAAAAAAATATTTTTGAATAATTTTTGGAAAAATAAAATAACATCTGAAGAAAATTGGCACTGTTGATCACACTAGTGTACTTTAATTTTTCACCAGGAATTTTGTTTTGAAAAACTTTACTTGTGTACAATATGGTACAGAGTTACACTTGTGGTGTTCCACTGGGCCATTGAGGGCCATTGTGGGCCATTGTTTCAATGGGCCATTGAAAGTTAATGGGAGAGACCAATGCAAACAATGAATGGAACAACACAAAATAGGTATCATTTTAAAGCTTAGAATCTCAGCTTTTTAATGCATCTAATCACTTTGATCAACTCCTAACGAGAGCTGAGTTATCACTCTAAAACAAGAGTGTTCCCCGCAGGCGCCACCTAGCTGCGAAATAAATAATCATAATATTTTTCAAAACTGTTACCTTGATCAACTTAAAATAGGTGTCATTTGAAAGCTTAGAGTCTGAAACTTACAATGAATGTAGCCAGTTTGATAAACTCCTAAGTAGTGCTGAGTTATTTGCTGATAAATAGAAAAAAACAAATTCATAATTTATAAACTACTTTTTTACTACATTCAGCAATATGTCAAATACATCATACAGCTCAGATAGTCCTGTGTCATATGTCATTTGAAAGGTCTCAATTAGTAGAATACAGCAAGCATAATTGTTTCAGGCTTTTTTCTAAACTTGAGTGAGATTTTTGTAAAAGAAGCCCTTCAAGAGACCCATGTGTAAACCATACATGGATGATGGAAGTTTAGACACATTTTCACTCGTAACTTCATGAAACATGCTCCGATTATGGAAAATGACACATCATTATTTACAGCAGATGCTTACAATTAAAATGAGTCCAAACTCAACATAATCCATCACTCAGAACTAAAGATATTCCTCATGGCGCTCTAACACAAAAAATACCACAGACGCACCTAGCCAAGTATATACTCATGAAGCTCTCACGTTTGGTTTTTGCTCATAACTTCATGAAGCATGCACAGATCGTAGAAAAATGTACATCATTATTTTCAGTAGACTATCACAATTAAAAAGAGCCTAAACACAGCACAATCCATCACTCGGATCTAAAGATATTCCTAATGGAGTTGTAACACACAAACCCCCACAGGCGCTCACAGAGCTTTGAATATAGATGTAGCCTAGCACTTATGTCGCGTTTTAACTCGTAACTCAATGAAGCATGCATAAATTGTGGAAAATGGCACATCATTATTTACATGAGATTGTTTAGATTAAAAAGAGCCCAAACTCACCATAATCCATCACATGCTCATATGTGTACATAAACAATGAACATGCTCCTGAAAATGTTTCAGTCTCTCCCATTCACTTTCAATGGCCCATTGAAACAATGGCCCTCAATGGCCCAGTGGAACACCGCAAGTGTAATTCTGTGCCATTTTGTACAAAATAAAAGTTTTTCAAAACAAAATTCCTGGTGAAAAATTAAAGTACACTAGTGTGATCAACAGTACCAATTTTCTTCAGATTTTATTTAATATTTCCAAAATTATTCAAAAAATATTTTTTTTTTACTCAAAAAATGAGATGCCTACTCTCAAATAAATGAGGCCTACGGTTAATCAGATGAAAATAGAAATATAAAACCAGTCCTAATTGAAAGAGAACAAGTTGACAAAAAGATTGAATCCAAGATTGGGTGAAAATATGGTATAATGAGTGATTTATAAGCTATTTTTTATAGGCGGGTCATTTTGACCCGGGAAGACCACAAGTGTGACAATGTGCCATTTTGTACAAAATAAAAGTTTTTCAAAATAAAATTCCTGGTGAAATATTAAAGTAGACTAGTGTGATAAACAGTGCCAATTTTCTTCAGATTTCATTTAATATTTCCAAAATTATTCAAAAATAATGTTTTTTTTACTCAAAAAATTAGATCCCTACTGTCAAATAAATGAGGCCTACGATTAATTAGATGCAAATAGAAATATAAAACCAGTCCTAATTGAAAGAGAACAAGTTGACAAAAAGATTGAATCCAAGATTGGGTGAAAATATGGTATAATCAGTGATTTATAAGCTATTTTTTATAGTCGGGTCATTTTGACCCGGGAAGACCACAGGTGTTATAGGGTTTTGAACACCACATGAGGGTTAAACAAACAGAATGTATTACAATTTTGCTCATAGTAACTGGCTAAGTTAAGCTTCTCAATGGCTTCATTGTTTTCCACAGCAGCATCAATGCTAAAAGATGCCAAAAACAAATGATAAATACAAATAATTTACAGGACCTAAAAGAATATAAAGGCCTTTCTATAGCTCAACATGAGCTTGAGATTCAATGGTCACATGATTTTTGTGTGTGGTTGAATCAAATCCTGGATTTCTTGTGGGATGGATAGCAGTGCTTATTTAGTAAATTCAAAGGTCCCGGGACACATAGACCAGCGAGAGGGAGAAGGATCCGTTAAATTCAAAGGTAACCGACTGAATGGAAAAAAAAGAGGAAAACAATGCAGCAGCTCAGTACTCCAAATCCCATTAGAGCGCCGCCTGCGCCATTCCACGTCCATCACCGTACGGATGGTGGATCTACAAACTGGTCTATATTAGAGAAAAAAATATTTTGTACTCTAATGTTTCCCCGGATAGATCCGGGTACAACTGTGTATATGTACATGAAGCCCGCAAGCTGGCTTTTGTCCGTCTTTATCAGACAAGTCAGAAAGGTTAGCTATAAGACACGCGACCAACTTTTATCACATAAAATATAAATGTTGTGTCCCAAAAGCCATTGTGCCGCCATGGTTGTGTTATCTCGGAGAGGGAACATTGGATTTTCACACATTTACTTTTTTTTTTTTTTTTTTCACAAATTTCTATCTTAGCCCATTGGACGGAACAGAGTCCATGTCTCCAGCTGATGTAGCAATCCTACCAGCTCAGCTCTGATCTCCCTTGGTAAGAGAGCTGCTTGATAAGAGTGACAGTCAAATTATGACTTAAAGTGATTTAGGAACATAGACCAATGAAAGAATTTTAATGCTGTTCCCTTTAACACTGTTCATACATGTTTTTTCAATTGGATACATAATACGGTTGATAACGAGTTCACTTTTTTTCCAGAGTTTTGAAAAGTGAACTTGTTATTGAAGGTTGCATGTATGCTTTTGAAAAATTAACCTGTTTGAATGCTGACTAGATTCTTACCACCACTGTTTGCCATGCCAGTAGAAGTCAAACATAAAAACTGCCTGTGATGGATGATACTTCTTCCTCCTAGCTTGAGATTCAGTAGAGTCTATCATTTCTCCTCTGTACTCCACAACAAAATCCAATTTTTGAAATGGGGACAGGGCAAACACACCACAACCTATCAAGATAAAATACATAAATATATCACATCTGATGTGGCAAGAATGCAAGTGCACTGTGTAACCACTGTTATTGACAGTAAAGGCAATCTAAATTCATTGTACAAAAATATACATAAATAATCCAGAATTGTGGTAAATTGTGGTAAAAATGTTAAACTTGCCTTTTATTGGATTTATGTGTCGTGCCTCCAAAAAACATGTGTGGTCTGTGGCACTACGCACATGTTGCAGTGCCACACCTTCTGGGTTTATTCGCAACCTCTTCCTAGTGACTTCCTCCTGTGCCGAATAATTTAATTGCACTATTTTGGCTATAACGAATTATCACAACTGCATGTGATGTACCAAAAAACAAAATTTGTGAACATTTTGTTATATTAGGAACACATGTCCAACATTATCTCTGTCAGACCAAATTAGATATTCCAGGAACTTTAAGCAACTCTGTATTGTGCATGCATACAAGTTTGAGACTGATTCTCACTGCGAGTTGCCCATTTTACAAGAATAAAATACTTTTTCAGCAAAGTAAAGTTACTCAAAAGAATACAAAAAGACAGTATACTGTATTTTGTCATTCAGCAACTAAATATGGCTACTACTTGAGGTGTATTTACCTTGTGCATCTGCATTGCCAGGGCAATTACTTCAAACCTGTTGACAAAGAACTTGTTAAATATGATTTTTGCGCAGCTGAGCGATTTAATCTGATGTGACTCACAGAATGACCATCCTCAAATCACCCAAATGTTTTTCTAAAAACATCTTTTTTTTTTCTGTACCACTGTTTAAAGACCTCTGCAATAATCTGAATCATCAGGGATTGACATTAATGCTTGTCCACTTGTCCAGAACAAGTAAATAAAAAAAAAAAATAAAAAAATGTAGCATGGTGTGTGATCTGGAAAGTGACTGGTTGTACCTGAGCAATTTTATATTGGTTACTCCAAGGGGCTGATCACTAATTAAATTGAAATAATTGTTCTGCATTTTTGTAAATGCTATTTTATTTTGATGTGTAGATTTTAATGTGTAAATACAGCTGGCAAAATTTAGGTTTCATTTATTTTAATTTCCAGGGTGTATATTGTGACAAAAGGTAACGATTTTGACAGGGTATGATGATGTTCTACTTTAGAAAATTTTGTCAAACATATTGGCACAATAATTTTAGTGACTTGCAGATTTTGTCAAGTGCCATGTTGTAAATGTGATTTCACTTCACATTGAATTTAATTCCGCATGTGACCGTTTACTTGTGCAAAAGTTCTTAATTTTCAGAATATCAAGTGAGATATGTGTTTATGAATGTGTTCTGATCCTGTGTGATTTTTTTTAAAGAAGTGTACCTTCTAGAAAGGGTAGATCCCACAAGTGTCCCAGTCACGGGGCCTCACAAAGTAACAAACACAAGTATGTGTTTGTGTCACAGGTCGGGGTGGAGCGCCAGCGGGCCGCCCACCCCTTCGCTTGCGTGCCGCCCCTGAGGAGCCGGCCGTGGACACGAAGGACATGGCGGACACAGAATTCAAAATAAATATACTCTTTATTAAATAATAAAAACAATGTTAAAAGTCTCTTCAGTTCAGGTTATCTCTCCATGTATCTCTTCGCATTTCTCAGCACCTTCGCACAGAGAGAGGAATGGACATAATCCACAGCTTCCGCGTTCTCTTCTTCAGCGAGCTCTTCGCGTTCCTCAACACCTTCGGACAGAGAGAGGAATGGACATAATCCACAGCTTCCGCATTCTCTTCAGCATTCTCTTCGCGTTTCTCAGCACCTTCGGACAGAGAGAGGAATGGACATAATCCACAGCTTCCGCATTCTCTTCTTCAGCATTCTCTTCGCGTTTCTCAGCACTTTCAGACAGAGAGAGGAATGAACATAATTCACAGCTTCCGCATTCTCTTCTTCAGCGTTCTCTTCGCGTTTCTCGGCACGGCATTAGCAGGCTCTTCAAGCATTAGCAGGCTCTTCACTGGACTCAGACAGAGGGAGGAATAGACACGTGTAACTCACAGCATTAGCAGGCTCTTCACTGGACTCAGACAGAGAGAGGAATAGACACGTGTAACTCACAGCATTAGCATGCTCTTCCAGCATTAGCAGGGTCTTCAAGCATTAGCCGGCTCTTCAAGCATTAGCAGGCTCTTCACTGGACTCAGACAGAGAGAGGAATAGACACGTGTAACTCACAGCATTAGCAGGCTCTTCACTGGACTCAGACAGAGGGAGGAATAAACACGTGTAACTCACAGCATTAGCAGGCTCTTCACTGGACTCAGACAGAGGGAGGAATAAACACGTGTAACTCACAGCATTAGCAGGCTCTTCACTGGACTCAGACAGAGGGAGGAATAGACACGTGCAACTCACAGCATTAACAGGCTCTTCAAGCATTAGCAGGCTCTTCAAGCATTAGCAGGCTCTTCATTGAGCTCAGGCAGAGAGAGGAATAGACAGCTGTGATTGCGAGTGAACAGCAAAAACAATTCCCACACTCACATTTCCACCACACACTGTAAGGTTTCACTCGTGCTCACTTCCACAATAAAACTGCAACTCAACAGACCCTCAGTGTACCAAGGCCTCCGCCCGCATTCCAGCCGAAGTTCTCTCTGGCCCTCTCATCTATCTCTCTCATCTGTCTCTCTCGTCTGTCTCTCTCTCGTCCTCTCTCTCCCGCGGCCTCCCGCCGCGGCCACGGCCGCTCACGTGCTGCGCGCCTCACCTCTCACCGTGCCCTTCTCTCCTTTTATGCTCCTTTTAGACAACGTGTCTCATTCTCAGCCCTCGCTCACCTCGGGGCCCAGCTGCCAGTGATCTCGGATAATTAATTCCTGTTTACGGGGCGCTTACGCTGGTTCAGGCTGTGTAGGTGTTTCACTGTTTAGGTTCCGGGGGAGTCGCGACAAATTTTAGTTCCGCTCTACAGGGGACTGATGTATTTAGTCACCCCGTGACATACCCCCCCACCAATCCGCTCCAGTCCCTGGAGCGGGACGCCGAAGAAAAGGGAAAAAAAAGGAGAGGAAAACAAAAAAAAGAAACAAAGCAAAAATAAACAAAAAAAGGAAAAAAAAACTGGTCGCCATACCTTCGGCCCACGGTTGCTCAACTCAGGGCGGCACCCTGCCGACTACGCCATTTATGTCACAGGTCGGGGTGGAGCGCCAGCGGGCCGCCCACCCCTTCGCTTGCGTGCCGCCCCTGAGGAGCCGGCCGTGGACACGAAGGACATGGCGGACACAGAATTCAAAATAAATATACTCTTTATTAAATAATAAAAACAATGTTAAAAGTCTCTTCAGTTCAGGTTATCTCTCCATGTATCTCTTCGCATTTCTCAGCACCTTCGCACAGAGAGAGGAATGGACATAATCCACAGCTTCCGCGTTCTCTTCTTCAGCGAGCTCTTCGCGTTCCTCAACACCTTCGGACAGAGAGAGGAATGGACATAATCCACAGCTTCCGCATTCTCTTCAGCATTCTCTTCGCGTTTCTCAGCACCTTCGGACAGAGAGAGGAATGGACATAATCCACAGCTTCCGCATTCTCTTCAGCATTCTCTTCGCGTTTCTCAGCACCTTCGGACAGAGAGAGGAATGGACATAATCCACAGCTTCCGCATTCTCTTCTTCAGCGTTCTCTTCGCGTTTCTCAGCACTTTCAGACAGAGAGAGGAATGAACATAATTCACAGCTTCCGCGTTCTCTTCTTCAGCGTTCTCTTCGCGTTTCTCGGCACGGCATTAGCAGGCTCTTCAAGCATTAGCAGGCTCTTCACTGGACTCAGACAGAGGGAGGAATAGACACGTGTAACTCACAGCATTAGCAGGCTCTTCACTGGACTCAGACAGAGAGAGGAATAGACACGTGTAACTCACAGCATTAGCATGCGCTTCCAGCATTAGCAGGGTCTTCAAGCATTAGCCGGCTCTTCAAGCATTAGCAGGCTCTTCACTGGACTCAGACAGAGAGAGGAATAGACACGTGTAACTCACAGCATTAGCAGGCTCTTCACTGGACTCAGACAGAGGGAGGAATAGACACGTGTAACTCACAGCATTAGCAGGCTCTTCACTGAACTCAGACAGAGAGAGGAATAGACACGTGTAACTCACAGCATTAGCAGGCTCTTCACTGGACTCAGACAGAGAGGGGAACAGACACGTGTAACTCACAGCATTAGCAGGCTCTTCACTGGACTCAGACAGAGGGAGGAACAGACACGTGTAACTCACAGCATTAGCCGGCTCTTCACTGGACTCAGACAGAGGGAGGAATAGACACGTGTAACTCACAGCATTAGCAGGCTCTTCACTGGACTCAGACAGAGGGAGGAATAGACACGTGTAACTCACAGCATTAGCAGGCTCTTCACTGGACTCAGACAGAGGGAGGAACAGACACGTGTAACTCACAGCATTAGCCGGCTCTTCACTGGACTCAGACAGAGGGAGGAATAGACACGTGTAACTCACAGCATTAGCAGGCTCTTCACTGGACTCAGACAGAGGGAGGAATAGACACGTGTAACTCACAGCATCAGCAGGCTCTTCACTGGACTCAGACAGAGGGAGGAATAGACACGTGTAACTCACAGCATTAGCAGGCTCTTCACTGGACTCAGACAGAGGGAGGAATAGACACGTGTAACTCACAGCATTAGCAGGCTCTTCACTGGACTCAGACAGAGAGAGGAATAGACACGTGTAACTCACAGCATTAGCAGGCTCTTCACTGGACTCAGACAGAGGGAGGAATAAACACGTGTAACTCACAGCATTAGCAGGCTCTTCACTGGACTCAGACAGAGGGAGGAATAAACACGTGTAACTCACAGCATTAGCAGGCTCTTCACTGGACTCAGACAGAGGGAGGAATAAACACGTGTAACTCACAGCATTAGCAGGCTCTTCACTGGACTCAGACAGAGGGAGGAATAAACACGTGTAACTCACAGCATTAGCAGGCTCTTCACTGGACTCAGACAGAGAGAGGAATAGACACGTGTAACTCACAGCATTAGCAGGCTCTTCACTGGACTCAGACAGAGGGAGGAATAGACACGTGTAACTCACAGCATTAGCAGGCTCTTCACTGGACTCAGACAGAGAGAGGAATAGACACGTGTAACTCACAGCATTAGCAGGCTCTTCACTGGACTCAGACAGAGGGAGGAATAGACACGTGCAACTCACAGCATTAACAGGCTCTTCAAGCATTAGCAGGCTCTTCAAGCATTAGCAGGCTCTTCATTGAGCTCAGGCAGAGAGAGGAATAGACAGCTGTGATTGCGAGTGAACAGCAAAAACAATTCCCACACTCACATTTCCACCACACACTGTAAGGTTTCACTCGTGCTCACTTCCACAATAAAACTGCAACTCAACAGACCCTCAGTGTACCAAGGCCTCCGCCCGCATTCCAGCCGAAGTTCTCTCTGGCCCTCTCATCTATCTCTCTCATCTGTCTCTCTCGTCTGTCTCTCTCTCGTCCTCTCTCTCCCGCGGCCTCCCGCCGCGACCGCGGCCACGGCCGCTCACATGCTGCGCGCCTCACCTCTCACCGTGCCCTTCTCTCCTTTTATGCTCCTTTTAGACAACGTGTCTCATTCTCAGCCCTCGCTCACCTCGGGGCCCAGCTGCCAGTGATCTCGGATAATTAATTCCTGTTTACGGGGCGCTTACGCTGGTTCAGGCTGTGTAGGTGTTTCACTGTTTAGGTTCCGGGGGAGTCGCGACAAATTTTAGTTCCGCTCTACAGGGGACTGATGTATTTAGTCACCCCGTGACATTTGTGTTTGTTTTTATGGGCTGTGACATGAAATTGAGTTGGCTATTTTTTTCTAGATGGCCTTAATTCCCTGGCCAACGACCTTTGTGCCATCACAAATTACAAGCATTTTTTTTATGGAGCTACTGTTTACCATATATTCTGGTTTCGACATGACACGGGGAGAGTAGTATTGCTTGTCTGAAGGATAGACAATACATTTAATGTCAATGCCTGATCATGGTCAATTGATAACTAGGTCTTTATGAGCAATAATTTTTTCAATAACTCCATAGTTAATAATGTTAGACCCTAGCTAGGTAGTGAGTAGTGAGCTAATAACACTAGCAGGCCGACAGTAAGCATTCGGCAAGCAAATTAAGGGACTGTCTCAAAACTGCACACACACACACACACACACACACACACGCAAATAAGCATTCCAAGGTGTGAAACCATGCAAAGCATACTAATAAAATGTAAAGATTTGAATTAAGTGGAAAAACTAATTTTTGTCAAATAGGCCTAGATAGTTTTAAGCTGTGAATGGGATATTCACTATGAATGGGTACATGGTTATTACATTGTACTCCCAAAATTTCATTTTGCCTGATAGAAACAGGTGATGTCACACCTGGATTTGGAAAATGTCATTTCGTCTATTTTTAATGAATTTTTGAAATGCGCAAATCTATATAATTTCCTGGTCATGTGACCTGATGATGTCACATGACCTGGAATTTATTCCCCAACCCTTGGAACACACCATACACACCATACATGGATTTAGAAAATTGATATTGAAAGAGGAATTTGACAAAGCTGTGAAATTAGTCCATTATTAATTTTGTTGATTTCACAAGTAATGACCATTCACATTAAGAAATACATGTTTTGTCATATTTTCATAAAGGAAAAAGAAATTAAGTGCACACAGTTAGCTCATGACATCCCTTTATTGAAGAAAACATACAGAAGTTAAACAATCAAGAGTTTGATTTAATTTTCGTCTATTTCTTTAAATATTAACAAATGTGAACTTATGGTCTTGGGATTTTGTAATATCACCGTTATGTAGTATAACAGTGAAATAAGTAGTTACAGTCTTATAACTGTAAAACTAAATGCTATATTTCAAAAGGCACCAGAGTTTTTACTAAAATGCAATTTTGATGTTAATAACATACCAATTACACTTGTACACTCATAAATAGGTTTTACTTTGTACGATAATAATTTCTTCCTCCACAAGGATTAATGCACAATTTGGAATAGAAAATAAATCAAGGTTAGAAACAAAACGTTTTTTTTTTTTAATGACAATTGGTTTGGGAATTTTGGTTGAGGAATTGATTAAAGATGATGGTATCTTTAGTTTTATAGAACTTATGCTCCATTGTCTAAACAAAATATATTCTTGCTGTTACAAATACTTTGAACTTTCTGTTTAAGAAACATGTTTTAGATTGGAGTAAATTATAGATGACACCTCATAGATATTCTACAATGAACAAAGTTAATGAGTTTTCATATAAGATAAATAACATTGAGTAGGCCTACACTCATTAGACACTTGTGCTTTAAAGTTAATGTGGAAGACAATTGTATATTTTGTGTCCATGAGACACTGATATTGAAGCTGATATTGTTTTTTTATTTTGAAGAAAGTGATATTAAAATGTTTTACAATTGATATGGATAAATATTTATATGTGATTTCATAACTATTATGGCTTATTACTAGGCCTATAACCAAAGTGGATTGAAAAATAAATATTTTTAAACAATTTAAAATTGACATTAACATATATTTGGAAACTATTTATAAAAGTAAAACTTTAAAAGCAATACGAACCATGCAACTGTTTAGGATAATTATGTATTTACAAAAAAAAATTAAAAATCCATTGCCCCTATACATTGTTTTGATGTTTTCTAAAAAAAGAGGAGAAAAGTCTTTGATACATCAAACAAACAAATAAAATAAACGAATATATAAATAGAAGGACATCTCTATTCATATTAGATGTGACGTGATCTATCATTTTGATATCACAATGTTTATTTATAATGCTTCGTTCTCTTTCTCTAAAGTAATGACTAAAATTTTTGGAATTTTTTTTGATAAAAAAAAAATATATATATATATATATATATATATATTATATATAACATCAAAAAGTGTTAATGACAGCCAGCAATTAAAAAATTGTGTCAGGAAAAACAACAACAAAAAAACAATTTGATAAGCCTAAAATTAAATTTTGCAAAAAAAGCAGAGATTTAGTGGAAAAATTGTGTCTTGGTCAAAGGAGCAACTCAAAATGATGGGCCATGTCACATATTTACCATATAGGCTAACTGTTTACCTGATGTTTGTCCCTTTTTACTGCGTCCTGCACAACACACAGAACCATTCTGTTTCAGAACTATTGCACGGTTGCTGTAGGCCTACACATAAAATGTGAAACCACCTACAACACCTGTCACATTGAATCTGCAAGAGCAAAATCTCTTCACTGATCTTAAAGATCTTAAACTTTATGGGATGATTATAGTCTCAAAAAGATTAACACGTGTAAGCACACTTATTAATGAACTTGATACATGTTGCAGAAATGTTTTATCCATGCCTTTCAACTTGCGTGTGCAAAATTCAAAATTGAATGAATGTGAAGCAATTTGTACAAATAGAGACATTTTTGTGAATACAAATGTTTTCCTTTGTATTAGTGTATCATAGTTTGCGCATGCAACACAGAAGATGTGCATGTGTGGATCAGGTGACGCGCGTGCATTCATTGAAATCTTTTCTGAGTCGATCTCATTTGATTCATTTGGATTTTGAGACTTTCTTTTCGCGGTTTTTAAGCATTTCACAACCCACACACAAACAACTACAAATGAATAGGCCTGGTGCTAATTATTAATGTGTGCACAACTACCCAGCAAACACATTTACGTTGTGGCAACGTCTGTGGCACGTTGCATTTCTGCTATGACAACGTCGCTGTCTACGTGCTCGCAACATTGTAACAACGTAGAATTGTAAGACGCGACAGGGCTGTAGCAACGTTGTTGCGCGACATTCAGCAACTGAGAGACGACGTTCTGACAATATTTTTATATGGTGTATTTTGTTAGATAATTATATACTTTTTATCGTTTATTGTTTATCTATATTATTTAATGGGGCTATCAACACCTGCAAGTGTAGCCTACACTTTGAAGAGTAAAAATGACAGAAGGTTTCGTTAATTCAACTTTATTAAAACTGCATATAATCAAATTGCACTTCCAAAAGTCATACATTTGTGAGAAAAAAAACAACAAAAAAAAAAAAAACGAAACGAATATACAAATTTATTTTAAGTATAATAAATAAAACATAAAAAGCAAAGGCAGATCAGAACATTTAATGACCGGGTCTGTATGGCGGACAGTATCCGAAAGCAGGTGTCACCGGGAAACATCCACAAATCCAGAGGAGCAACGAATGAGACTAAATAGCGGAAAAATCAAACGAAAAACTAAACTGTGCAAGCGAGGCTACATTAATCACATTAGAAATTAAAGTTGTAGGTTGTGTTTGATAGCTGAGGTAGGCTAAACGCAATACTCACGTATCCTTGCTCGATGATGAATGAGAACACAATGAGCCCAACAACAGGTGGTTGGAATTTAAAAGGCTGATTTTCGCGCTTCAGGGCAGTGACGAGTACATTATGTAGTCCAGTGGTTGTCAAGACACCGTTGGCACAACCTAAAGCAATGGCCCTGAACGGTGGTTTAATGTCAACATTGTGACAACGCTGTAACAACCTTCACCACATAACGTAGTTATAGCAACCTTTTGGCCATGTTGTTAAAACGTTGTTAGAAGGTTGGCTACGTTGCGCCAACGTTCTGTGTTTGCTGGGTACCCATCTATTTGACAAATTCACAAATGTGCGTCACTACATTTAAACTAATACAATACAACTTGTGTGTGCAAAATCCAAAATCACATGAATGTGCAGCATTTTGTACAAATAGAGACATAGTTGTTAATACAAAACCTCGATTTTGTATTAATGTAGGCCAGAATTTGCGCATGCAACAAGTAAGATGTGCATTTGTGGATGAGGTGACACGCGTGCATACATTGACTCGTTTCTGAGTCGATCCTATTTGATTCATTTGGATTTTGAGACTTTCATTTCGCAGGTTTCGCTTGCACGATCCACACACAGTTGTCTGAGAAAACCTGCTACCACTAGATGGCAGTATTCTGCTAAAACAGACAACGGCAGCGTAATAAAGCGTTCTTCCTCATTTAAGACGCTTAATGAGAGTGATATTGAAGCACCAAATTTAGTACACAATATAGGCCTACCTTATTAATAAAGCACACTTTATAGAGGCAAACAGATTACATCAGATTATGAACAACACCCATAGAAAACCATTATAAAACGCTTAACGTGCAATCGCGCGTTGCATGTTCAATAAGGTGTATAAGGCTACTGAGTTTAAATATCACCGTCTTACTGCATTGACGTTAAGCTTTTTCTTTATAATATGCGCTATGGGAGGAAAACTATAGAGCCTACAGACAAGCGCCTATGAACGCGACGCGCGGCGTTTCATGTTAATGGCATTTTCCTTCCTGAGCCTGTTAAAAAGAAGCTTAACATGAAATTCTGCAGTTGCGTTTAACTTTGCATGTGTATGGGAGAGAAACCGTCCGAGAGCGCAGTGAAGTAAGTTTTAGGTTTGATATTCGCCGCATTTTCTAAAGGGACCATCTGCAAATTCCACTCACAGTCAAAAAATATAAACGTCCAGTCATTCATTCAAATTAATACTTCCAAGGTTGTGGTAAATGCCTAGTGGGCAGACTGACTAAGCCTAGTGTATGTCCAGCCAATATCCCGTTTGAACAGTACGATTTTTTAAATTAGCCTACTGTAAATTGTTTTTCTATTCATGTTCCAAAGGTTGTATTGATAGTCAGGTGAAATGTTGCATTATTCACCTTTAGTAAGTCACCAAAAACCTGTTTGGTTAATTACAGTAATTTTTGTTTAAAAAAATATTGTTTACTGTAAATAGGCAAGGGCGGTATTTGGACAATTTCACCTGTAGTAAGCCAGTCTAGTCACTAGGAACATACTACAGCCATTTTGAACATGAAAAAAACCTTTTAGTGAATTACAGTATTTTTCTGCAGAATACAGGCTACATACAGTACATGAAGTAAAGTAAGAAAGTAATTAAGTACATTTTATTTATAAAGCACATTTAAACATAGCAGGGCTATCCAAAGTGCTGAACAAAGTAAAAACAAATAGAATAATAAAGCATAGAAACAACCAAACAGAACAGGCAGAAACAGCATCAGGAGATCATTAAAATGCCAGGGAATAAAAATAAGTTTTCAATTTAGATTTAAAAATAGCAATTTAAAAATGAAGGGAAGACTTGTCCAAATTTTACTTGTAAATCCGTCTTACAGGAACCTTCTACAAGCTTTGGAATTTGAAAATGTCTGTTTTTAAATATTAAAAGTAATTTGAATGAAAACAAATTATATGTTTTAACGCAGTGGAATTGGCCGACGTTCCCTTGTGCATCACGAGCCGTGGTTAGCGCGTCAAAGCATTCTCATGTACAAATATGCAGCTACACACGTAGGGCCAGTTGATTTTCAATTAATATTTCATGTCGATATACAATGGTTGCATATAGTTAAAACTAATCGTGCTATAGTAAGACTAGCCTATAACAATGGCTTAAGGGTCAAGGGAAAACAAATGTACTGTGAAAATCGTCTTTAACATTTAAAAACAGACATTTTCAAATTCCAAAGCTTGTATACTATGTATATTATGTGTAGTCAGATAAAAATAAGCATAATATGAACGCAACTGCGAAACATTTTTTTTTTTAACAGGAAGGAAAATGCCATTAACATGAAACGCCGCGCGTCGCGTTCATAGGCGCTTGTCTGTAGGCTCTATAGTTTTCCTCCCATAGAGCATATTATAAAGAAAAAGCTTAACGTCAATGCAGTAAGACGGTGATATTTAAACTCAGTAGCCTTATACACCTTATTGAACATTCAACGCGCGATTGCAAGCGTTTTATAATGGTTTTCTATGGGTGTTGTTCATAATCTGATGTAATCTGTTTGCCTCTGTAAAGTATGCTTTATTAATAAGGTAGGCCTATATTGTGTAGACTAAATTTGGTGCTTCAATATCACTCTCATTAAGCGTCTTAAATGAAGAAGAACGCTTTATTATGCTGCCGTTGTCTGTTTTAGCGGAATACTGCCATCTAGTGGTAGCAGGTTTTCTCAGACAGCTGTGTGTGGATCGTGCAAGCGAAACCTGCGAAATGAAAGTCTCAAAATCCAAATGAATCAAATAGGATCGACTCAGAAACGAGTCAATGAATGCACGCGTGTCACCTCATCCACAAATGCACATCTTACTTGTTGCATGCGCAAATTCTGGCCTACATTAATACAAAATCGAGGTTTTGTATTAACAACTATGTCTCTATTTGTACAAAATGCTGCACATTCATGTGATTTTGGATTTTGCACACACAAGTTGTATTGTATTAGTTTAAATGTAGTGACGCACATTTGTGAATTTGTCAAATAGATGGGTAGTTGTGCACACATTAATAATTAGCACCAGGCCTATTCATTTGTAGTTGTTTGTGTGTGGGTTGTGAAATGCTTAAAAACCGCGAAAAGAAAGTCTCAAAATCCAAATGAATCAAATGAGATCGACTCAGAAAAGACGTCAATGAATGCACGCGCGTCACCTGATCCACACATGCACATCTTCTGTGTTGCATGCGCAAACTATGATACACTAATACAAAGGAAAACATTTGTATTCACAAAAATGTCTCTATTTGTACAAATTGCTTCACATTCATTCAATTTTGAATTTTGCACACGCAAGTTGAAAGGCATGGATAAAACATTTCTGCAACATGTATCAAGTTCATTAATAAGTGTGCTTACACGTGTTAATCTTTTTGAGACTATAATCATTCCATAAAACTTCACTGTTTTTTCAAGACATGTTATGTTATGTTTTTATGCACTTTTGGGTTTTCAAACCTGTCCTGGAGCCTCCCCAGCCCTGCACATTTTGTATGTCTCCCTTATTTGACACACCCATTTCAGGTCTTGCAGTCCTTACTAATGAGCTGAATCAGGTTTGTTAGATGTGGGAGACATATAAAATGTGCATAGCTGGGGAAGCTCCAGGACAGATT
Organism: Scardinius erythrophthalmus; assembly: GCF_964197995.2. NCBI lineage: Eukaryota > Metazoa > Chordata > Actinopteri > Cypriniformes > Leuciscidae > Scardinius > Scardinius erythrophthalmus. The sequence continues at coordinate 48,612,819 of NC_138224.1, forward strand.
TGAAAAGCCTATACTAAAATCATGTGCAATGCTACATCCATGCCGCTAGTGTCACTCATAGGCTAATAACAACAGATGTTATTACTCCCTGGAACACTAGCTGGGCGCCACGCCACGCTTGAGCTGTGTGAACAAAACGATTTTTTTATGCATATTTACCCAGTCAATCATCTGGACATCCGTCTTGTTTGGGAGGTCTCTCAGCCCACAGGTAGAGCTGAATTCCTTGTTTGATTCTAAGATAAAGTGTAAAGTTACTTAATGCATTCATATTTCCTAATTTTGTATAATTTATTCAATGTCATTAAAATGCAATGATAAATTGATTTGAGCAATTAACCTGCTGCAAGTAGAATTTCCTGTGCCATTTCCCTCCTGAGGTTTCCTATGTTTTCTGCAGAAGGATTTATTTGAAATTCCTCTGGAATGACTGGAAATTCTTTAACAGTTTCCTTTACCATCTTAAAAAAATTAAAAAAATTAAAAAAAAAGATATAACATGAAAAATTCTAACAATTTATGTTACAAGAAATCATTACATTTACAAGGTTGGGTTTCCAGAAGCACTCATAATTGTTAATAGTAATAGGCCAACTTATCGACAGAATTTGACAGCAAAACCTTTCAAATGAAGATATCAGGTGTTAAGAATTCAAAATTGCAAATATTTAAAATATTGCTCTGTCTTTGTTTAATTTGATTGGTTATGCTTGAAATTCTGACTAACGATATAAGCTCAAGGACGTTTTTTTTTTTTCGATCTTTGTGAATTAGCTGATGCAGCAGTGCTGCACTGCACTCTGGCAGTGAGATTCATCAAGACGAAAGGCGAAATGTAAATTGGTAAGTACACATACAAACACATACACGCATTTCTCAATTAGGCTACGTTTTATTCTAACGTTATTTGCAATGTAAAAACAATTTCCCGTTTAACTCTAGTTCCCGCCGAGAGTTCAACCCATGTGTAAAGTTTGCTTAATTGCCTTTTAAAAAGTTATATTTTAGAGTGATTTGCAAGGTAAACACGTTAGAGTGATAAACACGTTTGAGTTACTAAGTTTCTGCCAGAACATCACATTGCTCAATTTCCGACCTTTTGACGACCTACTGACATCTTTTAAAAGTGACTCGTATCAGATATGCATTTACACTAGGCACACTTCATAAAGGCGAAGTTTGGCCAGAGCCAGTGTAAACGATAACCTTTTAATCCATTTTTTTTTATTAATGATACGCGCTAAAATAATAAAATAGGACAATTAATTAAGACTCAATTACTTCTCATATATCAAATATTATATCATATATCATATAGGCCTATATTAATTCTCATATATCATTTTGACCCCACTCTACAAAATAGTGGATTACTCAGTAAATATTGGTGACATTTAATATTTTGCATTTCATCACTATTTATGTTTGTTTTTCTACAGAATTTTTTTTTAACAAAATAAAAAATGAGCTGTGGACCTCTGGTTGAACTGACACAGAATGACCCTATTGTATTTATATTATTGATTACATTTTATTATGCTGTTAACTCAATTATACATTACAAAAGTTCAACTATGTAACCTTAGTAAAGCTGTTATTTGAAGCAAAAACTTGTTTTAATGTATTATAAATTGTTTTATATAAATAAGCAGAACAGTATATAAATGTAAAAGTTTGAGTTAAGTCTACTTGCCTTTTAATTTATCTGTTCTTAAAAGTTTAAGTTAATTCATGGGAAAGACCACATTAGGTGGTTGTATTAAACTGAGGGTTAGTTTCCTCAACTTATTAGGGTTTACAGTGCGCTACAAATGAGTGGATACCACACTACAGCAGTACACTTTCACATTGTCTGAGAAAAGCAGTGTAACTATTTTCATACTGGCAAAATTAACTGACGGAAAATCTGTTAATTTTGCCACTCTGAAAATGCACTGCTTTTATGCGTTAAACAAGTGGCAATGGCATCGGGAAACCCAATCATACTTCTAGTAGGCCTATGTATCGTACACAACAATACCTGTAAAACAAATAGTCCACAACTGGTAGCATCCTCTTTCACTGTGTGGTTTATGTGACCAGTTTTCCACTCAATAATGACCAGGTCCTCTTTTCCCAGGCGATTGCGACGCATTTTGAAGTACTGTCTGTGTTGGACAATAACTTGCTAAGTAACAATTCTATTTAGATATCCTAAGTATTCCTTTTTAAGTTTTTTATATTGTTTAAGTATTACCATTTATATGAAGAAAAATTGCTTACTGAAATGATTGATGCGTTTGTCAGGCCCCTGATGTCAGGTGTAGCACATGCAGGATCCACAACAAAATTTGTTGTGATGGAAGATGAAGGTACTAAACACAACACATTAAACCGCAAAGGCACCATTACTGAAAATATTTTGTGCCGTCATATCCATTACATATAGATTATTTACCTAGTCTTGGGACTGCAATGTGCTTTTGGGATTTCAATTTCTAGCTTACTTACATTTCTTTCATGTTCTTGTTTTCACATGGATATTTTTAAATGGAGTCAAACCAGGTCTGTATTAGTTACATAGTTATAATTTTCACACTTTCTTTTTGATCTGTAGTTTTCTGTTAAATATAAGTTCATAAAAAAAAAAAAAAAAAAAACATGGCTATAAGCAGTAAAAAGATAGTCCACCTAAAAAAAATTACATTTTGTCATCATTTACTCCCCTTCATGTGTTTCCAAATGGTTTCTTGTATGACTTTCTTCTGCTAAACAAAAGGAAAATATTGAGTCACTGTGGGATTTTTTTAGCCTGGTTAAAACCAGACCATTCTCAGTAGTAACTGAGTTATGGTCTGGCAAAGCTTCATTAATAACTAATTTCCAAAGGGGCGTCACCAACGGACGTCGCTCAAATGCCTCTGGGCGCAATTGGATAGACCTAAAACCAATCAGAGCGATCGTCATCGTGTAAAGCCATATGCTGCGTCCCAATTCGCCTAAGTTACACCTACGCCATAAAATGATATCCGTCATCACGACACTTCACGTCACTTCAAAAGATGTACTGTATGCTGTGTGTAGTTGTCTTGGTGCTGACCCACGTGATAAACAAGCATGCCTTTCATTGGCTTATAGTGTGTGTAAGTGTGTGAGAGTGCACTACCATTAAGCGGGTTAAGGGGGCAGTACTGAGCAAAATCTTAGCACACTTAAACACATAATTTTTTCTTTCTCATCACTTGTGGACCAAACTCAGATTTCTGCACTAGACATATCAGCAAAGCGTTTTCTATTCATTCCAGTGATAATCCTTGTGGGGTCCAGCAAAATGGCCCCACACCGTTTTTGGGGCCCCACACCGTGAGTGTGCTATCAGGTTGCGGTCCCCACAAAGTGATAAAAACAGGTGCACACACACACACACTCACACACATTTTGCTGTTTTCATTAACTCCAGTGCACCTATTGTGAAAAATATATACGGATCATAATCCATTAACGTGTTATTCCCTTTGGCGTTTTTGGGAGCTGTCTTTTGGTCCTGAACTTGTGTTTGTCCTATGACTGTTTATTGAGTTTTGTTATGTTTTGTTACAGGGATCTTTGTGGGAGTCCCTGTCTTATGGGCAGCGGTGTGACGACCTCTGCTGTTGGTTTTGGGAATTGCTGTTCGGTACCTTTGCCCACAAATGATCTCAATTGGCAGTAAATTGGCAACACCAGTGACTGTGCCTCAGACGCTTCTTAAAGGAGATCACCAACTGAGCCAGAGGGAGGACTTCGGTTTTGGACTTTGCTCGTGTTGTATTTTGTTACCTTCTGCTTTTACATTTCAACATTGTATTACACTTTCAACCATGCACCTTGCTTTACACACTGATGTTGCTGATGGATACAGAAACACTGTTACTTTCTTGAATTGTATTCATTTTATTATTTAGTGTTGCCTTATTTTGTAATTATTATTTAACAATTATGTTATTTCCTGAAAATGTAAACACAATTGTCAAGTCACCTTGATTTATATAACGCTCTTTACACCACAGATTGTTTCAAGACAGCTTTACAGTGATAACAGGAAAATTATTCCACAAAGTTTGTTTCGGCTGTACAGCAGCTCTAGAAGAGTATAGTGTCATTGTTCAGCTGAAGTCAGTTCAGTGTTGATTCAGTTACGTTGTAAAAATCATCAGTTATTAATTTAGATCATTTCATCTATACAGCAGATGCTCTGGAGGAAACAGTCATGTTATCGTCCAGCTCAGTTCAGTTACATACAATAATGTCAGTGCAGTCAGATCAATAATAATGTTGAATATTAAGATGTTATTTTTTTGTGACAAACTTTTGCTTTAAAGAACAGTTAAACTTCTAGATTTAAAGAGTGAGGTATTAGTATGTACTGCTGCCATACATAAGTTTAGCTATAGAATGAAACTAACAAAACCAACAACCAAAATAATAATAATCCTAATAGAACGGCATCAAAAGAGACACATGATGTAACATCACTTAGTTTAGGCTTTCCTTTTCAAGCTAATTCCTCGATTTCTTACAAAATCTCTAATGTTTTTGTAACTGGTCTGTTGTCTGCATTGTGAAGAAAGGGACAGCAGTCGGCCTTTTATTCCTCTCTAATAAATCTGATATAAAACAAATTTAAGCAGCCTCTTAGTGTGAGAGTCGCCCTTGTTTTATCTATAAAACAAATGTGATGTAAACTTGTCACATGTGCTCCCATTTCCACATTTAGGCCCAGATGCAAAAATATAACTTAAACGGGATGAAATGACAAAAATAACCAGACAGATAGATAAAATAATATAATTGAATATAATAACCAACAATTTTGTGTGAATTCTAATAAACAATATATGCATTTAACAGGAAACTTTCTGTACCTGTTACATTTTGTCCACTGCGCTTTCCCAAAACAGGATCCTCAGTGGTCTTACACTGCTGGCATTCAGTCAGTGTGGTCAGTTTTCCTTTGGTTTATATGTGCCTTAAAATGTTTCATTACAGCTGTAACTTCAGCATTTAACCAACACACTTTTTGTCCTGTCTGTAAGGTTTTGAATTCCTGCCTCGCTGTCATTCTCTGTACAGAAGAATACATGCTTTAGTTGGCATTAAATAGGAAAATATATCCGGGGAAACTTTTACAAAAGAAACACACACAATGCATATCGCGGATTGTATCGGTGGATTGTATGAAATTGATCAATCAAAAAACGTTGTTTATTAACGAGCTGTAGTCACGCACTGACAGAAATGCAGTTCAACTTAACGCCATGGTTCATAAGGTGCACTGCTTACTGAATCTGGTCCTCCAATTTCAGTACAGAAGGTGTTTTTCCACAGTTTTAGAGTGTCCCCGACGCACCTTCACAGCGCTCACCACATGCAACGAGCTACTGACTTCTCCAAGTGACTCCTGCATGTTGAGCGCGAGGGAGAGTCACAGCAGTGCACAGATCGCGATGCGCGTCTCTCTATATGAAGTAAATGGGAGCGGGAATTCACCGCATTATGAACTCGTCACTTGAGGGAGTTAACACTGTACGCTACACCCCCAACCTCACACCAAATGTCAGGCCCTGTAGATAGGCTAGCCTATATAAAGATCATTTAGTAAGTGGAAATGAGAAATTAGGTAATGTACCAGAGAGACAAAAGGTGTTTAATGTTAACATTAGTTTAACATTATGCACACACATACACACTCTCACTCTCTCTCTCTCTCTCTCTCTCTCTCTCTCTCTCAACACACACACAGAGTCATCATACAACATACACTATTCACCTCTTGCTGTCAATCTGGTGTCCTTCTTTAATTGTTATATTACTCTCTCATCACTTGCTGTTGTCTCTCTCTCTCTCTCATCACTTGCTGTTGTCTTTCTCATCACTTGCTGGGTATCATTAAAGGGTATTTTCTTGGTTTGAGCATTGCAAATCTGTCCATGACACTGTTATGGCCTGTGACACACACACACAATTCCCCTCTCGATGGACATCACTGCCAGGTAATTGAGCCTCTGCTGACCAATGGTTCTTCTCAACCATGTGTGTAGGCGACGCAGAGCACTGAATGATCTTTCGCAACTTCAGCTGCTGACAGGAATCGTTAGTGCTGCTTGAAAGACTGATTTCAGGCTTGGGAACATGTCAGGGTCAAGGAGCTTGTATACACTTGCCATGTCTGAAATGACATCTTCATCTCTTCTTTTGATCAGGAACTGTCTAGCCAACCTGCAACCTCTTCTTTACTGACCTTCATGTTATAGTGTTTAGCAATCAGCTCTAGTGATGCTTCACACAGGAAGTCATTTGCTGCTGGATGGCAAGCTTTGATGCCTTTCATCAGCTCTGCACCAACACCACAACATCTCCCCTCCAGCTCACTCACCATTCTGTCAAGGAATGGGTAAAAATGTGATTTCTTATCTCATCCCCAGCGCTCACATAAGCCCTTGTGCCAGTGGTGGACTCTACCACATAGTCATCTAATCGCCTCTGCTTGCGTCTGTGAGAACCTCCTGAAGCTGGGGTGTCTGACAGATGATTGGCCTCAAGAATTTCTTTGGCCTGATTATGGAATTTCTCCGCCATTTCCTCTGTCCGCATGGACCTAAGTCCAGATCCTCTTTTTGAAGGTACTTGTGAAGTCCCTCTGTAGTGGACAGAAAAGCTTTGAACATTACAAGCATATAGACATTTGAAAGTTTGGAAAGCAGTCCAATTGTTGTGGTAGCAGTAGTCATTTCTGTGAGGCACTTCAACAATGCTGACAGATTGCAGATTTTCAGAGCTGGCATGCCCATAGCACTGAACAAGCTCACTCTTCTCTAAGCCCAAGGCTTTTTGCATGTCAGAGAAAGACTGATGATTAACTAAAGACACACTGAAGAAACAGTATACACTCTCCAGTGTGTCGAAGAAATCTATGGCTTCTGGCACAGCCCTACATGTGTGACAAAGCACCAAATTCAGTTCGTGTGCATAACATACACTGCTTCTGGATGCTTCACACGAAATTGAGCCTGAACACCCCGAACAGCACCGTTCATGACAGATGCCCCATCGTAAGCCTGAGCAACACATCGCAGGTCTTGCAGGCCTTTGGCTTTGAGAACTTCTTCATTGGCCTCTGTGATGGAATGCGCATCGAAAGACTTCAGACTTGTAAGTTCCAGAAAACTTTCTTTGACAGTGTTCTCATATCCCACATAACGAACACACACAGCAAGCTGTTCCACGTGACCATCTCAAGCCTCATCAGCCATCACTGCATACATTTTTGAATGCTTCATCTCTTTAATAATGGATGCAGTAACTTCCTCCGCACAACATTGTATCATTTCATTCTGTGAGACTGAAGAGAGATATGATGCAATGGGCGGGAGTTGTGTAGTTTTGGAGAAAGGGGTCGAATTCCTCCAGAAATTTCATCATCTCTAAGAAATGTCCCTGATTGTCAGAGGACTCTTTCTCATCATGGCCACGGAATGTGAGGCCTTGCTTTCCCAAAAAGCTGATGACAGCAGTGATACGACGGAGGTATTTTCTTCTTTCAATTATCTGATCAACATTGGCCACATGCATTCTCTCAACAACACTGCCTTGTGATAAACTGGCTTTGTAATTCTTCCAAGCAAGCATTGAAGCTTTGTGTCGTGAACTAGTATCGTGCTCTCCAAAGCTCGTTTCCAGTTTGAAAATCGAACAGAGCTGGTTATCATTTCTTTGTTTACTCGAGACACTTGTTTCCCAAAGAGCCTGCATGAGAAGCAGAAGGCTGCATTTCGGCTAGCAGAGTACTCTAACCACTCAAATGTCTCAAACCATTTTAGCTGGAAGGCCCTTCTCTGTCGGTCAAAGCTGGTGAGTAGGTATTCTTTGAGTTTTGCTCTGGCTGGGCCTGTTTCTACAGTTCCTAAATCTTCCACTATAGGACTATCCTCAACTAACTCGTCCTCTCTCCTCCCTGAATCATCTGTGATGCAAAAGAACAGATACAGCACATAACTTATTGCAAATCAGCTTCAAACAACTAATTCATCAAGTGCTGCATATTTCAAATTGTAGACCAATACCATTGAAGAAAATGTATTGGGAAGAACAGATCAGTGTTATTGCTCTAAGATCTATCATGATTCTTAAATTTTCATGTACATTACCATAAAGTCATTACAAAAGAGTTATATTATAGTGAGGTAAAAAAAATATTCAATATAAATAATTTATATTTTTTGACATTGTGAAAATGATGTATGAGATCCTAAGTTAAAGCAATACATGAATGACTTTAGTCTAAGTTCATTGACACACCATGGCATCGAACTGTATATAATTATCAGTGTTCATCTGTCAAAATCCTTTCATTAGGATCATTAGGAGCATTGGGATAAACAATGTTTCACTTTTAACTTTCTCTAAAGCAGGGGTTTTCAAATTGGGTGAATGTGAGCCTCCCCTTAGAGTAGGTAAGGACAACCGAGCCCCCCCTTCCCCAAAATCCTGTCCGCCTGCCCTAACCCACAAACGCCTCGGCAGTAAATGCCATCTTCTGTGTGTTCCGGAATCCAGGCAATGATGAGTTTCAATAACAACTGATAAAATGTAAATATTTTTTAATATTGTATTTTATTTACAATTTTTTTTTAAGAAGTGCATTCATAAATGATTCTTTGCAACAGCAAATAACTTCCAACTTTATGCAGGCCTAATTGAGGCTACTTTTAAAAATCACAGAACATCAGTAGGCCTAACCATAAGTCAACAAAATATGCTTAACATGTGAATGTTACAAGTGTGAAACTTGTGTCTGGGCCTTAAATGGAGAGTTCACTTTAAAATGAAAATTCTGTCATCATAGGCTACTCACCCTCAAGTTGTTTCAAACCTGTATGAATTTCTTTCTTCTGCTGAACACAAAGGAAGATATTTTGAAGAATGTCAGTAACCAAACAGTTAACTGGTCCCATTGACCTCCATAGTAAGAAAAAAATATATACTATGGAGGTCAATGGGACCAGTTAACTGTTTGGTTACTGACATTCTTCAAAATATCTTGCTTTGTGTTCAGCAGAAGAAAGAAATTCATACAGGTTTGAAACAACTTGAGGGTGAGTAGCCTATGATGACAGAATTTTCATTTTAAAGTGAACTATCTCTTTAAGCGCACATTTGAATGCACATCGTCTCGAACAAAATCAGCACAATGGACAGCTCTCTGATCAATGAACGATAACGCTTTTTGTTCACGGAACGCATAATAACACATAACAGTCAACTGCATTTAAGGCATGTTATCAGATCAAACAGATTTGCATTACTTTTTTTTTTTTTTTCAGCCACATAAAATTTCAGATTTAAACAGCCAACAAAATGCACCATTCACGTCATTTGCACATGTCATACATGTCATTTGCACGTGTCATTCAGGTCATTTGAATTTTGAACTTTGAATTTAACCGCCCATATCAGTGGGAACAATGAGGACGCGCTTTTGATGCGCAGAGGTGTTCGATGCGGGGCTGAACTGCAGAGAGAAATAAACGCAAGTCGTCCTCCACCTGCAGCCTTGATCTGTATTTGTTTTTAATCATGGTCAGTGCGGAAAACCCACACTCACACAAGTAAGTGGAGGTGAAGGGGATTAGGACTTTCATAGCCTTAGTGGAGATCTGGCGGAACTCGCTCTCCACAGACAACCAGAAACGCGTGATCGGCATTTATACCAGTCTCTGCTTCAAGTCCACATTCGAGCTGAGATCGACCAGGGCCTCCTCCTCCTGCAGGCTCAGTCCATCACTGGGTGTGGTGGGGAAAGAGAACGGATTTCTCACCCACTGATTTCCCATTGCGTCCTCTCCAAAATACTCGCCAAACTGTTCACGCAACCCATTCAAATGCGCAATGATGACCGGTTGGACAGAATTAAGAGGCAGCCCTGTCTTCTCCGCAACATCCTCCAGGGTTGGGAACATTTCCACAGAACCTCGTTCAACACGAGCACACCACAAGTCCAGTTTTTTCCTGAACCCAGACACTTGGTCGTGTGCCGAAAAGACGTGGCACTCTTTGCCCTGGAGAGAGGTGTTGAGGGAGTTGATCCTATCAAAGATGTCGGAGAGATAGGCCAACATAGCAAGCCAGTTCATGTCTGCCAGATGTTTTGCCAGTGGGGAGTTAATCTCGGTGAGGAAGAGGAGGACTTCTTCGCGCAAATCGCACAGCCTGGTGAGGACTTTGCCCCGAGAGAGCCACCTGACCTCGGAGTGCAGGATCAGCTGCTGGAAAAGAGCACCCATCTCATTGCAGAGAATTGAGAATAGACGGGCGTTTAAGGCACGCGATTTAATTATATTCACAATTTTGACAGCCTCATCAAGAACTGCACGCAATTCTTGGGGCATCCTTTTTGTTGCTAAAGCCTGACGATGGATAATGCAGTGCTTCCAGACAGCCGCAGGGGCAACTGCCTGCACCTGTTTTACCAGACCGCTGTGATGGCCAGTCATTGCTCTTGCCCCATCAGTGCATATCCCACAGCACCGGCCCCAGTCAAGGCAATTAGCCTGGTAAAAGTTATTCAAGGCCTTGAAAAGTTCGTCAGCTGTTGTGCGGGCAGGTAGAGGAACGCAAAAAAAAAATTCTTCCTGCACACTGAGGTCTTTGATAAAGCGAACATACACCATCAGTTGAGCACAGTGTGCGACGTCAGTGGACTCATCCAGCTGAATGGCATGAAAGGGGCTTTCACGAACACAGTCCAGGACCTGCTCTTTGACATCACAAGCCATGTCTGATATTCGTCGCTGGATGGTATTGTCAGACATGGGGATCGCGTCAAGTTTAGCAGCAGCTGCTTCTCCCAGCATCACTGAACACATATCTCTAGCTGCAGGGAGTAGCAATGTTTCGCCAATGTTATGGGTTTTGCCTGCCTTTGCTATACGTAGCGCGACACGATACGATGCTTCTGTCGCCTTTATGTTAACAGTGCCAAACGACTGTATTATTGTTTTTTGTGACTGCAAATCATCACGCTTCCTCTCAAAAAACTCAACGGGCTTGTTCACTAAATTTGTGTGCTTGGTTTCAATGTGACGCCGAAGTTTGCATGGTCTCATGCTATCATTTGCCAGCACCTCCTTGCAGACCACACACTGCGGCAGAGGTGCGGCCTCGGACCCCGACCAGGTGAATCCTAACTTTAAGTATTCAGGATCATATTTCCTACGTTTTTTGCTGGGTCCTGTCTCCTCCTTTAATGCTGACTTCTGTTGACTTTGGACAAGGAAACAATGCATTTTTTAAAGCTAATACACGCAGAGTTACAGATATCAATAGAGCTGTTTTCAAATGATTGCTATGGCAACTTAGAACAACAAGCCGATAACAAACTTCCGGTTTGCGTTGGCCTGAATTACTGCTATCAGTTCGATTTCGACAGTTATAGTGAATTGTTAATGTACCTTTTTGTTTTTGTTAAAGCTTAATAAAAATTTGTTTAAAAAAAGTTTGATTTCGACATAATAGTATGCGTGCTGAGAGTGTGTGCAACAAGCAAGAATAAGATGTGTATTTGTAAATCCGGTGACACTCGTGCGTTGATTTGTATCAGTAAACTAGTCTTTTCTGTCTGTGTCGGCTGCAAAAATTAAGTTGAAGATCGCCATCTCCGTATTGAACGCGCCTATAGAGAGAAATGCACATCATGGATTACACTGAGTAACGTTAGCTATTTCTTTTCGTTTTGAATAGTTTCGTTTAAAGAAATGTAAAGCTTTCTTAAATATTTTTCATGTATAACGTTAAGAGGCATAAACTGAGTTTCGATTCATTTATAATTTAAATTAAAGAGATATGAGATATGAATTTATGATCACGCGTGCAAAGTGACTGCGGCGCGCCAGCGTCTCCATGATTTATATTGACTGCTATATTTATATTTATTAAATCCAGGCAATTTGTTGATGAAACATTTATTAAAATTAAGATACAATTTATACAAAACGAAATTCACTTTAAACTAAAAGTCTTTCTACAAAACAAAACTTTATGAAGTGGTCAATCATGTCTGACCCACTCCATGTCCCCGATATATCCTATCTTACTCATGGTGTTCACTTTTCATAAGCAACATATAGATGGAAAAAAAATAACATTATAATATTTTAACATATGAAACTAAATGCACTTATATAATGGCTACAACACAGTCTATTAGGCACATTCAAGTTAATTCTCAAATTAATTTTCAAATGATTGAAAAAAATAAACATAGGCCTACCCCTTAAAAAAAATATATAAAAAAATATATACATTTTGTATTGCAGTTTTTTCTAAGTACAAGAAACACTCTTTCTGCGTAGAGTGCTGGGCAACAGGTCAAGGAATAGACGTTGGATCCCCCCTTTTCCCCACCCCTCTAGGGGTCAGCCAGCTGTTTTTAGCGCAATTTTCCACCGGACAAAATTGCGATTGTTAACTCATGATTTCTGTTCTGTCTGTGCGCACCAATCTTGCACTTCTATCTACTCCTCAACCAGACCACCTAGAGACTTCGGGTTTTTGGCATTATGTTAAGGAAGGTCTAATCTCGGGAACGCACAAAAAAAAAACCAGGAAAATATTTACTATCTCTTAGTGTTGTGATCCCATGAGGTCAGAAAATTGCGCTAAAACACTCACTGAGTTTTTATTACTTGTTTTCGTTGTTTTTGTTTTCCGTTTGTATATATATATATATATACAAAATCTGAATTAAAATGTGTTTGATTTAAGCTTACATTTCAAAATTTTGTGTCATAACATTTCTTGTTTTTAGCCTTTCGCTTGTACGATCACACCGGTGTAATAAGTCTAGGCTGGTCCCACACACCGGTGTGATCAGAACGGTCAGTGCATCACATTAAAATCAAATGTTGAATTTAGCCAGAGAAAAGCGCGCTCAGAGCTGTCATATATCGCAACTTTTCAGTGTTTTCAACCACATACTGTTTATTTTAGGTTTCAGACATATAAATTCACATACGTAGGCTAGGCTAAAAAAACAATACATTTAGAATTTGTAAAATACACACTGATGTCTATGGAAGAGGTAATAGGCCTAATAATCCTTTCCATTATAATTCGACACGTTTTATTCATACATTGTGTAAGTAACTTTAATGTTTACTCTATTCTTCTGCCAGTTCACCAGCCACTTACTTTTATGTATTTCGGGAGAAGTGGATGAATTCACGTGTTGTAAATCCAACATATCCGATTCTCTGAACTGCGTCTGCGGCACAAACTAACATGCCGGCGCCCATCGCGCATACAGCTCAACTAACGCGATCTTTATAAAGGTGTTTAAACAACAATACACTTCCACTTGCATGTATTTGACAATCGGAATATCAGATATTTCATAGCTCGCTGAACTCCAGACACACACGGCCACGTTTTCTGCGCGTTTATGGCCCTGTTCTTCGTAAATGCATTGCCTCTTTTGACGCGTTTTGACAGATTTTTTTTGAAGGTAAATTGGAGTGGCCACACTTAGCTGTGCGTAACGCCCACACACGTGAAGTGAACAAGACAGAGGCTGTCCGGTACTGTCTGAAATGGTTAACTCTGTGGCGATGCATGTGCAAAACAGATTTAACTAATCATAAAGTCAATCAGGATACATAACAGGCCTACACTAACTTTTGTGTTGAAAACAGTCAGGTGCCATTCATAAAATCCTTCAGTTTTCGAGTGTTGTTTGTGCACCTGACAACGGCACACGTTGAGCCAGAAGGAGTCATTGCTTAATCTGTCAGCATTACTACTTGTCAGTAATCAGTCCACTCGTTTGTACCGCAACGCAAGTATCCCGCGTAGCTTTTACCCAGAATACCGCGACGCGAGTATATGGTTTATTTTTATTTTTTCTTCACATGTCGCGCCTCCCCTGTGACTCTTTGGCGCCCCCCAGGGGAGGCGTGCCTCACCTATTGAAAACCGCTGCTCTAAAGTAAAGTGACTGATTAATTGTTACCAGTTTCCATGCCTGATTCTGGCACAGCTGCTGCTGGCTCCTCCTCAGTCTGCAGCTCATCTTTGCTACCCTCTACAAAACCATTTAATCAAATCAATGTGTATAAACACTATGGAAAACGTACTCGGTTACCTAATGTAACCTCGGTTCTCTCTAGAAGAGGGAACGAGTATTGTGTAAGTTGCTTACGCATTGGGAAATCTTTCTTCGAGATCTGAAGCCAAAAATTATCCTTAATTTTGTATTCATTGTCAACGCAGTGCGGCAGCCGGCAGACCATGGCAGGCTGTATGAGCGTGCTCATTGGCTGCTCAGCGGCAACTGCTTAAGCCTACCAGTGAGCCCTGAGTGACGTCACATCCAATGAGGGCGCTTTGCGCCCTCCACACCCCTCTAACCGTCAAGACGGGTGTGGCCAGTGTGTATATAATCAGGGCTCACAGGCTGAAATTCTGGTTTTCGTAGTCTGAAGCGCAAAAGCTCGTGGCGCGTCACGGCAGGTTACGCAATACTCGTTCCCTCTTCTAGAGAGAACCGAGGTTACATTAGGTAACCGAGTACGATCTCTTACGAGAGGTTCTCTCGTATTGCGTAAGTTGCTTACGCATCGGGAACCCCTTGTCAACGCCGTGCGCGCCGAGCATCCAGCACATGAATCCCAGGGAGACTGGGGAAAACATAACGCTGAAAACAGGTGGCCGGTCGGAGAAACGGGCCAACACATGTACAAAGCACTTCACTTCGTAGATAGATAGAGCGGCACAGCCGGTCTATACATATCAATGTAAATAGTGCGGCCGGCAGCGCGGGCCCACACAGTACATAAGCACATATTAGGGAAAGAAATAGAGCGGTTTCACAGTCTATTTGTGGGGAGAATAATCCCAGCGCGACAGAGTGTAGGGCGGGCGGCCAACGGCGCAGGCCAGCACCAGTACACAAGCGCGTAACGGGGAATAAAGGAACAGAGCGGCACAGCCGGTCTGAGCACAAAATACTCCTTCCCTTGGTGCCATACCAGAAATAACACCAGTATGTGAACGTAGTCTGTGCATAAACGACTGGGCAGAGCATAGATGCCACTTATACTGATAACAGTTTAGCCTGCAAGGCAGGAACTTCCAGGTTATAAAACCTCACGAATGTCGATGGGGAGGCCCAGCCCGCTGCCATACAAATATCGTGAATAGAAATTCCACTGGACCAGGCCCACGAAGAGGCCATGCCTCTAGTGGAGTGGGCTCTGATGCCCAGAGGGCACTGCAGGTGTCTGGAGGCATAAGCTGCTGCAATCGCGTCCACTATCCACCTGGACAGGCTCTGTTTCGAGGCGGCAAGACCCTTGGTGCGTCCACCAAAAGAAACGAAGAGCTGCTCGGAACGCCTGAAAGCGGCGGAGCGTGTGATGTAAACTCTCAGCGCCCTAACAGGGCATAGGAGGTTATCACTGTCCCCGTTATGGGATGCTGGCAGAGCCGAAAGGGAGAGGATTTGTGCCCTAAAGGGGGTTCCAATCGCTTTGGGGATGTAACCGTGTCTCTGTCTGAGAATGACTTTTGAGTCATTTGGTCCGAACTCAAGACATGCAGGGCTAACAGATAGCGCGTGCAGATCCCCCACGTGTTTTACTGAAGACAGAGCTATCAGAAAAACGTTTTTGAGCGAAAGGTACTTTGGATCCACGGATCAAGCAGTTCAAAGGGAAAAGCCTTCAGGGCCTCCAGGACCAAGGACAGATCCCAGATAGGAACCGAGGGGGGCCGCGGGGGATTCATCCGTCTGGCTCCTCTGAGGAAACGGATAATAAGCTCGTTCCTTCCTATTGCCCGGCTGCGCGTCGTCTCAGTGAACGCTGCAATAGCCGCCACATACACTTTGAGCGTGGAAGGGGACCTGCCCTTATCCAACAGCTCCTGTAGGAAGGAGAGCACTCGCGGGACCCCACATGTACGTGGATCGAAGCTCTTAGTAGCGCACCATTTAGAGAACACAGACCATTTAGACGCATAGAGTCGTCTCGTGGAGGGAGCTCTAGACTGTGTGATCGTGTTCACAACCCCTTCTGGCAGGTCAACGGGTATCCGTTGATTATCCATGCATGCAGAGACCATCGCTCTGGATGGGGATGCCAGATTGATCCACCAGCTTGAGAGAGGAGATCCTTTCTCACCGGGATCGGCCATGGGGGTGAGTGCGACAGCCTCACTAGCTCTGGGTACCAGACTTGGTTCTCCCAACGCGGGGCTATGAGAAGCACTGGGTGGTGCGTTTCCCTGATCCTCGCTATGACCTGTGGTAACAGGGAGATCAGAGGGAAAGCGTACAGCGGGAGGCTGGGCCAGGTTTGGGACAGCGCGTCCTCGCTTTTCGAGAAAAATATCGGGCAGTGAGCGTTGTCTTTCGACGCAAAGAGGTCAACCTCCACTCTGCCGAATAGGTGCCAGAGGAACTGGACTGTCTGAGGGTGCAGGGACCATTCTCCCGGGGGAATAATGTCTCTGGACAGTCTGTCTGGGCCGACATTCAAATGGCCCGGCACGTGCGCGGCTCTCAGCGAGCGCAACGAGCGGTGAGCCCACACGAGAAGGCGTTCTGTCAGGTTGCACAGGTTCCTGGACCTGACACCGCCCTGTCGGTTCACATAGGACACCACGGACATGTTGTCCGAGTGGACTAGCACATGGTGATCCCGTATGAATGGGAGAAAGCGCTTGAGCGCGTTCTCGACCGCTATCATCTCCAAACAATTTATGTGGAGGCGTTTCTCTTGGTCTGACCACAGGCCAAAGACCGGTTTGCCCTCGAAAAGAGCGCCCCATCCTGAGGTGGAAGCGTCCGTCGAGATAACTTTGCGGTGTGAGACGGCTCCCATTGTCACTCCCCGCTGGTACCAGTCGGCCGCTAACCAGGGCTTCAGTGCTGAAACGCAGCTCTGAGTCACTCTGATTCGAATGCCGCTGGAAGCCCAGGCTCTGTGAGGCACTCGGGCGTTCAACCAGCGTTGCAGCGGGTGCATACGCAATAGACCCAGCTGAAGCACTGCTGCAGCTGAAGCCATACAACCCAGCATCCTCTGAAATGTCTTGAGAGGTGCGGTGCTGCCCGGTTGGAAGGACGCAGCCAGGCGTTGAACGCAGCGCGCGCGCCGTGGCGATAGGCGGGCCGTTATTGCCACAGTGTCCAGATCCAAACCCAGGAAAGAGGTTGATTGACTGGGCACTAATGAGCTCTTGGTCCAGTTGACCGTGAGCCCCAGGCTTTCCAGGTGGCTGAGAAGCACTGTTCTGTGGGCGATGAGTTCGGCCTCTGACTGTGCTAGAATCAGCCAATCGTCCGGATAAAAAAAAAAAAGTCCGAGCCTAAAAACAGGCTCGTTTACTGCAATAGTAATATTTCCAGCCACCTGAACTTAAGAGGGGACTGAGAAATGTTTGAGAATTGGCGGTTTGTCCGGCCGCAGCTGGACGAAAACACTCTCTCTCCTCTTTCGCCGGTGTGTGAGGCGCGCGCGCTGAACGTTGCTCGTGACCGTCCGCTCTGTCATCCCTTGTGAACGGTGCAATCTGCGCGGCCCAACAAGGGGGAGTGCGGGTTCGCTTTCTGTATGTAAGAAAAACTGGCTGCGAGCTTGGAGAAGCGAACAGCATACATTTTTCTTCCGGGATCGAACCCGGGTCTCTGGCGAAAAAGCCTAAAATTCTGCCACTGAGCCATAGGGGAGAATACATTAGCCTTAGGTTAGAGCGAGCATATAACAGCGTCATGTCTTGTGACGGCGTTTGCTTGCAGGCGTGCGTGTATTTATAACAGGCTCGTATACTGCAATATGAACAATTCCAGTCGCCTTAGAGGGGACTGAGAAATGTGTGAGAAATTGAGGTAGGTCCGCGCGAGGACGGAGTAGCTTTCTTGTAACGTAAAGAGAGCTACAGGACCGTCCGTTTCTGCCATCCCTTGTGAGCGGCGCAGTAGCGCGGCTCGAACAGAGGGAGGGTGTCTATCTCATTCGACTCATCCCCTGACGCGGCGGCGGCGCGGGCGAGAGCCGGCGGTTGAGCGGCCGGGAGGGGGGTGGAGAGGGCGAGAGAGAAGCTCGAGGGAGAGGTTCCGGCGAGCTCCTCAGTCATATCAGTCTCCGGTGGTCGCTGCGAGCGGCGCTTCTTATTGCGCGGCCCGGCAGGGACAGGCGGAGCGACAGCTTGGTCGAAAACTTCAAGTCGAGCCCGCAGGGTCGACATTGAAAGTTCTTCGCACTCGGGGCAGCCGCCCGTAGAGAGTGCGGTGGCGGCGTGCTCGCGGCCCAGGCAGAGAGCGCAGAAGAGGTGGCGGTCTCCGTTGCTGAGCGAGGCGCGGCACGAGCCGCAGGAAAAAAACGAGCCATTTTGACAAAAACGCCTCGTGCTCTTTTAGAACAGTGAGAGATAGTGTGTGTCGCAGGGCGAGCACACACAGCAGTAATAAAAGGATATGTCGCCGGATAGCGTAGCAGGCACGGATGGCTGAAGGCGGCGAAGACGGCCGGCTTCTTCAGGCGCTGTCCTAGGCTTGTTGGTCGCTGGTTTCAACGGCGGCGGCTCTCAAGATCCAGCGATGCGAAGAGCTTCGCTGAAGACAAGAAAATCAGAATTTCAGCCTGTGAGCCCTGATTATATACACACTGGCCACACCCGTCTTGACAGTTAGAGGGGTGTGGAGGGCCCTCATTGGATGTGACGTCACTCAGGGCTCACTGGTAGGCAACAAAGACTTACACTTTATTTTGGATAACTTAATAATTATGTTGGCATTTGTGGACAAGTATTAGCATGATTAGTTATCAAATTAGCAAATATTAGTTATGTTTTCATCTAACTGATCGCTGCTACTTTGCTTGTGTTTTGGCTTAATCGCGCGAGTCCATCGTTTTTAGCTGCTATGTCAAAAATGGCGGTCACAAGTTTCTGTTCGTCTTGTTGGTCACGGTAACCCCGCCCCTGACTCAAGCGGTTCTTACTTCTAGACCAGCACTGTTTTGGTCCTATACTTACAAACAACTTTTCCTGGTTCAGAGCTGGTGCTTTGGGTGTCGAAAGACAAAGAACTGAACATGAGGCGGCCCGCTCCAAAATCATATAAAAGCACTTTAATTAGGACTCACTTCAAAAATATCATTAGCCACATTTCCACTGTCGGGCCAAAAGCTAGCGTGCTAGTGCGTGCGAGCGTGCGAGTGGTTACGAACAGAGGTGGAGTTTATCTGAGTCAGGAGACGGCCGTGCCGCGTATGATTTCATATACCAGTTAACATCAGCATTAAAGACTCATTAAAGAAATCATTTTAGCTCAAAACTCACTTTTTCAGACAGCATGGGATCACAGTGTTTGTGATCCCATGTGGTTCCTGATCACTGTATTAGGCAGAAATTAGGGATGCACAATATATCGCCACCATATCGGTTAAAGGTGTCACGATTCTCCAAATCCTCGATTCTATTACATTTTCGATTCTAAAGTCACGGTTCGATTCGATTCTCGATTTAAAAAAATAATAATTTGAAAGCACAAGCTATGCCATTTTTAGACTTTTATGCAATATAATAATATCTGACCTTTGTTCGAAATGTACCACACACTACATTGTCAAATTTAAAACGTTTATTAACAACATAATGTAACAACATAATGTAACAATAACTTGTATCTTAAGTCAATTGGAAACTTAAACAATATAACCTATTACCTATTATAGTCCCGGGGCTCCCTGGACTCCTCAGAGCAGTCACAGGCGAATAGCACGGCATTTTAAATTTTTAATTTTACATTGGGTTCTCACAGCGTTTGCAACGCAGTACGAGAAAACGTTCTCGTAAGGGAACTTACATGGTTACTTGTGTAACCTCGGCTCCCGTAGAGATAAGGGAACGAGTACTGCGTTGCCTTGCCGTGCTATTTCGCTCATATCAGGTACTTCGCTTCATTCGGTTTAAACCTAAAGTCCTTTGGCTCCCATTGGACCGCACGCCACTGCTAACTCGCCATAGGTTCGTGCAGTTGCCGTAGCACAGCCAGCTCGCTCAGACGAGCTATGATGCTCTCGCTGTACAGCTGCAATGCGCTTTAAAATAAAGGCTTCAATATTCTCGAGAAAAGGAGTTTTACCTATTACAAGCAAGCCGAGCTGACGTGACAATGGGGGCGTGGCAGCATCGACGATTCCATTTTTTGATTCGATGATCGAGATTGAGCACTAATTTCGATCGATTTCGATTTAAAATCGAAACCGTGACACCCTTAATATCGGTATCGACGATAAACGGTAATATTTATTGTTATCGTTATTGATCCGATAAGCTTGAAATATGATTGTAATTACAGTTAAGTGCAGAGTCTGCTTGTGCATTCGCAGCCTTTTGAGCCATTGTAAGTTGTAATGTTTATTTTGTGTAAATATATCTGATTAATCTCATATTGGATGCGTTTGGTTGAGTTAATTAACGATGCAGCAAAGCGCTACATTGTCTTTAGCTTTAGCACGCGCAGCTCAAACAGCAATGCACAACATTAATAACTTCTGGGAATGTCATAACATTATAATGAGTACACTATTGTAATAAAACCTTGTGAATTATCTGAGTGTAGTTGCTGTTTCAGCACGCTATTGTGGGAACAAACGCATCCACTACAGGAGTTACACATTCCGAACAGCACAGTCAAGTTCGCTTGTGCATTCGCGTCATTTTGTGCAGAAACAAGTCGTAATATTAAAGGGATACTCCACTTATTTTGGAAATAGGCTCATTTTACAACTCCCCCAGAGTTAAACAGTTGAGTTTTACTGTTTTCGAATCCATTCAGCCAATCTCCGGGTCTGGCGGTACCACTTTTAGCATAGCTTAGCACATAGATCATTGAATCGGACAAGACCATTAGCATCTCTCTCAAAAAAATGACCAAAGAGTTTCGATATTTTTATATTTTTCCTATTTAAAACTTGACTCAAACAGCAAACAGCAATAATGTTATTTGAAACGGTAATATTAAAGATGTTTACCGTTACTGTAATATAAAAAAAAAAAAAATTATCCAAAAAACATTGATGCATTATTATGAATAACTACTTTTATTGTTCTCGTATTCTTTTCGTATTTTATCCGTGGCACATGCATTTTGATTCTTTATATGTAGCCTAAGTAATGTTGTCCAATAACTTGTTTGCATTATTTAGTTTTTTTTTTAGTTTTTTTTTTCATTTATTTATTTATTGTTAGACAATAAGGTCTCATTTGTTAATGCATTAACTAACATGAACTAACAGAGCATTAACCTTTGTTAATGTTAGTTAATAAAATATTTGTGTTTTTGTTAGTTCACAGTGTATTATGTTAACAGATACAACAAATGTCTTAGAAAATGTTAAGATTAATATTAGATTAGTAAATCCTGTAGAAGTATTGTTCATTCATTGTTAGTTCATATTAACTAACAAATTAATTCTAACTAATGAAACCTTATTGTAAAGTGTTACCAATTTTTTAATAAAAAAAGTCAGCCATAGGAGTGTAAAAGTCGAGGAATCTTACACTGGTTCAAACTAACTGTATATGTTTGATTTATATTTAAGTTTTGAGACATGGCTTTTAATAGTGAGCCTTTTGTTTATGTAATCAGGCTCTGAAAGTATATAAAAATTTGAATTTAGATTTATCGGCCAATATATCGGTTAACATGCAAATATAAAGAATTATTGGTATCGGCCAAAATGTTCATATCGGTGCGTCTCTAGCAGAAATATTTATATGCGATGCAAAAGACTTGCGTGCTACCCATTACCATAGTAAAAGTGGTAAATACTAACACTTAAAGAAATCAGGCAAATTAAATAGTCTATCACAATCGTGTTTTTATTTTATCTGTCAGTACGTCTCGTCTCTTTATCCATTTAGACTTTCTGATATCCATATTTAGCTCTGCAATCTGCATGTGTCATAAAATAAAGCAACTTTCCTCTGTTTCTCTGACTGAAAATATGACTGTATTGGGCCAGTCACTGGAGAGAGTGCTAAAGCTCCTCAGGTCGTATTTTTGGTGGAAAATTTTTAGAAATGATCATTCTTACTAAATGTGATGTAAATATACTGTCCTGTGACGACAAATAAACAGAAACAGACACGACTGAATAAGTACGCGTGTCCTCTTTCTTTTGTTAAATAATGATTAATAACACTGAGTGTCTAAAGTGCAATCTTGACATAAATACATTTATTATGGTCAATGTATCACTTATTAGTGTAAAACTGTGGTAAAGCATCGATGCTTGGATTTAAAATCTTTAGGTAAACAACAAAAATGCCAATAAACGGCCACTCTTATCATGTTCGTTTTGCGATCTCGCTGTATCCAGTGATTTCTTTCTTATTAGTTTTCTGATAAAACTTTATTTGTTGGTGAAATGATGGGCTTGTGTGACGTTGTTCCAGAGAGAGGTGTGTTTTAGTGAAGCGCTGCAGAGCTTCTGGCCCGACAGTGGAAACACAGTGTGATTTGGGGCTCGGTGCTGCAGGTCCGAGGCTTTTAGCCCAGACCGGCCCATTTAAAGCCCTGGCTCGCACTGGCCTGACAGTGGAAACGCAGCTATTAATTTCTGTAGAGCTGGACAATTAAATAAGGATCAAATGACTGAGATCAGCTTTGAGAATGAAACTGACCTGTTTGTTCCTCAGTGTCTTCATGTTTCACTCTGAACGTTTCTTCAAACTTCACGTCTTCACTCTCCTCTTTAATAAACGCCATCTTTAAGATGAGAATGAATAACAGAAAGTAAAACACTCATAACTAAATCTCTGGGTTCCGTTCACTGGTAAGAGAGTCAGAGAGAGAGAGAGTTGATGGACTTAAATTACCTGATTAGACTAAGAGCTAACATTAAAAAAGACCATTAATATTTAGTTCTAATTTATATTTGGTATTTAATAACTTTTAAATGACATTTAATTGATTACACACTTAGCAAAAGTTGTCATTTCACCTGTTTGTGTTTGTTGTTCTCGTTGTATTTACACGGTTTGACCAGCAGGAGCCGTCAGTGTTTAAAGGGATAGTTCACTTTGAAATAAAATGTTGGTATGTTTTAGCTTACCTCAAGGGCATCCAAGATGTAGGTGTCTTTTTTTCCGCAGTAGTTTCAATTTTGATATTTTTAGGTCAAACCGTTCTTGTCTTTCAGTCATTTCATGCAGGTCTATGGTCACGGTCTCAAAGAGCATGCACAAAGTCCAAATTGTTTTATGAGGAACTTAGTACAAACCAAATTTCACTGTTTTATTGCAAATTTGTAAACAGTTCTAAGGAATCATCTGATTCCAAGAGAATTGCTTGGGGTATAGATTTGCAATATGACCTTCCAGATTCAGAATGGAGCCAGATATGTGTTAAAGCCCAGAATTTGTCAATTAATACTAGATTTAAGCTGATCCAATACAACTGGGTAATGCGTACATATGTCACCCCTGAAAAGTTAAATAAATTTAACCCGGAAATTCCAGATATCTGTTTTAAATGCCAAAAACATAAAGGAACATTCTTCCATTGTATCTGGGAATGTGAGGTGATCAAGACATTCTGGCAAAAGGTGACAGCACTAATTTCTTCAATTATTTCAAAACCAATTCCAATGACCCCTGAAATATGTGCTTTGAGTTTAATTCCTGTAAGTCTACCATTATCAGGTTATCACACTAAAATGATTGACATTTGTCTAGTTCATGCAAGACGTTTAGTAGCATTTTACTGGAAGAACATAGAAGGTCCATCCATTGATCATTGGTTAAAAGATCTGTCACATTGTATTGCATTGGAAAGAATAACCTACAGCATAAAGGGCAAACTAAAAGATTACCATAAAATATGGGATCTTTTTATACATTTTCTGGAAAATAACCAAATACACATCTGTCTTAGCCTTTGTATAATAACTTCTATACCTGTGTAACTGATTTTTTTGGATGCTGAGGGTGGGTGTGGGTGGGGGTGGGAAGATAGTTAAAATATAAAAAATGTTTTGTTTTTTGGAAATGTTTTTGTTATGCTACGTTTTTCAATAAAAATATGTAAAAAAAAAAAATTTAATTCCTGGCTCCAAAGAGACTTGTCTTTACGAGGAAGGGCTCTCCTCGCCAAAGCGGAGGGTATTTCTAGATTGATATACCCTGCTCTTTCTTTGCATGTGGATAAGACTTTTTCTGTAAAGGTTGATAGAATGCAACTTTTTCAGAATGATATTATTACTGTCCCTTTTATAATATCATATTGGAGTAATTGTTTTAATGATATTCCTTGGAAGAAAGTGTGGTCTCTATCCAACAAATATTTAATCACTAATAAGATTAAAGAGGTATCATTCAAGTTGTTACATCGATTTTACCCAGTCAATCTTTTTATCAAAAAAATGTTTCCTGAGCTGGATCCCCTTTGCTCCTTCTGTGGAGTGGAAGACGAGTCTGTACCTCATCTTTTTTGGGATTGTGTTCATGTAGCTACTTTTTGGAAGAAATTTTGTCTATTTGTACGTGCTTCTTTATTAGTCAATTTTTCTTTGGAGTTTAAGGATGTCTTATTTGGTTTTTATAACTCTGACAAAAATCTAAAAGACAAGTATTTTCTTATAAATCTATTCATTTTTCTAGCCAAATTTTTTGTACACAAGTGTAAATTTTTGTCTGTCAAACCTCTTTTTATTATTTTTTGCAATGACGTGAAATGTTATTTGGGTACTATCTCTTCTTCCAACAATG
Source organism: Scardinius erythrophthalmus (assembly GCF_964197995.2). Lineage (NCBI taxonomy): Eukaryota > Metazoa > Chordata > Actinopteri > Cypriniformes > Leuciscidae > Scardinius > Scardinius erythrophthalmus. Next base: position 48,637,611 of record NC_138224.1, read on the forward strand.
CCAAAGCTTTAAAGTCAGTTACATTGTGCACAAAGTATAAATTTTCATGCTTTCTTATAATGATAACAAAAAGGGACTCGAGGCATTTCTATCTCTATTGAATTTATATTAATTTATGTTACCCCTGGACCTATTCTTTTTTTTTTACTTTTTTTTGTTTATCTTACTTTTTACTGAACTTGCTATTTGTCTACTGTTTATAATTCTATTGTTATTGTAGATGAAACTGTATTTGCTGTTATGTTCAATAAAATAAATAAATAAATAAATAAAAACATTGAAAGAGCGCGACGCAACATGATGACGTCACATCACCACACCAAAATAAAAGTCCAAATCAAACGCTGAAATCACAGCAGTCCACAGAGATTCACATACAAATTATAAAACATATATCAGTGGCGTTTAAAGTTGAAATCTAATGCTGGATAAAAAGTTTGAACCACATATAATATGTGAGATTATGTTTAAATGGCAAAACATGAATCACCTTTTTTATTTTTTGTTTGATGAGATTTTTTTTAAAACAGCTTTTATCAAAAAACTATTACTTTGCTACTATAAAATTAAACCTTCATAAGGGCAAAAATACTAAAAAATGCAACAATCAATAACATTCATTGTGTAGTATATATTTTGTTATACATACACGGGTGATTCTCCAGCACTTTTGGCACTGTGTGAGCTTATGGAAAATTCACTCTCTTAAAACACACTTAAAACAATCTTCCTGGCTTCATTCATTTGTCTTCTAACACAATATAACAGTGGGCAGGTTTAGAATTACATGGAATATTATTATTTTTAACTGTTTTTCTGAAGAGCGCTTTCAAAGATGTCATTTCCACCACTTTTCAACTTATGTATTTTATTACAATATAATATTGTAAAGATGCAAAATCTGCTAATAAACAGCCTCGCAAAAGCATTTTTAAAAGGAAACGGGGGCAAGATTTGGTGGTTACTAGGATGTTGGAGCATGAACTTCATAATGACAGTGTATTTGTGCATTTGCTTATTTATTTACAAAAAAAGGCCAAGGACACAAAACAAGTGCCTGTAGTTGGAGAATCACACACACACTCATATAGTATATTCATGTATACATGTTGTATTCAGAAAATATACAAGCAGTTTATCAATGTGTCTCGGTTTCAACACTGTCAGTTCTTACTGGTCTATTCCAAACATCCCGCCTCGGCCGCCTGTCCCTTAAATTCAGGGATTCTCACTATTCCTTAATCCCTCCCTATTCTAGCTTGAACGATGTCTGAGGCTCTGTATTAATAGCACTTCTCCTGTTTATTGCCTCTTTAGATGACTTACTTCATTTGAATTACTCAACTGTAAGTCACTTTGGATAAAGGCTAAATGAAAAATGTAAATGTAGAAAAAAGAGAATTGAAACAAGGAGCATTAAGATATTTCAGAGTCTTTATTCTCTGAGTTGACAGAGTAAAACAGCATTTGTTGTCTCTTTCTCAGCATAATATAAATCCAAAATCCCTTTCAATATTTCACTCTCATCAAACAGGGGAAATATATTAAAATACAATAGGATCTGTAGTAGATCCGTAACAATTCCAAAACTGTATTTAATTGCATGTGTTTACTGATACTGATCACTACTGATGAAAAGCCAAACAACCAACAGCTTCAAACTTTTTCTAATAAAATTCATCCTTGTTTTATAACATTTGCCAAATTAACATGTACAGTATGTCTTTACACAGATATCATCAAATGATAAGGTTGAGTCCAATTGCATGAAGTTTCTTCAGACTTATTGGAGTCGCAGTCATCGTTTCTGGTCAAGATCAGTCTTTCCCCACCACCTGCCTCGTTCTTTCCAGAAGGGATCGGGTTCATATTCAGCTGCAGAAAGCGGACTTTGAATGATGCTGTCTATGGCTTTGGCTCCAAGGGACGCACACAGCTGGCCACATCGTTGAAGGAGAGCGGCACATAGCTGGGAACATGATCGCCAGGGAAAGAAATAAGCTGAGAACCCCGACGACTGCTGAGCTCGTACAGCACCCAGACTCCACCTTTCACTTTGTGGGACGAAGCTATGTCACTGAAAGCAATGTCGAGGAGATTGGCTTCTTTGCGTAGGGTCACGCTTCTTCCTCCATAGTCAATGTGCTCAAACAGCTGGATTTCAGGGTTGTCCAGGTCATCTGTGACCTTCCTGAGGGAAGAAAACTTGCCTTCGTCATCAAGAGTAGCGTACTCTCCTGCCTCAAACACCCGCTGCTTTCCAGCAAATTTCTTGTCATAATACGCCACCCATGGTTCGCCAATGACTTTTATGGAGGCGATGACTTTGTTGAAGCCCTTCTCTTCTAAGTCGCTGACATCTTGTTTGAATTCAGCTGTTCTGCCCTCGAAGCCCTCTCTGGTATAAACAATGATCTTGCTCATTTTGAATGATGACTCGAGGAGAGAGAGGCTGGAGAAGGCAAGTGTTTTTGAAGCAGATTCCTGTGGTTCTGCTGGGAACAGTGACTTACTTGGTGTGCAGAGCTGCCTTTTAAAGCACAAAAACACAACAAAGTGGGCGTTGACTGGGTTATGACAGGACATGTAGGTGTGGAAGCTGAAAAAACATGCCAAATCTCAAACTTCTGCTCAGTAACGACATACATGTAACCTAATACAAGTTTCAAAACTCTCTACGAGCCGTATGTTACGTATGCTCCTGACTGGGGAAAGCAAAAATCCGTTGTGTTGTGTTCACTTTGACGGCTGCTTAGCTCTCATGTACAAGTTGATACTGATAATGGCCAAATCCCAAATACTGTAAATGGAGCCACTTCACTAATTTCGTTAAATGATAAAATTCATCTTAACTGAGATGCAGAAATATCACAGAATCAATGTTCTGAAAAAAAAAAAAAATCTTAAATTACCATCATGCAACCACTTCTCCCTCCCTAACCAATCCACTTAAACCTTTAAAGTCAACTGAACAGTGTCGTTACGTCAACCGATAAAGGCCGTTGATATTTTTGTGATCATAAAGTGAGTTTCTGAAATACCTTTATAACTTTTCTGGCTAAAATGTTTCCACGCTTGTGTTTATTTGTAACTTACAATAAAATAGAATACTTCTCTGAAGTAAGGTGACGGCGTCCTGTCAAGAAGCTACTATCACTACCTCAATCACACTTGAGCTGTTTCTTTTACTTTTACTTAAGTACATTTTAATTGAAGTATTGTACTTCGCTTCATTTGAAATCTTATCCGTTACTTAGTAAAAAAAAACTAAAACAAATAATAATGTAAGCGGGGAAGAAAATCGCACTCTGGAAACTTCTGCAAGGGCGGGAGAAGAAATGTGCAAAAGAAAAAAGGTGATGCAACACCGTCGAAAGCGAACCATTGTCAGTATGGGCAATATTTGGATGTAGAAAAAACGCGTGGTTTTACCAACGTCCCGTCAAGAAGCTTCTATCACTACCTCAATCACACTTGAGCTGTTTCTTTGTAGTCTTCTGAGTACTTCTATTAAATACCTCAATCACGCTTTGATGTTCTGCTGTTGTCTTTTGAATGTAGAATCTGTTTCTCAGCTGCGCAGCAAATACCTGACACGACTCCCAAGTTGCTCTTTGTAGAAATTAAGTTTTATTCACGGCCGGGAGATCACTGGCCACAACAACCGAGTCTCCTGAATAGAAAGATGCATGTACATTTATATCATACAGTTGAGTAAAAATCATTGTCACTCAAGTCTTCTTCACTGTGATTTGTTCTGGTGATTGGTTTGTAATGATCTAAGCTAATCATATGACTGTTAGTTCTACTGTGTTAAGCACTGTTTGGGTAATGGTCTTTGACCTGAGCATCCTTAGTCTGCATTTCTCTGTACATTTAATGTTGAAAATTCCTATTACATAAAATATTTCTATCACGTACCCCAATACATAATTTCATGATGATAAAATTCCCATGCCCATTACGACTGTATTGACGCCAAAGGTTTCTCAATGAAAGCAATGAGCTTCCGGCCGCGGCACAATAAAGTTTTTGCCGTTTGTGTAGTTTCACGCTTAATTGTCTTGGACACGTGATGATATCCAGGGCCGTGCACAGGGGGGTGGCCCGGTGGCTAGAGCCACTGCCCCTCTGCCCTCATCGACTGAGGTGCCCCTCTTCCCCACCGCTCCGCTCAAAGCATTCCACTGATTCCTAATCCGCTCCAGGTTTTCCCGCTCGCTCCGCAGCATCACTCACAGTATACGACAGTTCACGAAAGCTGTCGCATTAACAGGTAGGCTATGCAAGACAGTGGTTGAATCTGCGAAATTAGTCTTTTTTTTTATTTTTTATTTTTTATTTATGTCGGTGATGTTTTGCTCTTGGTCTTCTGGCTTCTGGCTCTTTCTACTAGTGCTAACAGCTACCAACCAGGGCTGGACTGGCCATCGGGCATACCGCGCACTTTCACGGTGGGCCGACGTGCTTTTTGGGCCGATACATCTCATACTCATACATTATTTTTATTATTATTATTTTTTCTTTTTCTTTTTAACAGCCCATAAAATGTGTACATCGGCAGCCCATTCATTTTGTTTTGTTTTGCTTAATTTGGCGGTGCTGGGTTTGTGCCGGTGTAATGCAGTGGTCAAAAAAAGTCAGCATTAGGTTTTTGTTTTTTTTCTTCTGACAGACCAGCCCATGAAACACGTAGATCAGCGGCCTATTGGTTCTTTTCTTGATTGACACTGGGCTGGGCCAATCACAACTTTAAACGAGTGAGCGAGCGTGCAGCAGTGTCAGTGTGTATCTGTCAGAATAGTCAGCGAGATGGAGAAGAAACACAAGGAATGTGCAGAAAAACAGCGTGAAAAAATAGAAACAGGCCCTTAAAGCAGACGCTGTAAAATGTGTCAAAATATACCGTTCAAAAGTTTGGGGTCAGTAAGATTTGTTAATGTTTTTAAAAGAAGTATCTTCTGCTCACCAAGGCTGCATTTATTTGATAAAAAAACAAACAGTATTATTGTGAAATATTATGACAATTTAAAATGACTGTTTTCTATTTTAATATATTTTAAATTGTAATTTATTCCTGTGATGAAAGCTGAATGTTCAGCATCATTACCCCAGTCTTCAGTGTCACATGATCCTTCAGAAATCATTCTATGATTATTTGATGCTCAAGAAACATTCATTATTATTATCAATGTTGAAAACAGTTGTGTACAATTTTTTTTTTTCAAAATTCTTTGATGAATAGAAAGAAGAATCAAAAGAACAGCATTTATTTAAAATAGAATATTTTCTAACATTATAAATGTCTTTACTGTAACAGCTGTTGTCAGTTCAAAAACTTCTGGGAGAGTGTTGCTCAAATGCTGGACTACCTGGAATAGAAGACCTTTGTTGGAGAAGATCTTATTGAAGACCTTACCGAACTAAAAGAGGAATTTCTAGCATCAATCAAAACAGCTGAAGAGGTAAAAGTGATGTTTACATGATTCAGAACATTTTCAGTAAGATATTCTAAAATGTTTGATTTATTTTGTTTAATTTATTTATTATTTCTCTTTATTTGTACCCGAAGGGAAGGCTTGCGGGTTCCCTCATTTTGTCCAGCCATTACTAAGGATTCATCTAAAAGTCTAACGTGACTTGTAAATGTTTTAATTCCACAGGCTTGGAAAAGTTTTGCTGAAGGCTGTAAAAAAGCATCTGTCATCTTTAAGCTCCAAACCAAAGATGCCTACAGGTTTCTGGAGGTTAGTCCTTCCTCTCTCTCCAAGGAGGAGTGTCAAAAGGAGTACAAAAGTATAAAGAAACGACTGGAGAAAATAGACCCACCACCAAGTGTGACATCCTCTGCTACACCTGCCATTTCTTAATGATCTACAGAGCGTGGCACGCACAAGTGCGTTTGTCTTATGACGCTGGTAACCTGGGATGATGATGTTAGGCTTTTTAAATACTGTACTTGTAAACTGCAGAGTTCTGTATTACCTTCTACTTAATGCCTAAACACTCTTTATATATACTGCCCTACAAAGCAAAAAGGCAGTAACTGCATTTTTGGTCAAAAATGAGTTATTATCATTTTCATGACATTCAAGGCATCCTTTGTTATGTGACAAAACATCTTATCTCAAATGTGTGTCGTTTTGGAGAAAAATGGTAATAGCTTTTGGAGAATCTGTAGTTACTGCCTTTTTCCTTGGTATTGTGCCACGTTTTTGGTAAGTAATACAAAGCAAATTTACAAAGCAAGAATACAGTAACTGCAAAATAGGGGTAAAATATCAAATTAAATATGAGGATTGATATATACAAAGAATAAGCTAATATAAAGTAACAAAACAGCCACATGTCCAATAATCTACCTACAACTACTTAGGCTGGATGACAGAATAACTTTAAAGTCATTTTTCTCAGTTCTGCACTCTGCGTAGTTACTGCCTTTTTGCTTTGTAGGGCAGTATACTCCTCTCCATATGTGTCATCTCTTTATGAGCTCTTGCAAAAAGACTCTTGTTGAATGGATAAAGAAAGAGATAAAAATGGATCAATAAAGTTTGATTACATCATTATTGACATTTTGTTTTAAATAATCTTAAATGTCTTAATTATTTTTATGTGTGAAGTCATAAATTTGAGTTTCAGCAGCAAATATTTTGTCATATCAAACTACTTTTGATGTCACTGGATACACAAAAATTGTCACATTACAAAATATATTCTTGATTTGTTCTGGTAATGAATAAGCTCACTTGCAGATGATTTTAACACAGTTTAGCAGAACAATGATGACGCCCAACGATGGAATCCAATTGTGTGAGTAGTTATTATAGTGTACCATGTGTCAAAATGATTTATGGTTTTTTGATTGACAGGTGCTCCGCCCCTTTTGGCATAGGATCAAAGGGTGTCAAAGGATATCAAAGGGGTTAACCTTTGACCCGGTTAGCCATCGATCATGTGGTTTGACAGTTAGTTTGACCTATTGACCCGACTATGGGGGGGATGCATCAAACGTATTAATTTTTTTTTTTATGCACTTCTTTCCAGAATTTCGATATTTCTTCACATTCCCATATAAAATGGAAATAGGTACCTTTACAAACATTACACTTGGGACATGTATCTGGTATATTTTCATTAAATTTGTTTGATAATACTGGAGTTATGTATACTCGCATAAGCCAATTATATTGCAACAACTTTAATCTTGTATTAACTGTTTGTACTTGAGCATCTTGACAAATCTCACTCCATTCATCTGGTGTGATCTCCTCGTTAAGATCCTTACTCCATGCTCCTAAACGAGAGCTAGAAGACTCCGGGGAGCCCTCTACCAACATATTATACAGAAGTGAAATCCGACCTTTATCATAACAATCTTTGGTGACTACTCTTTCCAAAACTGATAGTGGTGGTATATTTCCAGTACTTTTTTGAAATGATAAAATGAAACTTCTTATCTGTAAGTACCTAAAAAAATGACTTTTAGGTATATCAAATGTATTACTCAATTCTTGAAAATGACATAAGATTGTCTTCCTTATATAAATCTTTTATACTTTTAATACCTTTTTCTGCCCACGTCTTAAAACCTACATCTACTTTTCCGGGACTAAACTTAGGATTTCCCCATATTGGACAGTAGCGAGATATCTCACTTATATAGGAGATATTCAAATATCTCTGCGTCTCATGCCATACCCTTACCATATTTAAAACCATTGGATTCGTAACATTACCCTTCATTTTCTGTAAAATTTTACAATCTAAATCATATAAATATGATTCCAAGGGTATTTTATTCAGAATAGAGTTCCCTTTCGAAAGGGAACTCTACACTACGTCAGAATGACGCAATGGGGAACGCCTCAGGCGTGACAGGTGTCTGAAATCAATATCAAATCACGGCAATCACATTGACCGGCGACAGCCCGTGAATCATTAACGTGAATGATTAACATGCGACCTGCAAGTATAAAAGGGCGCCTTGCAAACATGACAAACATCTTTTCGTCTTCAGGGACTGTTTTGTCTGGTCTTAATGTCAAGCATTAACGGCAATTAGAAAATGAAGCGCACACTTAAGGCAAGTCCTAAGGTAAAGAATTTCATTAGTCAAGTCAAGTCATCTTCATTTATATAGCGCTTTTAACAATGTAGATTGTTTCAAAGCAGCTTTACAGAGATAAGCGTATAATTTAAGGTAACAGAGATTGTTTCGGCTTTACAGCAGAGTTAAGTTATTTCCATCTGAAGTTAGTTTTGATTGATTTGCTTCCGTCGCAATGATCATTTGTTATTAAATTAGGGGCCGCTAAGACGACACCAATCCCTCTACACAGACTTTAAACGCGAATCTGTGAGAAACGTTGTGGCGTTCACATGAGCATTTAGAATGAGTTCTATAGTTATGTGCGTTTGAATATATGCAGGTTTGGAATTCCCTACAAGCCAAGCCTAAACAAAGTACTTGTCTTTCCCTATAAATTTTGATAAAGAATTTTATTTTATTTTGTTGCTTTGGGGTAGGAACGCGAAACGGATTTTCCCGACAACGCCTTATCTGTAGAGTGGTAGTGGGATCCTCCATAGGGAGAGACTAGTTGGCACTTCAGCACTGCGTTGTCATCGGTCCAGGCGAAGGTCCTTCGTCAGATCTGGATACGGCCTGGATCCGGCAGGCTGCAGGAAAACCTCGGGATAAACACAGACACTAAAATTAGCGTAGATGCCATTCTTCTCATGATGTAACGAGTACATCAGGATTTTTGGGAAGTGTTCCCGGTTCCGGCTGACCTAATCTATGCAGCCTAACATTAAATTATAGAAGTCTATAATGTATTATGTGAAAGCTAGGTCAAAGAGATGTGTCTTTAATCTGGCTTTGAACTGACAGAGTGTGTCTGCTTCCCGGACAATGGTAGGAAGACTGTTCCAGAGTTTTGGTGCTAAATAGGAAAAGGATCTACCGCCAGCAGTCGATTTTGATATTCTAGGTATTATCAACTGGCCGGAATTTTGAGATCGCAATAGACGTGACGGACTATAATGCGTTAAGAGCTCGCTCAAGTACTGCGGAGCTAAACCATTTAGTGCTTTGTAAGTGATCAGCAATATTTTAAAATTGATGCGATGTTTAATAGGGAGCCAATGCAGTTTTGACAGAACCGGGCTAATATGGTCATACTTCCTGGTTCTGGTAAGAACTCGAGCTGCTGCGTTTTGAACCAGCTGTAATTTGTTTATTAAGCGTGCAGGACAACCACCCAGTAGAGCATTACAATAATCTAGCCTTGAGGTCATGAACGCATGAACTAATTGTTCCGCATTTGTCAATGAGAGCATATGGCGTAATTTAGATATATTTTTAAGATGGAAAAATGCAGTTTTACAGATACTAGACACGTGACTTTCAAATGAAAGATTGGTATCAAAGAGCACACCCAGGTTCCTAACCGACGACGAAGACTTAACAGAGCAGCCATCGAGTGTTAGACAGTATTCTAGATTATTACGTGAGGAAGTTTTTTGTCCAATAATTAGAAACTCTGTTTTTTCAGAATTTAGAAGTAGGAAATTACAAGTCATCCAATTTTTTATATCCGCTATGCATTCCGTTAATTTTGTGAATTGATAAGTTTCGTTAGGTTTTGAAGAAATATAGAGCTGAGTATCATCGGCATAGCAGTGAAAGCTAATGCCATGTTTCCTAATGATATCTCCTAAGGGTAGCATGTACAGAGTGAACAGCAACGGTCCTAGTACTGAGCCTTGTGGTACGCCATACTGAACTTGTGATCGATGAGACATCTCATCATTTACTGCTACAAACTGATAACGGTCAGATAAGTATGATTTAAACCATGCTAGTGCAATTCCCGTAATGCCAACATAATGTTCTAATCTATTTAAAAGAACGTTGTGGTCAATGGTGTCAAATGCAGCACTAAGATCGAGTAACACTAATAGAGAGATACAACCACGATCGGATGATAAGAGCAAATCATTTGTGACTCTAACGAGAGCTGTCTCGGTACTATGGTACGGTCTAAATCCTGACTGGAAATCCTCGCAGATATCATTTCTTTCAAGAAAGGAACACAGTTGTGAGGATACTGCCTTTTCTAATATCTTTGACAGAAAAGGTAGATTCGAGATCGGCCTGTAATTGACTAATTCTGTAGGATCAAGTTGCGTTTTTTTAACAAGCGGTTTAATCATAGCCAGCTTAAAGTTTTTTGGTACGTATCCTAGAGACAAAGACGAATTAATGATATTAAGAAGAGGATCTATGACCTCTGGAAGTATTTCTTTCAGTAGCTTAGTCGGTATAGGGTCTAACATACATGTTGTAGATTTAGATGATTTAATGAGTTTAGTAAATTCTTCCTCTCCTATAGCAACGAATGAATCAAATTTTTCCTCAGGGAGACTACAATGCACTGCCTGATGCGATACTGTAGTAGACGGTTGCATAGTTATAATTTTGTCCCTGATATTATCAATCTTATAATTGAAGAAGTTCATAAAGTCATTACTGCTGTGTTGCTTGGAAACTTCTGGGCTTGAAGCTTTATTTTTCGTTAGTTTAGCCACCGTTTCAAATAAATACCTAGGATTATGTTTATTTTCTTCTAATAGGGTTGAAAAATAAGCAGATCTAGCAGCTTTTAAAGCCTCTCTGTAAGCAATAGAGCTCTCCTTCCATGAAATGCGAAATACCTCTAGTTTTGTTTTCTTCCAGTTGCGCTCCATTTTTCTAGCTGCTCTCTTAAGGGCCCGAGTGTGCTCATTGTACCACGGCGTTGGACTATTTTCTTTAATCTTCTTTAAGCGCAACGGAGCAACTGTGTCTAAAGTGCTGGAAAAGAGAGAGTTAAACGTTTCTGTTGTAATATCTAGTTCTTCTAAGCTATCTGAGATGCTGAGATGATGAAACTGATTAGGAAGATTATTAATAAAGCAATCTTTAGTAGCAGAAGTGATAGGTCTCACATATTTGAAACACGGAGTCGGCTTTGCAGCCTTGGCTAAATGCAAATTACACGAGACTAGGTAATGATCTGAGATGTCATCGCTCTGCTGCAGAATTTCAACGGCATCAACATCTATTCCGTGTGATAATATTAGATCTAGAGTATGATTACGACGATGAGTAGGTCCTGACACGTGTTGTCTAACTCCAATTGAATTTACAATGTCTTTAAATGCCAATCCCAATGCATCTTTTTCATTATCGATGTGTATATTAAAATCACCAACAATTAGTACTTTATCTGCAGTCAATATTAATTCTTATAGAAAGTCCGCAAATTCTTTGATAAAGTCTGTATGGTGCCCTGGTGGCCTGTATACAGTAGCCAGCACAAATCTCAAACGTGATTTATCGTTTACACTATATATTTTTACATTAAGCACCAATGCTTCAAAAGAATTATATTTAAAACTTGATTTCTTAGTGGTTTTGAAACTATTACTATAAATTACAGCAACACCACCCCCTTTGCGTTTCGGACGAGGCTCATGTTTATAACAGTAATCTTGCGGGGTTGATTCATTTAAAGTAATGTAATCGTTTGGTTTTAGCCAGGTTTCTGTCAAACACAGCACATCTAGGTTATTATCTGAAATCATATCGTTAACAACGAGTGCTTTTGAAGTAAGCGATCGAATATTCAGCAACCCAAGCTTTAGCATTTGCTCATCTGTAATATAGCTGTTTTTTATTTGTTGAACATCAATTAAATTTTTAACCTTAGATGGGTTTAAACGTTTTTTGGATTTCCAAATTCGGGGAACAGACACAGTCTCTATATGATGATAGCTAGGTGAAAGAGGCTCTATGTGATAGGATTTATCTGACCTTGGTGACGCGAGGCTGCTAGCAGACGGTCGGTTTAGCCAGTCTGTCTGCTTCCTGACCTGAGCCCCAGATTGTCATGTTTGAGCTCTAAGACTATGAGCCATATTACTAGAGAGAAGAGCAGCACCATCCCAGGAGGGATGAATACCATCTCTTTTCAACAGGTCAGGTTTGCCCCAAAAACTTTTCCAATTGTCTATGAATTCTATATTATTAAGCGGACACCACCTAGACAGCCAACCGTTAAGCGAACACAATCTACTAACTATCTCATCACTCCTGCGAACAGGAAGGGGGCCAGAGCAAATTACAGTCCTTGACATCGTACTTGCAAGTTCACACACCTCTTTAATATTAATTTTGGTGATCTCCGACTGGCGGAGTCGAACATCATTAGTGCCGACATGAATAATGATCTTAGAGAATTTACGATTAGCATTAGCCAGCACTTTTAAATTTGCTTTGATGTCAGGCGCTCTGGCTCCCGGCAAACATGTGACTATGGTGGTTGGTGTCTCTATTTTCACGTTCCGTGTGATAGAATCGCCAATAACTAGGGCACAATCATTCTCAGTGGGTGTTTCACTGAGCGGGGCAAATCGATTTGTTATGGTAATCGGAACGGAAGAGTGGTTTTTAGATCCGCGACTAGAGCGATCCCTCACTGTCACCCATTTGCCCGGCTGCGCAGGCTCTACTTCAGCCGGAACCACGCCATGTAAAGTGTTTACTATTCTATGCGCATCCAAAACATCTAAAGCACTAGCACTCTTACTATCCTCAATTAAAGTTTGGATGCGTGTTTCTAATTCTGAAATCTTCTCTGTCAACCTAACTGTCTCCTTACATTTATCACATATAAATCCTATATTGTCGACAGAGAAGGCTATACTAAACATGTGACATGAAGTGCAAGTGACAATAACAGGACAAGACATTACTCACCGTGTTTGTTGACTGATTCTTACTCACCTGAGCTTTTTATGAACTCAAAGGCGCGGACGCGCGAGAGAAAAATAAATAAATAAAAATAGCTGAGCGCACGGGTGACGCGTTAACAGGCTAGCGAATTACTAGCGTTTTGTGCTAGTAGTACTAATAACAAAAGCTAGCGATGTCAGGTTAATCTGAGATGTTGGGTAAAATGTAGTAGTATAAACAACTAGAAATGGTAGTAAAATGATGGTTCAAAACAAAGAAATATAAGGCTAAGACGGAGCTTACAGCACCGAAGCACACAAACACACTCACAGCAGGCAGCGAGGCAGACAGGAGCAATCGATCGGCAGACAGCAATCGGCAGACAGGAGCAATCCCTGACTTCATTATATGTGTTGACCCGTGCCCAAGGTTTTTGTTGCCGGGTGACACACATGAAATGTGCATTTTCTGTCTGAGTGAAGAGCACGCACGGGACGCTCTCGAGGGAGCGTCCTGTGCAAAAAACAAAAACAAAAAACAAACCCTCTCAGATGCGTCATCGACTGACGAGAGCGTGTTGCAGGTGGATGACGGAGACGTTTCTCCTACTGGTACTGCAGCGAGTGCTCTTCAGGACGGGCAAGAAATGGCTGATGAGGATGAATTAGATCCAGAGCCTCGTCAGCCATCCTGCCCCGTGTATGCTGAGCTGGTGGTTGATATGGGGCGCGCCGCCGACAAACTTCAGTTGCCATGGCGGCGCGCTCAGGGAGAGATCGCTCGCGGCAGGCTTGACGATCGATTTCTCCCTGAACATATGCCACCAGCTCAGGTGAGCCTTCCTTTCCTTCCTGATCTCCATACTGAGATCGAGAGGGCTTGGAAGAACCCATACTCTGCTCGTATTCACTGACATCAGCGGGGTGATTTCGCTGATGTTGAGTGGATCGGGAAGCATGGGTATGTGTCGATACCGCCGATTGACGAGACGTTCACAAAATATCTCGTGTCTGGGCGGGTGTCGACACTTAAAGCTCCAACCCTGCCATCCAAACCGCTTAAAGTATCAGCTCGTTTGAATGGCAGAGCATACACGGCAGCAGGTCAGGCCGGCGCTGCTCCCCATACCATGGCGGTGCTGCAAGCTTACCAGGCTGACCTGCTGTGGGATCTCGACCAGGGGGCGGGGCTGTCCCCTGAGGCGGTTGCTGAGCTGCGTCGAACCACAGTTTTGTCTCTCCAGGCCTGCTGCCGCGATCGGCCGATCGATGGCAGGGATGGTGGCCACGGAGAGGCATCTGTGACTTAACATGGCTGACATCGGGGAGAAAGAGAAATCCTTTTCTCCTCAATTCACCAGTTTCGCCTTCTAAACTTTTTGGCACCTCCGTGGATGCGGTGGTTGGGAAGTTTAGAGAGGCGAAGGCACGCTCAGCTGCTTTTGAAACATGTATACCGCTGAGATCCGGGTCCAAGCCCAGGCAGACGGGAGGCCCTGGTCCCTCTCGGTCCGAGGACCGTAGACAGGACCAGAGGTCCAGTGTCGCCTCTCGTGCGCCCCCTCCATGGAGGAGTAGGACACAGAGAAGGCGAGCCTCCCGCAAGAAGAGGGATCTAAGGGAGGTCATCCAGCGCAAGCGCACACAGCGTGAGTAAGGGTTGATCTCCCTGGAGGGCCTTTTTCTACCAGCCCTCTCTCTCTTCCTGACTACCCAGGCGTTCTTGCTACATCAGGCCTGGGGCTGGGCCCATGATAGAACTATGTTCTGTTGGCCCGCCTTGGCTTGATTAGTGTGAGCGCCTCTTTTAGGCATGTAAAAGTGGTGGACCCCAGGTTTTTGTGAATCTCTGGTGGAGTCTTCACTCCGCATGCCGCAGGTGAGCTGATTGGTCTTTTAAGAATATCTGTGTGTACAAATAACACTGACTTTTATTTCTCTACAGACCTCGTTCCCTGTATAGACCTAGGGAGTCGTACTGGCAAGGAGGAATAAGGTAAAGTAAGTTTTGGACTTCAGGGCCCTGAAGCCTCCCCTCAGTTGGTGGCTGGAACGAATTAGGGAGAAGCTCAAAGAAGATTTGGCTTCCGTGCTGAGTGTGCGATGGCCTTCCGGTCATAACATTTTTTATGCGTGGTGGGCCGCCGCTCATTTCTGTTTAGCCTCAGGGCTATTAGCCACCCAGGGGTAGAGTAGTTGGTCTTCCTAAAAAAAAAAAAAAAAAAGCTTTTTTGTTTAAGGTTTAGACTGACGCTGGCGCTTCAGATAGATCTTATGTCTTACCTATCGGTTTGTGACATTGATATCCTGAGTACTTCGCTCCCCTGAGCTCTGTAAGGTGTCAGTAGGTTGAGTGTTTCACAGCCTCTCAATCAAGTTGGCTTTGGCTCCTCTGAGCCCTCAGGTAGATCTATGCTTATGGGTCGGCCCTAACCCGGGCCGCCTCTGTAGCTGGCCTAGGCTATGTTTGGGATGTTGGAGGCGTTCTGCTAAGTATAGCTGCCGCATTCATTATGTGTTAGGCTTCCTCCCCTAGATTTCAGCCTCCTCCCTTAAATGGGAGTTGTTGGCCAAGGCCCGCCCCTTTCACTGCATTCAGGGGTGATAGAGTAATGCAGGGTGGTAGTTGAGGTATGATCCTTCAGGCGGGTCAGGCTGTCTTTCGCTCTGCGATGTGATAGTTTGCCAGACCCTGCCGAACAGAGCTACTTGTTTTTAGGCCTCTAGAGCTGGCTCCACTCAGCCCGTTGAGCTGAACCGCTCGAACGATGGGTGAAAGTTGGTTGGCTTGCAAGCAAGCTCCGCTCCCCCAGGCTGGGCACAGGACAAATCCCTGTCACCCTTTGGAGCCACTTGCAGGCCCGCTCCCTGTCTAACATTTCAGGGGCATATGGTGTTACTCCCCCGCTAACGCAGGGTAGTTTTGAGTAATCCATTCTCAGCTCTGTATTATCTACCTCACACCATGATGGCTCCGGTTGAGCAGGGAGTTCTAACTACATTTCAAGTATTTTATTGTCAGATGCACAGAACAACACGAGGTTAAACTGGCACTGAAATTCTTATGACAAGACACCGCATAGTAACCTGACATTATATAACATATAATATACTAAGTGCAAACAATTAAACTAAAGTGACAGTGTATAAATGACTAAAGAAAAGTGAAGAAAGATGGTCATTGTCCATTTAGGAGCCTGATGGCTCTTGGGAAGAAGCTATTATCCAGTCTTTGTGTGCGGGCCCGGATGCTTCGATATCGCCTACCTGAAGGCAGCAGGGTAAAAAGACTGAAAGATGGATGGTAACAGTCTCTGAGAATCCTGCCCGCTTTCTTAAGGCATCGTGTGTGGTAGATGTCCTGTAGGGCTGGGAGCTTCCTGCCGATAATGAACTCTGCAGACCTAACCACACTACGTAGGATTTTTCGGTCCCTGTCAATGCAGCTCCCATACCACACTGTGATACAGCCAGTCAGTGTGTTCTCAATTGTACATCTATAGAAGTTAGTGAGAATGACTGGGTCCATGCCAAACTTCTTCAGTCTCCTCAAGAAGAATAGGCGTTTCCGGGCCGCTTTGACCACCTTGTCCGTGTGAGCAGACCAGGTGAGGTCATTGCTGATGTTGACCCCGAGTAACTTAAAACAGCTGACCTTTTCCACTACAGATCCATTGATGTGTAGGGGTACATGCTCCTCCCTCTGTCTCCTCCTAAAGTCCACAATCATCTCCTTAGTTTTGCTGACATTAAGAGAGAGGTTGTTATCTTGGCACCATGTCACCAGAGTGTCGACCTCCTCTCTGTAGGCTGACTCATCTCCGTCAGAAATGCAGCCCACAATGGTTGTATCGTCAGCAAACTTCACGATGAGGTTGGAACTGTAGTTTACTTCACAGTCATGTGTGAACAGGGAGAACAATAGAGGGCTGAGCACACAGCCCTGGGGCGTGCCTGTGTTGGTGATCAGTGTGGATGAGGTGCGGTCACCAATTCTCACCACCTGTGGCCTCCCCGTCAGGAAGTTGTGGATCCACTTGCATAGGGAGATGTTTAATCCCAGGTCCACGAGCTTAGAGACGAGTCTGGAGGGGATGATGGTACTGAATGCAGAGCTATAATCAATGAACAGCATTCTCACATACGTATTCCCCTTGTCCAGGTGGGAGAGAGTGGTGTGCATGGTCAGGGCGATAGCATCATCTGTAGACCTGTTGGACCGATATGCAAACTGCATAGGGTCCAGGGTGGGGGGCAACGAGGAGCAGATTAATGGTTTGACCAGCCGCTCAAAACACTTCATGGTGATAGAAGTCAGTGCTATTGGGCGATAGTCCTTCATGTCGATGGCTTTGGTTTTCTTGGGTACAGGGACGATGGTTGTCCTCTTGAAGCAGGTAGGGAGTACAGACAAACTTAGAGAGAGATTGAAGATGTCACTGAAGACTCCAGCTAACTGGTCAGCACAGCCCCTGAGGGCCCTACCTGATATGCCATCTGGACCAGGTGCCTTGCGAGGGTTGATCTTTTTGAAGCATAGCCTCACCTCAGCTTCAGTTAATGTAGGCACACCACTGGCTCGGCCTTCAGGCAGTTCCACTGCAATGGGTTCACTGTCCCTCTCGAAACGAGCATAGAAGTCATTTAGCTCGTCTGGTAGTATGACAGATACATTTCATTCCGGTATTTGAACTCCGCTCCCTTGAAGCCAGAGCATTGCCATGAGCTGATGCCCATGCATTTAGTAGGTAGGCCCTTAAAATGGGGCCTCCACTAGGCAGAGTGGCGTATGTTGTACTCCCCTGCTATGAGGGTATTGCTTTTTGCTGAGTACACTGCCTTTGGCAATGTGATTAGGTACCAGGATGCTGTAAGCGCTGTAGTAACAGTTTTTCTGCCTTGAAGGCTGCACAGTTAGGTAGTAGGCCCCAGCAGGCCTCCTTGACTGGGTAGCCCCTAAGATAGGGCTCCTAGGCCAGCTCACCTTCGGTGGTTGGCCCTGGTAGTTCGGGCAGAAGACTCACTAACGAGTAGTAGGTCTTAACAGGCCTCCTCGGAGGTGGGTCACACCATTGTGGAGCATACACTAGGACAAAACTATAGGAAAAGTTTTTAATAGTATGGTTCCTGCAGTGTTCATTAAAGTAGCAGAAAGACTCGCTATCAGCTAGTAGGCTCGACCGGGCCTCCCTGTCAGGCGAGTCCCCAGCAGCAGTCACATCCAGCTGATTAGACTGTTTCAGGAAGTAGGCCTCTTCA
Source organism: Scardinius erythrophthalmus (assembly GCF_964197995.2). Classification (NCBI taxonomy): domain Eukaryota; kingdom Metazoa; phylum Chordata; class Actinopteri; order Cypriniformes; family Leuciscidae; genus Scardinius; species Scardinius erythrophthalmus. The sequence continues at coordinate 48,655,653 of NC_138224.1, forward strand.
GGCCTCCCTGAAGATGGGCTCCCACATTTTTTGTGGGGGTCAGGTAGTAGGCTTTACTAGGCCTCCCTGAGGGCTAAATCCCTCATACTGTGGTACTAAGTGTCCCTGAGGTTGAACTATCAGTTAGTAGGCCTCATAAGGCCTCCCTGAAGGCAAAGCCCCATAGACAGTCAACTGGACTGCCAGTCTGGCCCAATGTCCGCTGTGGTTTTCAGGTAGTAGGCCTCTCCAGGCCTCCCTGAAAGTAAGCTCCTTCATGTCATGGTTCTCTGGTAGTAGGCCTCACCAGGCCTCCCTGGAGTTGAGTTCCAACATACTTTGAGTTTCCACTTAATGTGGTTTTTCTGGTAATGGGTAGTAGGCCTCTCTAGGCCTCTCTGTAAGCGAACTCCTATGTACTGTGGTAGGCTTCACTAGGCCTCCCTTAAGTTGAGCTCCCACGTTTTGTGGTTGTCATGTAGCAGGCCTCTCCAGGCCTCTCTGTAAGTGAACTCCCATGCACTGTGGTTATCAGGTAGTAGGCCTCACTAGGCCTCCCTGAAGTTGAGCCCCCGCATACTGTGGTTGTCATGTAGTAGGCCTCTCCAGGCCTCTCTGTAAGTTAACTCCCATGCGCTGTGGTTAGCAGGTAGTAGGCCTCACTAGGCCTCCCTGAAGTTGAGCTCCCACATACTGTGGTTATCATGTAGTAGGCCTCTCCAGGCCTCCTTGGAAGGTTAGCTCCCACTTACTGTGTGTTTCCACTTAGCATGGTTTTTCAGGTAGTAGGCCTCTCCAGGCCTCTCTGAAAGTGAGCTCCCACGTTTTGTGGTTATCAGATAGTAGGCTTCACCAGGCCTCTCTGAAGGTGAGCTCCCACATACTGTGGTTGTCAGGTAGTAGGCCTCTCCAGGTCTCCCTGAGTAGTTTCACTGTGGTGCTGGGTTTTGTAAGCTAGTGGCCGCTTACTTTCAGTTTAGCAGACCTTATCAGGCAGCTACCGAAGGTGAGCTTGCGCCCTGGCTCGACTCAAGTTTGTATTCTCTGCTACGGGTTCCCTCCTGGAACCTCTTTATCCTGCTACAGCCTGGTTGCCTACCAGGTAGATCTAATGCTCCCCTCACTGAGGGTCAGTATGAGTATGTGGTCTCCTGAGTCTGATCAGTCGGTCGTAGGCCTCTCATGAGGCCTCCCAGTTAGATCAGTCCTTAGGCCCTCACAGGCCTCCTTAGTGTTTTGAAACAAAAACACTGGGTTGATCCGTGGATCGAGTAGAGAAACTCCCCTCGCTGGCAAGGGTTGTAAAGCACTATGCTGAGTCATACTCTCCAGGATATCCCGTCTCTGAGATCCGGTCCGAGTGGTTCACTGCCTGCTTCGCAGTCCCTCGGGTTGGATGCCTTCCTAAAGGCAAGTGTCCAGAGGCTCTGTCTTCGGACAGACAGGAAGTGGCCAGACTGTAGTGTCATATATAGTGACACCAGGTCAGGCCTGCCTGGTTGCATTTCAGGTGGCACGTTCCCCTGAATAGTGACCGGCTGGGGTTCCCTCAGGTTCCCTAGCCACATTCCCTAGAAGGGACCCCTTCTAAGAAGTTGAAGTTGTGGTCCTAGGCCCTTGAGCAGTCCCAGGTAGACCTTTCACTAAACTATGTTTATGGAAGTTTTCTGTGGTATCATATAGCTTGGGCTATGACCGTAGGGAGTGCTGTCACTGACAGCCCAGTGTGACCTGGGGGTGAGTGGTTCTAGCGTTCATTTGAACTGCCGGTTCTGACAGTTGTCACTGCCATTGGGCATGCACTCCCCTTAGCATGGTGGCGTTGGTATATCGTTCCCCATTGCGTCATTCTGACGTAGTGTAGAGTTCCCTTTCGAAAGGGAACGTCTCAGGTTACGACTGTAACCTATGTTCCCTGAGAACAGGGAACGATACACTACGTCTTCCTGCCATGCCTCGGGGCCTGCCTGCAACAGTCCTTTCAGACGATAGGATGTTTGTAAGGCGCCCTTTTATACTTGCAGGTCGCATGTTAATCATTCACGTTAATGATTCACGGGCTGTCGCCGGTCAATGTGATTGCCGTGATTTGATATTGATTTCAGACACCTGTCACGCCTGAGGCGTTCCCCATTGCGTCATTCTGACGTAGTGTCTCGTTCCCTGTTCTCAGGGAACATAGGTTACAGTCGTAACCTGAGACGTTTTTTTCCATTTCTACCCATACGGGTTGTTCATTAGATGTTGAGAAGAAAAACATAATAGATCTTAACTGGGCAGCAGTATAATACCCTTTAAAATTAGGGCATTGAAGCCCACCCCTATCAAATGGCAAATATAAAAGAGATAATCTAATTCTGGATCTTCTATTGTTCCATATGAATTTAATAATTAACTTTTTAAGTCTAGAAAACAGATTACTAGGAGGTGTGATCGGAATATTCTGAAATAGGTACAAAAATATTCATATTCATTCAAATATTCATTTTTAAAATATTAATTCTTCCTATTAAAGACAACGGTAAAGAAGCCCATCTTTCAACCAGCGTCACTGTATTCTCAAAAATTGAATTATAATTTTTTGTTACTATGTCTTCCAGTTTTTGGAGTAATTTTAATTCCCAAATATGTGAAAATTTCCACATTATTAAACATATCTACCTGACTGATAGGACTTTTCCTTTCTTCTTCATTCAGCAACATAACTGAAGATTTTGAATTATTGATCCGATACCCTGAGATTTTCCCAAATGTCTCTATAATTTGAATTAAATAATGGTTGAGTCTAATTTCTTTAAAAATAATATAACGTCGTCAGCAAATAGCGCTATTTTATGTTCGCTGCCAAACATTTCTATACTTTTTATATCACTTTCTTTTCTGATAGCAATTGCCAAGGGTTCAATAGCCATCAGAAAAAGGAGAGGGGAAAGAGGCGATCCCTGTCTACATCCCCTAGAAATATAAAATGATTTTGATATAAAGTTATTAGTTAAGACCTCTGTCGAAGGATTCTGGTAAAACAATTTAACCCATTTGCAGTATTTTTCTCCAAATCCAAACCGAATTAAAACATCAAACAGAAAATCCCATTCCACCCTGTCGAATGCCTTTTCTGCATCTAGTGCTAGTAATGCAGTATCTTTTTCCCCCTCTTGTTGATGCAGAATATTTAGCACTCTTCTTACATTATGACATCCTTGTCTATTTATCATAAAACCATTCTGATCCATCCCTATGACGTAAGAAGCTACAGTTTCTTATCTTCTTGCCAATATTTTGCTCAGGATTTTAGTGTCTGAGTTGAGTAAACTTATAGGTCGAAAGTTTTCACATTTATTGTTAGGTTTTCCTGGTTTAGGCAATAAGGTAATTATAGCTTCATTCAAAGACATAGGAAGTTTATTCTCCGCAAAGGCTTCTACTAGCATGTCTAACATAGGTCTTACTAATTTTTTATTTATATCTATTTTTTATATATATCTATGGGGAGACCATCAGGTCCCGCCGCCTTCCCCGCTTTCATCAGATCGATCGCCTCTACCACCTCTTGTAAACTAATGTCTTTTCCTATTTCATCTTTATGTTCTTCTGGTATACTAGGTAACTCCAAATTATCCAAAAAAGTTTTTTGTATTTCTGAACCCGAAGTACATTCAGAATTATACAGTTTCATATAATATGATCTAAATGAATTATTAATTTCTTGTGGGTCAACAATGATATTACCATCTGACTCTTCAATCGAATCTACAGCCCTCTCCATTTGCTTTTTTTTTATTTGCCACGCCAACACTTTACATGTCTTTTCGCCTTGATCATAAAATGTTTGTTTCAGCTTTAATAACTTAGCTACAGTTTTATTTGCAGAAAGTGTATTATATTTAGATCGAAGCATTAATAGCTGTTTATGTTTACCTGCACATATCGAATCACTTTGATATACTTCATTTTCCAGCTCTTTAATCTCTTTTTCCAAATCTTGTAACTCCTGTCGAGATTTTTTACTTTTAGAACTACAAAAACTGATAATTTGTCCCCGAATAAAACATTTAAATGCCTCCCACCGAATTCCTGCTGAAGTTTCCAATTGATTTGTTTCAAAGTAATTGTCAATTTGATTGCCCAAGAACTCTACAAATGACGCATCCTTAAGCCAACTTTGCTGGAATCGCCATTTAGGGGGATCTTTAACTAATTTTGAATCGACATACGACAAAGACACTGGTGCATGATCAGAAATGACAATACTAAGGCATTGACAATCTATACATTTTGAAAGCAATTGGGCTGACACAAGAAAGTAGTCTATTCTAGAGTAAGTTTGGTGTGTTGCCGAATAGCATGAATATGCAGTCTGCTTTGGGTTAAGATGCCTCCATATATCCACTAGTTTTAGCTCTCCTATAAAATGTAGAATCTGTTTTCTAGAATTCACATGTGCGGTATCAACTCCCGTAGATCTATCTTTTCCTGGATCAAGTGTTCAATTCATATCCCCCGCCATTATAACCTGACCTGGTAATGAAGCCACCATCAGAAATATGTTGCTATAAAATTTAGAGTCATCCTTATTAGGGCCATAGATATTTACTAAATTTATTATCTCTGTTACCAATCTTTCCTGAATAATCACAAATCTGCCAGCTGGGTCCTTAATAACATTATTTACTTGAAATGGCACAGCTTTATGTATTAATGTAATTACCCCTCTGGCTTGTGTAGTAAAACATGCCGAGAATACCTGTCCTTGCCACCTTCTTTTAATTTTGATCACTTCCTCCTTAGTCATGTGTGACTCTTGCAAGAATACCACATTTGCATATATCTGCTTAATTCTAGTCATCACCTGTTTAATCTTTGTTAGTTTCCCCAGCCCCCTGCAATTCCATGATAGAAGCTTAATCCCTCCTGTCTGTGCCATTTTATGTTTTAACCATCCTCATTACCTTGAACCATATATTTGCCAAAATATAAGAGGCCAAACCTAAAATAACTAAAACAAAACTAATAACATAAAATATGAACTTACCCCAGCATTTTCCATGCTTCACTGGTACCATCTGTATCAGTAACCCCCTTCCCTACACTCGACTTCTTAAATGGTCTTCTCCTATTTGTTCTGTTGTATAAAAAAATGAACACCAACACCTCTATCCCTCATTACCGTTTCAACCTTCTTATCCACTTTTATACCCACATATTTTAACCAAGCCATGACTTGTCCAATAAAATACTGTTACCTCAAAGAAAAGAAAAAAAACACAAGAAATACGCTGACAATCTGTCAGTCTTATATCTCCAAGTAACATCTTTCCAACTACCGTATTTTCCGGACTATAAGTCGCTCCGGAGTATAAGTCGCATCAGTCAAAAAATGCGTCATAAAGAGGAAAAAAACATATATAAGTCGCACTGGACTATAAGTCGCATTTATTTAGAAATTTATTTCACAAAATCCAAGACCAAGAACATACATTTAATATGGAAAGGCAAGTTATTCAACTACACAGTAGCACACAGAACAACAGGCTGAGTAGGTGTCCGGTATGTTAACGCAACACATTAACAGTTATTCAGCTACACAATAGCATAAAGAACATATACCTGGAAGGCTGAAAAGGCTAAATTAACATAAGCCAGCGAGTCCAACAAGCAAGTTACCAGTAAACAAGTTCACCAAGCTCCCGCGATCTCATTCCACATCATTTTCTTCATCCTTGGTGTCGCTTCTGAACAACTCCGCCAACTAGAGCGCCCTCTCGCTGCTGTAGACGGTAATGTTTTCTCTTGGTTCATCTCAGTCTGAATTAATTTTGATATATAAGTCGCACCTGACTATAAGTCGCAGGACCAGCCAAACTATGAAAAAAAGTGCGACTTATAGTCCGGAAAATACGGTATACGCATTATATTAACCTAATATCTTCAAACTATTATCTTAAAATAAAGTCAAACTTTCACTTTGTGTCATTTCTTTTTTCAAATATTATAGCAAAAGCGCCCTCTTCTGAACCTTAAATGAATTAACTTAAACGTCAAATACTTAACTTGTTACCCTTATTAAAACAAAATTAAATATCTACTTTGGACGAATATACAACCTACAGGCAAACAAAAAAAAAACTACAATTTTACATTTGGTCCTCAGTACCTCGCATTAATACCTCAGTTTACTTGTTCTCTATTTGTTGCATCTCTTTATCCATTTCTTCTGGACTCGATACCTCAGTTCACTTGTCCTCGACCTGCTGCATAAATTTCTCCACTTCTTCTGGACTGTTCATAATCACAGTACGGTCTCCATGTGTAAGAAGCAACCGAGCAGGAAAGATTACTCTGTGTCGGTTGATTCCTTTGTCACGCAATTTTTGACGGATAGCATCGTACTTTCTTTGTTGCCTGTGAAGCTCTGCCGACAAATCCGGAAAAAAACGAAGATTGGAACCTTTGTATGCAATTGCTCCCTTACTCTTTGCAGCCTTTAGAACATGTTCCTTCTGTTTGAAATTGAGGAACTTCATTATGACAGTCCTCGGCTGCACTTTACCATCTTGTCCGTTTTTTTGACCTGAGCTGGGTATTCGATGGGCTCTCTCTATTATCAATGGCGTAACGCTTTCTCCCAACTCCAAAGTCTCTGGTAGAAACTTTTCCAGAAAAGCACACGCATCCGATCCCTCTTCTTTCTCCGGCAAGCCAACCAACCTAAGATTATTCCTCCTACTTCTGTTCTCCAAGTCAATTACCTTATCAGCCATTGATTTCATCTGTTTTTCCAGCGTATCATTTCTGACCTTCAGTTGGACGATTTCGTCCTCTGTCCTTGAAATTCCTTCCTCCGCCTCTGTCAATCTCACTTTGACATCCACGACCACCGAAAGAATTTCGTCCACCTTGCCGCTTACTTGTCTTTCCATTGCTTTAAAGGCCTTCATCATCTCCGCGTTACTAGGATTCTCGTTTGAGGCCTCACCCCCTTCATCCACCGTCTCTTCGTGCTCGCTCAGGCTTTCAGGTTCGGATGGCATAATTTGTGATTCCGCTTCCAATCTCCCTTTATTTTTTATCTTTTTCTTCGACGGCATTGTTTTAGTAATCGCTTTAGCTATTCCACCAACTTAAATTAAGTATCTTAAGTGGGTTTAGAAGGATTGATTCTAGCCTAATGCACGAGGGTTGAAATCTGCGACTTGTCATGCCACCGCCATAACCGGAAGTCCCTCGCTTTTTTTCTTATCAGTTGAAACGAGACTCATAAATACTCTGTTGACTTTGATTTTACAAACAAGTTTCATACATCAATCGGTCCTGTTAAGTGTGTATTATTTTTGTGTATACTCACAATAAAAACAAAGTGTTGTGCTTTTTGCCAAATAAAGAAAAATAAACATGATGCGAGTTCTGCTTTCTCTCTGTCAGTGAAGTCAATTCTAAAACGCGTCCGAAAATGAACTGTAACTCAGCGAATACTCAGTCAAACAGGCATACAGACACACAGGTATGAAGCTTGAATTCTTTTCTTTTAAATTAAGTAATTTTTATAAAAAACTAATATTCTCTGTTTATGTAATCTGTATGAAAAGAAAGAGATGTCAGTCGTTCTCATCTCAGCTCATTATGTTTTAATCTGCCCTGCCCACGGAGAGCGTGCGCTATTCAAATGCAAATGAATGAGGCAATCCATGCAAACTGTGAACGCCCCCATATCAGCTCGAGAAAACACATCAAGTTTAATCAGATCATTGTACTTGTTTACACCATCTCGCAGCGCTGTGAGGAATAATACTATCGTAATAATAATAATGGAAGTGCTCAGTAATGTACCTCAGAAGTGCTGGTATTTCGAGGAGCAGTGGATGGAATACTGTAGTAAGTTTTTTTCATTCTCAAGTGAATCGCGTTTCTGTGTGTGAATGAATGAACGGCAGAGATGTGCGCTGTTTTCCACAACTCGCAAAAAGACTGTTTAAATTTGAATCGCGTTTCTGTGTGTGAATGAATGATCCGCTTTTAGCAAACTGTATTGCTATAGGCTACTGAGATGAGTAAAAATCAACTGAAATATGTTGAAATGAAATGTATTTGTATAAGCAACGTATTAAACTGCAAATTAACATTTATATTCCTTATAATAAAAACGAAAGACCTATGTTACAGACATATGAAAGACAACATTTAGTTGACTAGTTTTGGATAGATTATACATTTTTACTGTAAAATATCTGCCACCTCAAATAAGCTTTTGTTTGCCAATTTTTGCTCATATGGTAAATATGGTATGTTTTGTCAAAAATAAAGTCATCAAATAATATGTTATAGTGTTTGTTCCAATGTAGCCTAGGCTATATTCAAAGTAATGAATCCTTAAAGGGGGGGTGAAACACTCAGTTTCAGTCAATCTCATGTTAATCTTGAGTACCTATAGAGTAGTACTGCATCCTTCATATCTCCAAAACGTCTTTAGTTGTATTATATTTATAAAAGAAAGATATGTTGTACCGAGTCTTTCCGGAAAAGAACGAGCGGCTGGAGGCGTGCCGTGTGGGCGGAGCTAAAGAATCACGAGCGCTGTTCTTCTCTGTTTACTTGCTGTGCTTACGCGCTGATAGCTAACAACACACAGACATTTGAAGCAGTTTTACTCACCGCCTGCGGTTCCACACAGGCCCATACTCGAAAAAAACCTTCCAAAACTTGTGACAAACCGGAAGGAGTATTTTTCGCACAGAAATACTCTTTCAAACGTACAACTTAATTTTTGAAACTTTGTCCATGTTTAGCATGGGAATCCAACTCTTTAACAGTGTAAAAAACTCAGTATGCATGAAATGGCATTTCACCCCCTCTTTAACTTTGAAATATGTATGATAAAATGTATACTTTAGTTTTTACAAAGAAAGATTACACTTGAATTATTGTTGTAATTGTAACCTTTTTAATAAAAAAATATATATTTACAAGGTAGATGTAAACAAATTTTAAAAGGTAAATATAAGCCTTTTCTTTAAATAATTTTTATTGTGTTTTATTATTGACAAATTTGGGGAGAGGATACATATTCCAAAACTGAAAATACAGTATGAGAATTAACTGCACAATTACTAGACATGTTTTCCTTGAATATTATACAATTTGCAAGCACAATTTGTGGAAAAATAAAAAAAATTTAGATGCTTCCAACTGTGAACCAATTTGGTGTATATATATATATATATATATATATATTGCTCTTGCATTCTTTCTTGTGGCTCAGTGATACACCTGAATGAATGGCTCATTAACCCTCTGGGGTCTGGGGTGTTTTTGGGGTCCTTGAGATGTTCTGACATGCCCTGACATTTGTGCTTTTTTCAGTTGCTTATAAACATATCAATGGCAAAAAAAAACACACTCTATTTAGCACAAACAGGACTACCATGATATGTGAGCCACATGTATGTACATGTTTTAATTTTTGAGAGAATAATGTTTATGCATGGTTATTGAAAAAACTAAAAATGAAAGTTTCTGAAATAAGGCCACAAAACACATACTAAATATATGTCAATAAGACTTTTGACTAATGGATGTCATCGCCTAGAGTTTTTTCTTCAAAATGATGTGAAAATCATCCTGCCTAATCATTCACATAAAACGATACATTGATTTAAGTTTTGCAAAACACTTTTAGTTTGGAAAGGCAATATGCGGATGGGGCGTAAACGATCATGCATATTTAGTAGTTCACACCTGATGAGACAATGCCCCTGCATACTTAATGAGCCATTCATTCAGGTGTGTCACCTATAGCTAACTTAAATATACAAGCTTCATAAAAATGATCATTCTAGAAGAAAATTTCTGATGGCATTTAGAGGCTTTTGCATCTGAACTCTTCATACACACACACACACACACACACACACACACACACACACACACACACACACATATACATATATATACACACACACATATATATATATGCATACACATATATATATATATGCATACACACACACACACACACATATATATATATATATATGTGTATATATTTATACACAAATATTTTATATACATTTTTTTGTTGTTTTTTTTTTTCACACATTGTGCTTGCAAATTGTATAATATCCAAGGTAAACATGCCTAGTAATTGTGCAGTTAATTCTCATACTGTATTTTCAGTTTTGGAATATTTATCCTCTCCCCAAATTTGTTACTAATAAAACACAATACAAATTATTTAAAGAAAAAAATTATATTTACCTTTTAATAGTTTGTTTACATCTACCTTGTAAATATATTTTTTTATTAAAAAGGTTACAATTACAACAACAATTCAAGTGTAATCTTACAGTATATTCTACAGTAAAAACTGTACCCAAATCTAGTCAACAAAATGTTGTCTTTCATATTTCGCCTGACTGTAACGTTGTCTTTATGAAATATTAGGGCATATAAATGTTAATTTGCAGTTTAATACGTTGCTTATACAAATAGCCTACATTTTATTTCAACATATTTCAGTCGATTTTTACTCATCTCAGTATAGCAATACAGTTTGCTAAAACATCATCATTCATTCACACACGCGATTTAAATTTAAACTGTCTTTTGCGAGCTGTGGTAAACAGCGCGCATCTCTGCCGTTCATTCATTCATGAACAGAAACCCGATTCACGTGAGAAGGAAAAAAACTTACAGTATTCCTCAGCTCGCTCCTCGATATACCCGCACTTCTGAGGTACATTATCCATTATTATTATTCCTCACAGCGCTGCGAGACGGTGTAAACAAGTAATGATCTGAATAAACTTGTGTTTCTCGAGCTGATATGGGGGCGTTCACAGGATTGCGCGGATTGCCTCAGCCATTTGCGTTTGAATAGCACGCGCTCTCCGTGGGCGGAGTCACATTACATTTGAATCAGCTGTAATGAGCTCGACTGGAATCGCTCTCTTTTAATACAGATTTCACAAGATGAGAATATTTTGTTTTTTATATAAATTACTTCATTTAAAAGAAGAGAATTCAAGCTTCATGCCTGTGTGTCTGTATGCCTGTTTGACTGAGTATTCGCTGAGTTATTGTTCATTTTCGGACGCGTTTCAGAATGGACTATACTGACAGAGAGAAGGCAGAACTCGCATCATGTTTATTTTTCTTTATTTGGCAAAAAGCACAACACTTTGTTTTTATTGTGAGTATACACAAAAATAATACACATTTAACAGAATTGATTGATGTATGAAACTCCTATGGAAAATCAAAGTCAACAGAGTATTTCTGAGTTTCTTTTACACTGATTAAAAAAAAGCGAGCTGGTATCGCCGGCGATACCGCCGACCTCAGGGGGTTAAGTATGCGGGCCCCATTGCCAGGATGATTTTCAGATCATTTTGAAGAAAAAACTCTAGGCGATGACATACATTAGTCAGAAGTCTTATTGACACATATTTAGTATGTGTTTTGTGGCCTTATTTCAAAAACTTTAGTTTTTAGTTTTTTCAATAACCATGCATAAACATTATTCTCTTAAAAATACAAACATAAACATATATGTTGCTCACATATTATGGTAGTCCTGTTTGTGCTCAATAGAGTGTAATTACACCTTTGCCATTAATATGTTTATAAGCAACTGAAAAAAGCACAAATGTCAGGGCATGTCAAAACATCTCAAGGACCCCAAAAACACCTCAGACCCCAGAGGGTTAATGTTGCAGTGACATAATGCACAGCGCAGCTGACTATGGCAGCTGGTTTAGTCCAAAAATGCACAGTTTTTTGTCAGTTCGGGTCAGTTCGAGGTCAGATCACGTTCTCACCACAAAGAAAACGCTCCAGAGTTCGTTTGAGAGCATACCACCTCGGCTTGTTTGGTCCTCACCCGAGTGCGATTGCTGCATTCACACCTGCCCAAACGAACCACACCAAGGGGGACAACGAACTCTAGTGCGATTCAACCGAACTAAATTAGGCACGTGTGAAAGCACCCTTCAGCTTCATTTTTGTATCTTCATGTTAAAAGATCATGCATCAATATTTATTTCCTGTGTTGTTCTTATAATGTTAGTAGAATTACATCAAAACTGTCATATATTATGCATAGGTCATTTTCTACCCTGATTTTAGCACTCTGATTTAAACACTTTAAGACTTGTGTCTCATTTCAGACTTCAATGTAAACACCCACTTCTGTGATTGAGTAATATCATTGCATTTGAAACAGGTATTACATCTCAAACTCATTCAACATGTTTTACTAATACAGCTGCCAAGATCATGAATAGTGCCATTGCAACACCGATTTTTGATTAATCTTTAGCTAATGAAATACTGATGCAGTTTTCCTTTGTCATTTCACTGGAGAAGGGTGCCTTAGGTGTTTTTGACGAGAATTGACAGGTAACGTATTTTCTTGAGAGATTGCATCTGGTTATCTGAAAAAAGACTGTGAGACAACGGTTTCTCATTCCCAAGGTGTCTGATATCATCACGTGTCCAAGACAAATGTGCGTGACACTACACAGATGCCAAAAGCGCCCTTTAGCCTCTTTATTGTGCCACGGCCGGAAGCTCATTGCTTTCATTGAGAAACCTTTGGCATCAATACACAGAAGCAATGTGCATGGGAATTTTATCATCATGAAATTATATATTGGGTTATAATTTTGCTGCCATGACATGATATTCTGGAGTATGACTATTGTGTAGATGTTTTTGAGCACCTAACCCGAACCCTAAAGTCATCAGAGTAGAGGTCTTCACGGGTCAAAAAATTTGTGCCCGAACCCGAAAGAGGCCCGTAATGTGCTACACCGAACCAACCCGGACCCGTCTATTATTTCAAAAGCTAGACCCGGACCCATGCAGATCCGAGAAATGCCTAACCGGACCCGACCCGACCCGGACCCGTCTATTATTTGAAAGCTGGACCCGAAACCGCCGGGAAGACACAGACCCGACTGGACCCGATTGTCACATATTCCACCTTAACCTGTTAACCGTTGCCAGTGCGCGGGCGCACTGAAGCGTTTTTTTTAATATAGTTCAAAGTTACTATCAGATTGAATTTTATACCTTGACAAACTATACATCATTAAAAAGATATAAGACTCAAGTTTCAGTATTTGACCACTATTGTATTCTGAGAAACTTATAGCGACAGTTATTTCTTAATTTGTGTCAGGAGTTATGAAATGAAAAAATGAGTCAATACCTTTAATATGAATTATGCGCGTCAGCCGCTCCCATTCATAAAAAACTCCCGTGCTGTTGTCATGAAAGCGATTCACAAAACAACGTCCCTCAGGGCTTTAGCTCAAAAATGTGCAGAAATGTGTCTCATAGGTTTACATCAGATTTCTATAGACAGGAATAATATTTATTGAATTTATACCCAAATGCGTGTATGTAAATACCAGCGCAAATACCTGTATTTACTTCCCGTTTTCGGTCGAAGACCACAGTAGTCGATTGTCGAGTTCTCCACTATTGCTTAGTTACCTATGATCACGCGCGTGAACAGGTATTTGCGCAGGTATTGTCCATTTTTTTTATTATTGGTAAATTAATCTATTTTATATAGTCTATTGTTAATTCTACAGTAGCCTATTGAAGGCTGCAATCATTTAAATTAGTTAAGTTGTTTATTTGCTTCACATAGGCACTATATTTCTATTATTAAATATATCTCTCTTATTAAAATAATGCTTATGTGTCTGACTGTACACCTTAACCGTAATAAACAAATCGGTAACACTTTACAATAAGGTTAATTAGTTAACTACATTAATTAACATTAACTAATAATGAACTGCACTTATACAGCATTTGTTCATCTTTGTTAATGTTAATTTCCACATGTACTAATACTTTATTAAAATCTTGTTAATATTAGTTAATGCACTGTCAACTAACAAACAATGAACAGCTTCTATTAACTAACATTAACAAAGATTAATAAATACTGTAACAAATGTATTACTCATTGTTAGTTCATGTTAGTTAATAATACATTAATGTTTAATAAATAAACCTTATTGTAAAGTGTTACCAACCAATCATACCATAACATGATTCATTTACATTTTTAACATTATTTCTTAACAAATAGGCAGCATATGAAATCTAATGTGATCAATCAGAAAATTATTGAGGTGATTAAAAAACTGTCATTACACTATCTGCCTCAGGAGATGATTGAGGTATGAAGAACTGTGAGACGGTGCTTTGATTTCTGTGACTTCTGGCATTGCGGGAATGTTGCTCTCCCGAGGCTGTCGCACATCTGACAAGCCACCGTGCGCAACAGAGAACACTCACCGACAAATTGTGCAATTGGCTTTATATTCACAGGGTCCCCGCGGTTTCCTTAAAAAGTCTTGAAATGTCTTAAATAAAATTTTCGATTTTTAAGGTCTGAAAATGTCTTGAATTCTGGATTTTTCCATAAGGAGGTCTTAAATTTCATGTGGGATCTTAAATTTCATGTCCGACTCGTCATTTTTATTTATTTTTTCAACCGCAATTTGACCAGCGAAACATTTGGGGGCAGCACTTCGTGGGTGCAACCTGCATCATTCCATAGGTGACATACGAGTAAGTGATTGATGAATGCGTTGCGTTGAAGGTTCGCCACCGCGGCATTTTGCGAAATCGCAAGCATGGGCAAATGTGTGTTTGATGACAATTGGTTGGAGGACGAAAAGTATCGGGGGTGGCTGAAGAAAACAGCCAGTAATCATGAAGCGAGGTGTGCTTTATGTAAAAAGACGATAAAGCTGGGGACAATGGGCCACATAGCGCTCGATTCACACATGAAAGCAGAGAAGCACAAGAAGTATGTGTCGTCGCAGGCAAGTAGTTTGCCCATAAGTATGTTTTCATCGAGCACTTCGACGTCTCAGCCTTCCACTTCAAGCAATGCCTTCGGCAGCTTTGCGAATGTAGCTACACTTAAGGCCGAAATACTGTGGGTATTTCAAACCATAAGCCGCCACCACTCGTACACCTCAAATGAGGACATCCACCTAGTTTTTCAAGCAATGTTCCCTGACTCAGAGTGTGCGAGTACGTTCACGTGTGGAAGGGACAAAACCGCATATTTAGCACGATTTGGTGTTGCCCCATACCTAAAGAAGGAACTAATTTCACGAGCAAACAAGGACGCTTTCATCATAATGTTCGATGAGTCAATGAACACAACAACGAAAACTAAACAGTTGGACTTGCACGTCAGACATTGGTCAACTGACCAGACCGGCACCCCGATTGTCAGGTCTCGCTATCTTGGTTCTCAGTTTTTGGGCCACTCAACGGCAGAAGACTTGCTGGAGCATTTTAAGGTAAGACTCTCAAAGTAACATTTAAAATGCTTTGAATATGTTAAAATGCTTTTTGTGTTTTATGTTATTTACTTATGAATATTTGGGACAATATATCGATGCGTCGCGATTCTTGGATTGATTTCATTTTTTTTTCGAATGCGTTGCGAATTGATTCTGAGCTTAGTTTTTGCAGATGGCGCTCTAGGCTAGTTTTTAACCGCACACTCAAATGCTCACGAAGAAGAGCACTCGTGCGTTCGGCTGAGTCTGAGAATGTACTTCAGTACTTGATATAATGCTTTTATGACGCGAGATTAATGTAAACAGCCCACTGCAAACACCCTTGTACTTCGCTTTAACCTTTTCGAACTTTATGAATTATTCTTTAGTAGGTTCAAGTGGTTTGTGTAAGGCATCTAAAGCACGCAGTGCCATCTGCTGTTAAAAACTAAACTAAGAATCGATTCGAGAGAGAATCGCGATTCATTCAGAAAAATTGGAATCGATCCAGAATAATTTCTCGATTCACAATGCAACGATATATTGTCCCAGCCAATCAGTTAAAAAATGTTGTGGGTGGGTGACATCTAGGCATAGGACTACTGCATTCTGGATGGAAGGCAGTGCTGTTTATGCTTCTTGCATATTTTTTTATGTGAAAAGTACAATTGAATTGAATTAAATAATGTAGGCCAGTTCATAATTAGACTCCAAATATCTGTTTTGTGCTTCTCAATTTTAGGTTAACAATTTTTACACTGAACCATATCACATAGGCCCAATTTGCGAGCATTTACTATTATGGCTTAAGATGTGTTTCTCAAACTTTTTTTTCAAATCAAGGACCACTTAGCCAATAAAAAAAAAAAAAATCTTGACATTTAATGATAATCCCTATGCATGTAAAAATGCAGGCCATTTTAGTCTTCTGAAATGGCTAACTTCACCTGCTAATAATGTGCATGATTAGAAGAAAAGTCATGAGAAGTGAATTGGAAATGTTCAACAGTGTCACAGTCCATGTCAGTCATTTTTGTTGATGACTTTTGCTCACAGACCTCTATCTGGCATACCACCAGTGGTCCCCAGACCACAGTTTGAGAATCACTTTAGACAAACCATCTAATCTGAGTGAACATGAATGAAAATGTTATCATTCTTGAGGTGGAATTTGTTTTTATTTTATTTTTTTATAATTTCAGGAGGGCACCAAGGAACTTAATTTAAGGAACATGCTTTCTGTGTTGATGGATGGACCCGCAGTTAATTGGAAATTCATGGATCTCCTACAATTTGAACATGCAGAACAGTTTGGTGGGATTCAACTCCAAGTGGTAGGAAGCTGTGGTATCCACACCCTACACAATTCTTTTAAAGGTGGATTTGAGGTGTGGCATGTAGAAAAGGTGCTGAGATCTCTCCACTATCTCTTCAATAATGCCCCAGCAAGAAGAGAGGATTTCACGTCTGCAACACTGTCATCCACATTCTCCTTATCCTTCTGCGGCCATCGCTGGCTCGAAAATGTGCCTGCTGCAGAGAGGGCCATTGAAATTTGGCCCTCTATTGAGAAGTTTGTTGACCAAGTGTCAACAAAGAAGGTGAAGAACCCAGGAAATGCATCATTCGACACCCTCTCTGAGGCAAGAAAGGATCCTCTTATCTGTGCCAAACTCCACTTCTTTGTGTTCATAGCAAGAGTCTTTCAACCATTTCTGGAAAAATATCAAAAAGATGCTCCCATGATGCCCTTCCTGTGGAATGATTTGGAGGATTTGATAAGGGTAATTATTTGTCATAATGCGCAACACCTTTAGTACACAAAAATTCACTGATCTAACTCAAATATATATATTTTTTATTTTACTAGAGCCTTCTCAAACGATTCATTAAGCGCGATGCTTTGCCCTCGAGTCCATATAAGCTGGTGAGGCTCGATGTCACAGACCAGAAGCTTTGGCTTGGCACAAAAGATGTTGACATCGGCATGGGTGCAGCAGCTGTTATCAAGGTGGGTGTATTCAGTTTCATCAAAGTAGTTCACAATGACATGTAGATATCAACATTGACTCAGTGTGTGTGTGTCTATGTGTGGAGAGAGGCATGTTCTGAAAAGTGGCGCCATTAATCTCAGTGTATTATGCTTAATTATTGCAGACTATGTAGAGGGACAGAAATGTTGTAGATTTGACAAACCAATGTTTTTTTTTCTGTCAGGGACTGTCAGGGGCCAAGGGCAGGGTAAGCGAGCTTGGTGTGCTGCAGTTTAAAAAAGAATGCCAGAATGCGCTTTCAAAAATATGCAAGAAGGCACTGGAGAAGTGCCCTCTAAAATATGCCACTGTCCATAACATGATGTGCCTGGACCCAAGAAAAATGTATTCCAGCCCTGACGAATGCCTACAGAAACTGAAACGCCTCATTGAGAAGTTTGTGCTGGACAAACAGTTGACAGGCGGGATATCTTCTGGTAAATTATAGGAAATAAGAATAGAATGGCACTGTTTACACACTTCCTCCCATTTGTATCAGTCAAGACCAATACCTATAACATTACCTGTAACATAAAATTCAACATGTATTCCCATTTCTGTGTACATATTTGATACTATTCACTGACTTCAAATGATCAGGTAGAGGTAAAGTTATGTAGTCTACTATTTAAACAGGCCATTCCACAAAAAAACCCTACACTTGTTTTTTTGTTTTTGCGTGTTTTTAAAAAAAAAAAAAAAAAGTGCAATAGGTGACTTGAGTGCAAACCAATGAGCTACAGAACCCAGGCATTTTTCTTTGTAAAAATATTATTCATGAAAGGGATTAACAAATTTATGGAATCAGTGTGGATTGGTCTCTTTAAAAGAACGCAACTTTGCCTTTTATGTTGTGATGCTAATTTTTTATTCACACTGGCTCTCCTTTGTGCATTATTACAGGTGATGTGATTTCTCAACAGTTTGAGAAGGCCCTTTCCAATGAGGCCAAATCGCTGGAATTTGCAAACTTCCAGCCCTCAGTGTCCAGGGTTGATACATTCCTGTCTCAGAATCTCAGTTCCTACACTGATCTGTGGAACTTCTGCAAGAAGTTACTACTCCTCTCACATGGACAAGCTGAAGTGGAGCGGGGCTTCTCCATCAACAAAGAAGTAGAGACGTGCAACATGTCTGAGGAGACAGTTGTTATTCAAAGGCTCATCTGTGATCAAGTTAAAGTTTGTGGGGGGGTGACACAAGTGCCTCTTACAAAAGAGCTAATCAGTTACTGTGCATCAGCACGGAGCCGTTACCGGGCACACTTGGAAGAGGAAAAAAAGAAGAGAGAGACAGAAGAAAACTCCAAGAAAAGAAAGTATGTCGAAGAGGACCTGAAAGAGCTAAAGCAAAAGAAAAAATCAATTCGAGAAATTTGCATATCTTTGGAGAATGATGCAGATAGAATGGCAGAGCAAGCCGAAAGTTCAGGTGGTAGTAAAATGGCCACATTGATCACAGAATCCAATTCTTTGAGGAGACGAGCTAAAGATAAACATAAAGAACTAATTGAGTTGGATGCAGAAATTGAAAATAAGATTGTAGAATTGACAAAACTGTCATGAGGGCTTTGAGTTTGAGAACTTAAAAGTTGAAGGTTTACATGTACCCATAGTGATTTATTTGGATTATTTGCTGAATGTTACTCTCTGGGCCTAGGAAATCAGTTCCTTTTTTGTTTGATCAGCACTGTGGCTTTATAGGGAAGTCCGAAGCTGTTTCTCTATTACTTGTCATCCCATGTAAGCATGACTGTTTTCATGCTATTCTGTTTGTATACTGTTATACATGTATATCTTTGGATTGCCAGATTGGCATTAATCCGATTGTTGACCATATTGGAAGTTTGATGTCTTCACAGCACTGAAAGTAGTAGCTGAACAAAGCACTTTTAAATAAATTTCTGATCCTGATCTTTCCTACAATTGTCTGACTGGATCTTCATTCATTAGTTCTATGCATAGATTATTGAATGTGCTTGCATTTATCTGTGTCTGAAATGACATAGAAAACACTAATCAGACCCTGAACAACATTTTCTTGGGGGAGAACCCCCAAACCCAGCTCAAGGCTATTTGGCAGCCACATTTACCCATAATTTAGATCAAGTATGACGAAAACTTTAACTTTTGTGTATTTGTGGGCTTTTGTAATGTCCTGGGGCTGTCATCCATGTCTTTTTCAAACTGCTATGGGGGGCCAGAATTTAGAAATTACCTGAAGTACCTTAAAGGCTGATAGTTTATACATAGTCAACCATGTCAGGGTTGTAAGGTCAATCAGCACTTGGTATAAAAGTTTTCGTGTCCCTGTGACCTGTCTTGAGCGTGGCTCTGGTGAGTTGTGCCACGCTAATGCTTCGCCACATCATTCTGTGTTGTCGCACTGAACATTTTCCTGTTTTTTTTTTTTGTTGAGGTAAAGTCTTAAATTTTTCTTTTAGAGGACTTAAAAAGGTCTTAAAAGTTATTAAATTTGCTGTTAAAAAATGTGCAGATACCCTGATTCATTTCCGCCTACACTTTCCAGCCAAGTATTTGATTCCTCCCACTCTCGTCGGTACTTTTGCATCCGCTTTCGTTTCAGCGCTGGACGCGGGGGGGTATCTGGAGCAGCCTCCTCCATTCTTTCAAATCGACTCTCTGCTATATGGGGAGGCTGCAGACCTGGAGCCGGTAGATCTACGCCCCAGGCAGTTTTACGCCCCAGGCAGTTTTACGCCCCTGCTGTTCCTGATGCGTCCAGTAGGGGGATATACTGCGAAATAACACCATTAAATCGACGCTCAAAACTTCCACATTAATAACCTGCCCGTTCATAGACTTTGCCCAATTGTATGTTTTTTGTTAATTTAAATAAACGTTACAGTGTTGATCTGCACTATCAATATCTGTAGATATTCAGTTGGGCTTCACTCTCTTCACTCAGCCTACAGATGACTGTTTGTTTTTGTAAATTAAAAAATTAATAATACACATAGTTGGATCAGATGACAAGTAATGATGACCTACTGTAGAATAGTTATATATGACCTACTGTAGATTAGTTAATTGAATATTGAATATAGAATATATTTTTATAATATAGAATATTTTTATATACAGGAGACTGAGTGAAATATGTTGTTGTGAATTTATATAAAGTTACATTTAGATATTAACCATATTCAGCCCATTAGACATACAGCACCGTGTAATCATATGGATCCTTGATTAAATATCTGCTGTACTATTTACTATTGGTCATCATACAGCTACAAATAGTGTCCTATAGCATTTTATGAAGACAAACACAATTTAACCCTTTTCTAAAATTCCAAAGGCCATTTAGAAGAAATAGACTATATTGTTGTTCACAAAAACATTATTTATCAACACCATTTATGAATTATGATGACTGTAGATGACTCCCCTATGGTTTGCCACTCTTCTTTAACTGTTTTTCTATCCTCCTGTCAAAGTGTTTCTGCTCACTGATTAAAAAAAAAAATGTAAACATTAAAAAAAGGACATCCATGGTGAATTTGATCTTGTCAAATTCACACGCAGCAGGACTCACTGTTACATTTTGAATACAATTCCTGAATCCTTCATTTTTTATCACAGTTGCTTTGGTACATTTCTCAGATCACTACTGAAATTCTTGTAACTACTTTTGAACAAATTGCCAGTGCTTTGGTAAATTCATGCAATTGATTATGAATTGCCTTGCTGCTTCCTTTATCAATTCATTATTTCCTTCATTAGTGAAATTCTAAATACACCTCTGCAATTCATCAATTCAGGACACATTTACAAAATAAAGTCTAATAGAAATGTATTGAAAACATGCTTGACAGTTTATAGTCAACCATTTTGCATTTAATGACTTATGCAAGGAACTAATGCCTATGTTTTGAGAAGTATGACAATTCAACAGAGAAATAGTATAATAGGCCTATATTTTGATCAACATGACATAAAGAGTTGATAATGTAACAGCAGACAGTTGTACATTATCAATTTCATGAATGTACTGAAGCATTTGCAATTTGTATAAAATAATGAGAAATTGCTTTTATGATGTGCACAAGTGACAAGATGATGTGATTTCAGTTGTGATCTGAGAAATGCATCAAAGCAACTGAGATAAACTATAAGACTTATTGGAGACCCTGCAGAATCACTGTAGACCCCCTATAAGAGTCACAGACCACATAAAAGAAAGTGAACACAAACTGCCTTTTTAATTTGAGTTTCATATCTGTGTATTACATAATAATACTGTGGGTATTTCATTAAAAAAAAAAAAAATTTAACATTAAAAAATGAATGTTTGATATGAGTGAATTTGATATTGTCACAGTGTGTGTGGGTGTGCTGCCCAGAATTTATGTCAGGTGAGTGTGGATTGCATCAATTTGCTCCTGATCTTCACAGTACAACGGCACAGGCACTTGTTGGTGGAACACTTTTGGAAAAAGTGTCAAGACACTTTGATTTCTTTTGGCCACTGATGATGGACTGTGCAGAGAAAATTGAAAATGACATTAATAACATGTCCATGTATGTCTCTGTAAGTCATTTATTTACTAGAGAAGCTATTGGTTTGGAATGCAGTTAAAAAAAGAGATGGGTGTTTATTATAATTTATACAAGTTTAGAGAGAGAGAGAGAGAGAGAGAGAGAGAGAGATATATTTTCATTTCCTTAAGTAGTTAAAGCAAACACACACCTTTATGGGATGCAAGTTAAAGAGAATTTGGTAAAGACAGAGTATGATAAATCCCACATTAAGTGCACACAGCCTACATTTTAGTCCAGTTCAGTAAGCTATTTTAAGAAAAAATTTATATTTAGATATAAATTAGATAGTTAGATCATCTCATTTATAAGAAACAACTCAAACCAGAAAGGAGTAAACATAGTCTTACCAGAAGAGGCCATCTCACGCAAGATAAAGACAGGCAACAAAAGAAAATTAAAAAAAAAATTTTTTTTTGAAAGTGAGTAGAGAAGACTAGGGCAGCTAAACTTACACGTGCTTTGCTAAGTTTAAGCCAGACAGAACATCAACCTGACCGTCCAGAACTTTTTGCTCTATCAAGCTAATCGTTTATAAATAATAAATGTTGCATCATTGCTAAACAACAATAACTTAGATTATTTAATATACCTCAATTCGTGTCGCTGTACAGTCTCCCCCTACTGGACGCATCTGGAACAGCAGGGGCGTAAAACTGCTGGGGCATAGATCTACCGGCTCCAGGTCTGCAGCCTCCCCCTACTCACTCTCTGAGTGCCAACCCGCCCTCCTCTGACTCTGATTGGCCGTGACCCTGAAACAAACCAATCACGGACGCGCTATTTTATTCTCAAATACGGGACGATTCCGTATTTTAAGGGACGGGTGGCAACCCTAGCTGGGTTCTTCCACTATAGGACTATCGTCAACTAACTCGTCCTCTCTCCTCCCTGAATCATCCGTGATGCAAAAGAACAGATACAGCACATAACTTATTGCAAATCAGCTTCAAACAACTAATTCATCAAGTGCTGCATATTTCAAATTGTAGACCAATTCCATTGAAGAAAATGTATTAATAACAGATCAGTGGGATTGCTATAAGATCTATCATGATTCATACAAAAGAGTTATATTATAGTGAGGTAAAAAAATATTTAATATAAATAATTTATATTTTTTGACATAGTCAAAATGATGTATGAGATCCTAAGTTAAAACAATACATGAATGACTTTAGTCTAAGTTCATTAACACACCATGGCATCGAACTGTATATAATTCTCAGTGTTCATCTGTCAAAATCCTTTCATTAAGATCATTAGGAGCATTGGGATAAACAATGTTTCACTTTTAACTTTCTCTAAAGTAAAGTGACTGATTAATCGTTACCAGTTTCCATGCCTGATTCTGGCACAGCTGCTGTCGGCTCCTCCTCAGTCTGCAGCTCATCTTTCCTACCCTCTACAAAACCATTTAATCAAATCAAGTGTATTGCTGTGGAAAACCATTCTAGGTAGGGCTGTCGAGTTACTGATGTTGAGAGGTGTCAGTGCACCTGTCGCTCATATCATTTTTTTCATTGCCAAACTTAGTTACATACAAGATCAGAGAAAGATACCACAATTGTATATTTAACAATGAACAATCATAATGACAAAAAAAATTAAATAACAAATATAATGGGTTTGCATAAATCATAATATGAGATTTTATACACAGAACAAAAGAAAAATGACAAGGTTAATTACCTTTAAATAATTCATCAAAATACATGAAAAAAAAGAAGCTTTTTTTGTTGTTATTTGTTATTTTATAAGCCTGAGGGAGGTAAATTCAACAAGAAAAAACGGGAAACATAAAGGAGATTTAAGCCACTTTTGCTTGTGGGTGAAAAATTCTGGATAAAATAAAGAAATTAACAACATATTCAAGAGATGAAGATTTTGGGTTTTTGTAATAAAAATAATATAATTTAGGATAAAACTGGGTCACAATAAGCCTAGTTCACACTACACAACTTTAAACGTCGGCAGATCGCTGTGCTGTTTAGACTACATGACTTGCTCTGGAGTCTTGAAGTCGTTGTGGTGTTCACACTACGTGACACTACGTAAATCTTCTGCAACAGGGGGTTACACACTACACGAGCTGACAACAACTCTGTCACCCAACGACTCTATCCGGTCCCAAAACCACATTTTGTCACGAAAACATGCGCAAGAAGTGGAATGGGAAATGGCGCATTCCAATGCCATTCACATTGTCTATTTGAAAATGGACAGCGGGACAAAATTGGCGGTAAAAAAAAAAATATATATTTTATATATATATATATTAGGGGTGTGACGGTTATAGTTGAACACCGTCATTAGAACTCAAATATTTTTTATCATAGAGAATGTTTAAATACTAATTAAAAACAATTGTTGACAGTCTGTGTGTTATTATTGGTCTACATCGTTTCCAACTGTATTTGATTCTTTGCCAAGTACCCCCTGACCGACCGCCAATCATCTGAGATAGAAATAAAAGCTATGACTATAGCCTGCCATCATTATGAGATTTGTTAAACAAATGAAAAACATTTGCAATAATAAACATTAGCAATAAACATTTGCAATAATAAACAACGTATCATTACCGATAACTGATTAATTACCCCTTGACTGGCCCCAAACATGTTTGATAAAAGAAACATATACAGTGTGTATATAGCCTATGATGTGTATTACATTTTAGCTCAAAACCAATTGTAATAAAAGATAGGATCATAAGATGCACAATGTATTGGGTGTATATTCAGACATGATTTTTACCACTTCATTAAGTTTTGCTTTGTAGAAAGCATTTCTTTAAAGCGAATTTCGTTTTGTACAAATTGTATCTTAATTTTAATAAATGTTTCATCAACCAATTGCATGTATTTAATAAATAAAAATCAAATAGACAATATAATAACCGTGACATGGAGGCGCCAGTGCGCCGCATTCACTTGCATTGTATTGTGAACTAGAGCGCATCTCATCGTAAATAAATGAAACTCAGCGTAGGCCTATGCCTCATACATTAGCATTAAATATCTTTGCTGCATCCTTTCTTGAACAGACAATGGCTTTCTTGCGGCTCGCATCAGCAGAGCATTGCATCGTCCATAGACCGCAAAACAATCAGCGGATGGCGGGCGGGTGCGGCTTTGAAATTTGGTCAAAAAACGTTGGTGCGGATGAGTTTTGTCATTTGACTCATGTCATAACCGTCACACCAATTCTGACATCACATAGCATTCACCATACCTAGAGATTGGCATGGGGTACTTTCCATAAGATCATCTCTCAATGCAAATCAAACTAGCTTTGATCTGCCTGCCTCTATGGGAATTTAACATAGGGGTGTACACACTTATGCACCATGTATTTTAAGGAAGAACATTTATTTATTTACGATACATTATTCATTCACAAAGAAAATTGGTGTCCTAAAAGGTTGGATTTTTCCTAATTTTTTAAATTAAGGCATTAAGTTCAATTTCCAAAATATGATTTTTTATTCCTCTTTTTAGTCAACTTTAGCATGGGTGTATTAACTTATGCATTGCACTGTATACACACACACACATATATACATACATATATATGCATATAGGCCTATTGTTTGCACAATGATCTGTTTAGAACCCCGAAAAAAAAAAAAAAAGAATATGGGTGAAAGGATGGATAAGCGCATGCGGGCAGCAGGGATTGTCTGTCAGAGAGAGTTGGAAGTGAGTAAAACATTTTAATGAAAAAGCAGCTGTCTGTTGTGGTTTGGCAACGATGGTTACAAAGGGCTTTTGTAATGTCATAACAAGCTGATCATTGGCTGTTGCTCGTCGCAACACGTGACACCACAGGCTATCGAGTCGGCCGACAGCTCCAGATATCTAGCATGCAAGATATTTTTCTGGGCTCGGCTACGCGTCTGCGAGCGTCTTTGATGCGTTGTTGTCTCTTTCATACTAACAGATTGGCGAGCGTTCATCGCCCGCTAATCCCCCACGATTTGCACGCGACAACACCCCGACCTGTCGGCGAGCTCAACAATTTGCAAATCGGGCTTAAATCTGGCTTAAAGGGGTCATGAACTGGCTTTTTTATATTTTTTATATTGTTGTCTGAGGTCGACTTATGACGTTCGCTTGGTTTTTACATTCAAAAACACCAAAATGAATAAGTAATAGGCTATTTTCTACCCTGGTTTTGAGGCTAGCTCCTGAAACGCTCGGTTTTTATGGGCATGCCGCATTGAGGACTTGGAAGTAAACGCCCACTGCTATGATTGGATTACAGTTTTGCATATTATAATGAGTTTCATGTAATGTGCGAATCGATGGGCGGGGCTAAACAGGCAGTGTTGAAGTAGGCGTTGATCTTCTCCTGCGGAGGCGGGGTTTGATACCCTTTGACGTCATTGATCCCCACTTTGAAAAACCTGTCGTTCGCTGTGCCTGGTGTCAATAAAAGCTTTTATTGGACTAACAAGGAAGTTTTCAGTTCTGAAACTTACAGGATATTTTTATAGTATGATGACCTCTTATATGTCAAAAGCTCAAGAAAAATTTGATTTCTCAGTTCATCACCCCTTTAAAATCATGTAGTGTGAAATTGGCTTTAGTAGGGTTTAAAATATAACAACTTAAATCAACCCTAAATGTATTCACAAAATAAATCAACAGCTGTTTCTTCAGCAAGACACTAAATGAGCAACTTTCTTCAATATCAAGATATTTACAGATAGTCACATGATAATGTCAACATGGCGGATGATGTACAGCTCGCATTCATACTTATCAAGATCAGGCTATAAAGTACCTACTCTTTTAGCGCTCGTTAAGTAAGTACTTATTGAAATGAAGTACCTACTCAGTGAGTATGCGGTTTCAAATGCAGCCCCTGCTTTCCTTTCACAAAACTAACAACTTTTCTCCTCTTACCTGGCTATATACAAGACAAGAGGAGGAATGCAGCATGGTAGTGGCATTACCATAAAGAAAATCCACATCACAGGTGTGGCATATCAAGATGCTGATTAGACAACATGATTATTGCACAGGTGTGCCTTCGGCTGGCCACAATAAAAGTCACCCAAAAACCCGAAAGGTCCGAAAACCTGTCAGTATCTGGTGTGACCACCATTTGCCTCACGCAGTGCAACACATCTCCTTCACATAGATTGATAAGGTTGTTGATTGTGGCCTGTGGAATGTTGGTCCACTCCTCTTCAATGGCTGTTAGAAGTTGCTGGATATTGGCAGGACCTGGAAAACGCTGTCATATAAATCGATCCAGAGCATCCCAAACATGCTCAATGGGTGACATGTCCAGTGACGCCTGGTTCACACCGGATGCGAAAGCGGTGCGGAACGGAAAATCACGCGCGGTCCGGCGCCTGCCTGTTCACACTAGACGTGTATTCTCCGCGGCGGTCGACAAGCGCTTCTGCTCAGTTGTTGTTTATTCAGAGCTATTTTTTTACATCATGGGTAAGTAAATAACCTCATAAAATGAATACACCATGTTTCTGTAACCAAGAGGTTTGTACACTTCTTGTATTAATACTTTTTGTTAATACTCGCGGTATTTTAATTTGAAAATTGCTTATATTTTGACAATTGACCGGATGTCTCGTGTTTCTTGGTGTGACTTCCTGCCGGAATGGACGCGGATCACTCGCGGCTCGCGCAAAAAATAGACCAGACGCCGAAACTGGCGCTTCACGGCGCGGGCCGGCCGCGACGCGCCGCGGCGCACCGCGTCTGGTGTGAACGACACCATAGGTTAACATGGGCGCCGAAAGGAAGCGGCCTCCGTTCCGCGCCGCTTCCGCGTCGCTTCGGCGTCCTGTGTGAACCAGGGGTGAGTATGCTGGCCATGCAAGAACTGGGATGTTTTCACCTGTGCAATAATCATGCTGTCTAATCAGCATCTTGACATGCCACACCTGTGAGGTGGATGGATTATCTCTGCAAAGGAGAAGTGCTCACTAATACAGATTTAGACAGATTTGTGAAAAATATTTGAGAGAAATAGGCCTTTTGTGTACATAGAAAAAGTCTCAGAACTTTGAGTTCAGCTCATGAAAAATGGGGGCAAAAACAAAAGTGTTGCGTTTATTTTGTTCAGTGTAGTTATAGGACGCCTGCATTTTCCCCATAAAATAAGTTCTGTAAAGTAAAATTATTCTTATTTGAATTACTATATTATTCTTAAATACTGTCTTTTTATGTTTAATAATGAAATAATGTTCTTATTATAGCAATAAATATTTTTTAAAGGGGTGATGAACTGAGAAATCAAATTTTCCTTGAGCTTTTGACATATAAGGGGTCATCATATTATAAGAATATCCTGTAAGTTTCAGAACTGAAAACGTCCTTGTTAGTCCAATAAAAGCTTTTATTGACACCAGGCTCAGCAAACGACTCGTTTTTCAAAGTGGGGAACTATGACGACAAAGAGGATAAAACACCACCCCTGCAGAAGAAGATCAACGCCTACTTCAACACGGCCGGTTTAGCCCCGCCCACCGATTCGCGCATTGCAAAACTGTTATCCACTCACAGCAGTGGGCGTTTACTTCCAAGTCTTCAATGCCCATAATGACACGCCCATAAAAACCGAGCGTTTTTGAGCTAGGCTCAAAACTAGGGTAGAAAATAGCCTATTACTTATTCATTTTGATGTTTTTGAATGTAAAAACCAAGCGAAAGTCATAAGTTGACCTCAGACAACAATATAAAAAAATTAAAAAGCCAGTTCATGACCCTTTTAAATGTTTTAAATATTTGAACATTTTAAATATATACCAAATATTTGTGCAGCCCTACAAGTAGCCACAACAAACCTGGTGTTCTTTATCATTTTTTTTGTTTTTGTGAATATTAAATTGCAAATGGCAATTTTAACCAGAAATATTGCAATTAGATTGTTCCACTAAATTGAGCAGCCCTAGTTGCTCCTGCTGACTCAAACTTTCACACAAGTCTCTTCAAACTGTTTTTCTCTGATGACATGGTAAATGACAGGTATGTTAAACAGGAACTGTTTCAAACTGTTTTTCTCTGATGACATGGTAAATGACAGGTATGTTAAACAGGAACTGTTTCAAACTGTTTTTCTCTGATGACATGGTAAATGACAGGTATGTTGAACAGGAACTGTTTCAAACTGTTTTTCTCTGATGACAATTGTAATTTTGAGGTGTTAAACTGAATGAAATATAAGAGTATGCTTCTGAACCACCTTATAAATTAGAGGGTGTCTCCCACAACCGATGGGAAGTCCGGTTCTTTTCCGCGAACCGGTTCTTTCAGACAGTTCGTTTCAATGAACCGGTTCAAAAAAACGGTTCACCGGTTCTTTTACGTCATCACGTAATGAAGTCAATTCTATCGTCCCGGCGGATAAATATACATTCAAATAAAGGCTTGTATCATAACTTCAGTTACATAAGAGTACTCATCGTCGTCATAATCATCTTGGATAAGTTTCTTATATTTACGTTTTGAAAATGAACCCTGTAGTAGGCCTAAGGCGATGCACAAACGCGGATGTTTTACATGTCTTAAAGATCTAAAGTGAATAAACTGGGGCCTGTTGCACAAAACTAGGATAAGGGATTAAGCCAGGATATCTTGGTGATCCTGGCTCAATTGATCC
Source organism: Scardinius erythrophthalmus (assembly GCF_964197995.2). Lineage (NCBI taxonomy): Eukaryota > Metazoa > Chordata > Actinopteri > Cypriniformes > Leuciscidae > Scardinius > Scardinius erythrophthalmus. The sequence goes on from NC_138224.1 coordinate 48,685,182, forward strand.
GTAATCCGGTTGCACTAAAGCTGGATAGGGGGCAGGAGGATATGTTATGGTATAAATTACCATGGAGACTTATTCTGTGGAGCTAGCCTGCTCCAGACCAGGCTAAATTCCAGGATCTATTTAATCTCATCCCTAATGTCAGTCAGCAGTCACCACAAATGGAAACCAATAGTTATTTCACTGCTCACTATACATTGTTATCACATATAACTAGACCCACTGTCATTATTTAAACGTTTGTGATCATTAATTTCAATCATTTTGGATAAATAATGATTTTTAGATGATGTTGCTATCATTAGATAATTTACAGTTTCCCATAGACTATAAGGCTATATATAAAATGATAGAATATTAGGGCCACAGAGGGGAAAAAAAGACAAGTCATAATATTGTAACCAGTTGTTTTAAAGGAGGACAGTTGTTAAAATGACAGATGTGGGGCATTTCGTGAAATTGTACTTCAGTATGGTTTCATAAACAAAGACATGCTGATGTGCCAGAATATTAAGTATCACATTGTCATAAGTATCAAAACTGTAAAAAGAATATGTAGCTTTTCTGCAGAAAGAACCAGCCTCATAAATTTATGACTTTATCCTTTTTCCTCAGTGTGGCCCTAGTACTCTGTCATATAAACAAATACACAAATACACATTCCATATGAATATAAAAACACAATGTGTAACATTATGTTCCTTTATTGAATAAGGACAAAACAAAGCAGGTAAACCATCAGCTCCTTTCGAAACTGAAGTCACAGTGACTCTACAAGATGGAAAGCACAGAATCAAAGCATATTATACAAAATGATACATACACATTCAAAGGTCTGTATATAACACACCCTGCATGTCTGCACACTAAAATAAATGCAGGACAAATCCACACATCAACTGAACAGACAAATGAATGGATGCAGTAGCCTCCCTGCAGCCTTGTATTACACACAGTATACCGCACAAACATCATAAGAGGCCAAATTCGTAAAAAAACGAACCCCAAAAAACCCAAATTCCTCTGCCACCGCAGGACATATTTAACCAAAATTGAAAGCACACATACTAACTAAAATAATTCAACACATATTGGTCCCTCAGCAGCTGACCACTGTCGTCATCAGGGAAGATTGCCGGATTGTCCCAGTCCATGGCTGGTGGCACTCTGGGGGCCCTCTCCTTCCTCAGGCAGGCCACATTGTGGAGGACAGCACAAGCCACAGTAATATCACATGCCCTAACAGGGCTGACCCTTAATTTGTGAAGGCAGTGAAAGCGTGCCTTCAGGAGGCCAAAGGTCATTTCAACTCTGGCCCTGGTCCTGGCATGGGCATGGTTGTAGGCCTGCTGTGCTTCCTGGGGGTCTGTGAAAGGTGTCAGGAGAAAAGGCTGGCAGCCATACCCCCTGTCTCCCAGCAACACACCAGAGAATTCACCTGTCAACACAAAATCTCATCATTACTACCTCATAAACACAGTGATATTCTTGACACAGCCATGATGGTTATAAATAGGGGTTGTGTGGCTTACCTTGTGATAGGCACTGATAGATTTCAGAGGCCCGAAAGATTCTGGAGTCATGGACTGAGCCAGGCCATTTTGCCACAACATTGCTGATCACACAGTCAGCATTGCAGACCATCTGAAATCATAAGATGAGGAATATTACACCAATCAATGCACATCACTGGCAATGCAGAGTGTTCGTCAATGGACAATATCAAAAAGTTATGTTCACCTGAACATTAATGCTGTGAAAGGATTTCCTATTCACAAAATCGGCCTCATGGGCACCTGAGGGGGCTTTTATCCTTATGTGTGTGCAGTCCACTGCACCAATGACATTGGGGAAACCTGTCACACAAAGTAATGAGTATCCTACTATGTGTTAACAGTTGTCCTGTAATTTGTAGATCCTCTTACCTGCAATCCTATAGAACTCCTCTTTGATGTCACAGAGTCTTCTGTGGCCAGGGAAGGAGATGAAGACATCTGCTAATGCTTTGATAGCCAGACACACACTCCTTATTGTGCGGCAAATTGTGGCCTTGTTCAGCTGTTCTGCATCCCCCACTGAGTACAGGAAGGCTCCACTAGCAAAAAAGCGCAAGGCCACACAAACCATTTGCTCCACACTCAATGCATGGCTCCGTGCAGTGCGGTGCTTAATCCTGGGACCCAGTAGTCTGCATAGATACCTGATGCCATCTGCAGAAAACCTGTATCTTTCATATAGATGGTCATCAGGGAAGGCCAGTGGGTCCAACCGGTCCCTGAAGACCCTTTCTCGCCTGAAGGCTCTCCTCAGCACAAGTGCTTCTTCATCCACCACATCTCGCAAGAATGGGCATGCCATTGTCAGAGCAGAAAGGAACACACAATTTTGGGCCTTCATATAGGCTAGTGGCCACACCTGGTGCTGGGGGGGTGGGCAAAAGAGGCCGGTGCCTTATAACGATGACTTGGTTGTACTGATTGCTGGGAAAATAAAAAAAACCTTAGAAAGATGCCACCGTCCTGTGTGCTCACAATAAGAGCTCATATGTCATGGCTCACTTGACTTTACGAGAATATACCTAATTTTTATTTTGAGCTGTGTCATCTTCTTGGAGCTGGGGGAGGAAAGAAAAATAATGATTAATACATTTGTGTTACAGTTAGCATACAGTGTACATTGAAGGCATATCTCACCTCCCTCTCAAGTTTTTTTATTTCAAGGTCCAGTTTCCTAATTGTCCTCTTTTTTATTTCGGACTCCAGTGCAAGATTTTCCATCTTTTTCTTCTTGTACTGAACGTCTATGTCAGCCAGTTCTATTTGGCGCCGGAGGTGGTTGCCATACAACTTTCTGATAGCTTGTGAGCTCTGTGAACACAATACAATTAGCGCAGCTGGAATTTGGCAGGATGTGGTGTCCTTTTATTAATACGTACTATGTTGCCAGGCTGGTTTTCCCACTGTATAGCATCTGGGTCCTGTAAAAGAAATTAGATTTTTTGATTTTGATGAGGACTCCTCACCATTGTAGAGTAAATAGTACTTTCACAGTCTTAACATGATACCTCATGCCTTCTGGAATCCAGAGAGATGGTCTCCTCCTCATCATCGTCTCCATCATGTGCTGTTGCTGCTGCACTGGGGCTTTCACCCTATCACATTTAATTGGATTCATATTGAAGCTAGTAGACAAGACATGCCAGGCCTACAGTATGCCTTTGATGGAGTACTCACTGGATCAGCATCGTCTGGTGCTTGTGCTGGTGGCTCTAACAGGAACACAGTGCTGCCAGACACTGCAAGGCAATAGGTAAACCAAAGTCAGACAGTCCAAATTGATTAAATATGAATGTGGTTGTATCCCATGTAGAGATGGAAGGACATACCTTGAATGAAGCGGGTGGCATCTTGGGAGGAACCTATGCTCGTCTCTTTCCCCCCAGGGATCCCCTCTAAGACGGGCCTGCCTTTATTTAGCTCCAAGGCCATGTCCTCTGCTGGGGTAAGGTCAGCCTTTGGTGACCCACCACCCGTGCCTTGTCTGTGGGTATTCTTTTTCACTGCTAAAACAGTACAGACAATGTGTGAGCAGGCACCTTCTGGGTACAATATATGCTTGTGCTTTGTTAAATATTAGTCAGGGACCATACCATTCTGCAGAATGTTCTTGTATTTGATTTTGACCTGCTGCCATGTCCGTTTTGGCCCGTTCATGTTTAATCTACATCACACGCACACGCACGCACACACACACACACACACACACACACACACACACACACACACACACACACACACACACACACAAAAATGACTTGGTATTTTTGTCTTGTTTTCAGTAAAAATATCAACAAAAAAAAATCTTAAATAATGATGTATTTTCTTGATTTGCTAAATGACCTAGCAAAATAAGTATAGTTTAGACAAAAAATATAAACTTTAAGTAAATGTGTGCTTAAAACAAGCAAAAAATTAAAAATCTGTCAATATAATAAGAAAAAATCTCTTGAAATTTAACCGTTTCATAATTACAGTACAACTGCGTTTTTGGAGATGTGAATTAAATATTTGAATTGTAATTGTGATGTTTCAGCGGAGCGGTGAGTGTGTAATTGTGCACTACTTACGCATTCAGGCAGTCTGCAATACTTTGCCACGCTTTTTCTCTTTGCTTTATCACTGTGGCGGTGTTGCCTTTCTTCTTAATTATATCTTTTACCTCCTTGTATGCCTCCATGAGGATTTGTGCTTCCGACGGGGAAAAGTACGCAGCTCTAGTTGCCATGGTAAATCAGTTAATCTGTGATCTGTGGCGGGGTCTATTTGAGTGAGCCGTGAGCGCGCACCTATCCAGGATTGGTTTCACCTGGCTTAATGAATCTGTGTCTGCTCATCCTGGCTTGGTCTTTGTGCAACCAATTAAGCCTGGACGCACATGTTTTGGCTTCATTGAGCTCAGCTGAGTCATTTATCCCGGATGTCTTAATTCTACTTTTGTGCAACAGGCCTCTGGTCTTCATCAATTTTATTTTATTTGTAATTAAATAAACTTAGGCAACATTTTGCCGAATTCGGCCCCTCATTCAAGTCCTTGGTTCACCCGTGCTCATGTATCAGCACAGCATCAGTTGGCCAAAAGAAAGTTCGGTTCAGAGACGGCGCGATCACGCACGCGCAGTCTCTCCAGCTCATCGGTTCTCCGTGTCCGAAAGAAACAGTTCTCGGTTCTGTACTGGTGATCCGAGAACTGCTGCACCAACCAGTTCTTGACTCGAGAACCGTAGCATAGGCCTGTGTGAGCTGAACTACTGAAACAAGGCTATAGCCTACAGTCGACAAAACTAAAGAGTCGATGCATGTCTCCAGTATGTTAAATAGGCTACGTTATGTTTGATTAACACATTATAAACATTTACTTTGCACCCTTAAAACATTGGCAAGAGTTTACATCAAAAATGTATATCAACTTACTTAGAAATTAAATGATCTGTTCCTGAAAATAATTTTTTAGTATAATAATAAATGTTTAGTTTTACAATCCATTTATTGTGTTTCCAATCTTTAAAATAATACAGTGAAAAGACAGTAGCCCATGTGATAAACATGTTTCTATCATGTTTTATTTTGTTACACTTATTGATGTTCAAACAAAATACTTAAGAAACATGCATTTCGTCCCTTGGAAAAAAATTGCACGCATGCTCAGCTCAACAGCTCATTGGTTCTCAGTATGTCGAACACGTCCGAAATAAACAGTTCTCTGTTCTGTACTGGTGATCCGAGAACCGCTGTACCTGTACGTTCGGTAGTGCGCGCATGCTTAGTATCAACTGCTCGTGCTCATCACTTCTCTCAGCACAACATGTCTCAGTTCAGTAAACTGTTGGATTTACTGGAGTAACATATATGCCTACTCTGGGATATTGGTTTCTTTCGAGTCGAAGGGACTGTCAGGACTCAGGCATGTCCGAAAGTGAGTAACTTTAGTAACTTGTGAATCAGCGCTGACGCAAGACGCGAACTGTTTCGAACGATTCAGTCCGATTTAGTGTACTGGTTCGACTAGTTCACTAAAAATAACCGGTTCAAAAGAACGATTCGTTCACGAACCGGACATCACTACCGCTCAATATTTGAAACTTTAGCAAAGTAGATGGTCAGGTTTGGCCATGGGTGTTCACATACATGACAAAGGCAAATAAAAGCCTCAAGGCAATGTGACAGATGCAAATAAATGACATGGTGGAGTGTAGGAGCATCAACTGTTCAGACGAGTATATGACATGGGACACATGTAAAAAGTCATGTAAACAGTCAAACCTTTTGTTTGATTATTTTTTTAGCAGAAAATCAGATTTGACCCACGTTAAGCTCAGGTGTGAACATAACTTTTATTTGACTTGCATACAGTCTTGTGCCATTTTAAACTCCACACAAACAAAAATAGTCTCACATCTGCATGGCTTTTCACTTATCTGTAAGTGTGATGGCAAATGAAACTGAATTACACTGATCCCGGTTTAAAAAACAACAACTTGCCAGCCACCGGCAAAAATTTGTGAAAAAAAAAAAGATTTGTGAACATTTTTGATCATTTTCACAAAAGTTTCATGGCCCCCAGAATATTTTGTTGTATGAATATCTGAACAGACAATATATCAACAGGAGGAACAGAGCATTTGCTTTTAAACAAAAAAATGTTTTGTTCTATGCATTCATTTTTTATTAACACTTCAATATGGGTAAGTCTCATAAAAAAGCAACAATTTTAGCAAAAAGCTGAGAAAAATCAAGTTTTTGTCTAAGACTACATCCAGATCGGTTTCAAAACGATGATCAAAACATAGATGGAGTGGATCGAGTCCATCAACATCCACTAAAGCTTCACAGTCCTATAGGTCTTGATTTATATGCTGTTTAATGTTGATAGTGTTATTTTACAGAAGCACCTGCTTGCACCTTTTGCACTTTTTGTGCGCAAAAACAAACAAAAATAACGACTTTATTCCACTATTCATTTCCTTCTATCTGGGCCTCAAGTTGGTTCACGTAGTGTTTTTGCGCAGCCCAGATAGAAGGAAATGAATAGTGGAATAAAGTCGTTATTTTTGTGTTTTTTTGCGCACAAAAAGTATTCTCGTCGCTTGATATACTTAAGATTGAGCCACTGTAGTCACTTGGACTATATTAACGATCTCTTTAATAACTTTTCTGGGCCAGCAAGTTTCGGTCACCTAGAAGCCTATGGAGAAGGGATCCAGCTCTCAGATTTCATCAAAAATATCTTAATTTGTGTTCCGAAGATGAACGAATGTCTTACGCGGTTGGAGCAACATGAGGGTGTGTAATTACTGACAGAATTTTAATTTTTGGGTGAACTAACCCTTTAAAACGGCTTTTATCAAAAAACTATTATTTTGCTACTATACAGTACACAAAGTTCAATAAAATGAAACCTTCATAAGGGCAAAAATACTAAAAAAATAACATTGATTGTGTAGTATATATTTTGTTATACATACACGGGCGATTCTCCAGCACTTTTGGCACTGTGAGCTTATGGAAAATTCACTCTCTTAAAACAAACTTAAAACAATCTTCCTGGCTTCATTCATTTGTCTTCTAACACAATATGACAGTGGGCAGGTTTAGAATTACATGCAATATTATTATTTTTAACAGTTTTTCTGAAGAGCGCTTTCAAAGATGTCATTTCCACCACTTTTCAACTAATGTATTTTATTACAATATAATATTGTAAAACTGCAAAATCTGCTAATAAACAGTCTTGCAAAAGCATTTTTAAAAGAAAACCGGGGCAAGATTTTGGTGGTTACTAGCATGTTGGAGCATGAACTTCATAATGACAGTGTATTTGTGCATTTGTTTGTTTATTTATTTACAAAAAAAGGCCAAGGACACAAAAGTGCATTCTCACTATTCCTTACTCCCTCCCTATTCTAGCTTGAACAATGGCTGAAACTCTGTATTAATAGCACGTCTCCTGTTTATTGCCTCTTTGGATGCCTGACTTCATTTGAATTACTCAACTGTAAGTCACTTTGGATAAAAGCTAAATGTAAATGTAGAGAAAAGAGAATTGAAACAAGGAATCTTTATTTTCTGAGTTGACAGAGTAAAACAGCATTTGTTGTCTCTTTCTCAGCATAATATAAATCCAAAATCTCTTTCAATATTTCACTCTCATCAAACAGGGGAAATATATTAAAATACAATAGGATCTGTAGTAGATCCGTAACAATTCCAAAACTGTATTTAATTGCATGTGTTTACTGATACTGATCGCTACTGATGAAAAGCCAAACAACCAGCAGCTTCAAACTTTTTCTAATAAAATTCATCCTTATTATATAACATTTGACAAATTAACATGTACAGTATGTCTTTACACAGATATCATCAAATGATAAGGTTGAGTCCAATTGCATGAAGTTTCTTCAGACTTATTGGAGGCACAGTCATCGTTTCTGGTCAAGATCAGTCTTTCCCCACCACCTGCCTCGTTCTTTCCAGAAGGGATCGGGTTCATATTCAGCTGCAGAAAGCGGACTTTGAATGATGCTGTCTATGGCTTTGGCTCCAAGGGACGCACACAGCTGGCCACATCGTTGAAGGAGAGCGGCACATAGCTGGGAACATGATCGCCAGGGAAAGAAATAAGCTGAGAACCCCGACGACTGCTGAGCTCGTACAGCACCCAGACTCCACCTTTCACTTTGTGGGACGAAGCTATGTCACTGAAAGCAATGTCGAGGAGATTGGCTTCTTTGCGTAGGGTCACGCTTCTTCCTCCATAGTCAATGTGCTCAAACAGCTGGATTTCAGGGTTGTCCAGGTCAGCTGAGACCTTCTTGAGGGAAGAAAACTTGCCTTCGTCATCAAGAGTAGCGTACTCTCCTTGCTCAAACACCCGCTGCTTTCCAGCAAATTTCTTGTCATAATACGCCACCCATGGTTCGCCAATGACTTTTATGGAGGAGATGACTTTGTTGAAACCCTTCTCTTCTAAGTCGCTGACATCTTGTTTGAATTCAGCTGTTCTGCCCTCGAAGCCCTCTCTGGTATAAACAATGATCTTGCTCATTTTGAATGATGACTCGAGGAGAGAGAGGCTGGAGAAGGCAAGTGTTTCTGAAGCAGATTCCTGTGGTTCTGCTGGGAACAGTGACTTACTTGGTGTGCAGAGCTGCCTTTTAAAGCACAAATACACCAAAGTGGGCGTTGACTGGGTCTTGACAGGACATGTAGGTGTGGAAGCTGAAAAAACATGCCAAATCTCAAACTTCTGCTCAGTAACGACATACATGTAACCTAATACAAGTTTCAAAACTCTCTACGAGCCGTATGTTACGTATGCTCCTGACTGGGGAAAGCAAAAATCCGTTGTGTTGTGTTCACTTTGACGGCTGCTTAGCTCTCAGATACAAGTTGATACTGATAATGGCCAAAACCCAAATACTGTAAATGGAGCCACTTCACTAATTTCGTTAAATGATAAAATTCATCTTAACTGAGATGCAGAAATATCACAGAATCAATGTTCTGAAAAAAAAAAAAAAAATCTTAACTTACCATCATGCAACCACTTCTCCCTCCCTAACCAATCCACTTAAACCTTTAAAGTCAACTGAACAGTGTCGTTACGTCAACCGATAAAGGCCGTTGATATTTTTGTGATCATAAAGTGAGTTTCTGAAATACCTTTATAACTTTTCTGGCTAAAATGTTTCCACGCTTGTGTTTATTTGTAACTTACAATAAAATAGAATACTTCTCTGAAGTAAGGTGACGGCGTCCCGTCAAGACGCTACTATCACTACCTCAATCACACTTGAGCTGTTTCTTTTACTTTTACTTAAGTACATTTTAATTGAAGTATTGTACTTCGCTTCATTTTAAATCTTATCCGTTACTGAGTAAAAAAAAACTAAAACAAATAATAATGTAAGCGGGGAAGAAAATCGCGCTCTGGAAACTTCTGCAAGGGCGGGAGAAGAAATGTGCAAAAGAAAAAAAGTGATGCAACACCGTCGAAAGCGAACCATTGTCAGTATGGGCAATATTTGGATGTAGAAAAAACGTGTGGTTTTACCAACGTCCCGTCAAGAAGCTTCTATCACTACCTCAATCACACTTGAGCTGTTTCTTTGTAGTCTTCTGAGTACTTCTATTACTACCTCAATCACGCTTTGATGTTCTGCTGTTGTCTTTTGAGTGTATAATCTGTTTCTCAGCTGCGCAGCAAATACCTGACACAACTCCCAAGTTGCTGGCCATCGGGCATACCGCGCACTTTCACGGTGGGCCGACGTGCTTTTTGGGCCGCTACATCTCATACTCATACATTATTTTTATTATTATTATTTTTTCTTTTTAACGGCCCATAAAATGTGTACATCGGCGGCCCATTCGTTTTGTTTTGTTTTGCTTAATTGGTGGTGCTGGGTTTGTGCCGGTGTAATGCAGTGGTCAAAAAAAGTCAGCTTTAGGTTTTTTTTTTTTCTTCTGACAGACCAGCCCATGAAACACGTAGATCAGCGGCCTATTGGTTCTTTTCTTGATTGACACTGGGCTGGGCCAATCACAACTTTAAACGAGTGAGCGAGCGTGCAGCAGTGTCAGTGTGTATCTGTCAGAATAGTCAGCGAGATGGAGAAGAAACACAAGGAATGTGCAGAAAAACAGCGTGAAAAAATAGAAACAGGCCCTTAAAGCAGACGCTGTAAAATGTGTCAAAATATACCGTTCAAAAGTTTGGGGTCAGTAAGATTTGTTAATGTTTTTAAAAGAAGTATCTTCTGCTCACCAAGGCTGCATTTACTTGATAAAAAAAAAAAAACAGTAATATTGTGAAATATTATGACAATTTAAAATGACTGTTTTCTATTTTAATATATTTTAAATTGTAATTTATTCCTGTGATGAAAGCTGAATGTTCAGCATCATTACTCCAGTCTTCAGTGTCACATGATCCTTCAGAAATCATTCTATGATTATTTGATGCTCAAGAAACATTCATTATTATTATCAATGTTGAAAACAGTTGTGTACAAATTTTTTTTTTCACAATTCTTTGATGAATAGAAAGTTCAAAAGAACAGCATTTATTTAAAATAGAATATTTTCTAACATTATAAATGTCTTTACTTTAACAGCTGTTGTCAGCTCAAAAACTTCTGGGAGAGTGTTGCTCAAATGCAGGGCCGTTTGAAGGAATTTGGGGGCCCCAAGCAAAATGGACATGGAGGCCCCCCCAATAAAAAACATATTATAATTCCGTCCGTTCGAAAAAAAAGTTGCACTAACTGTTTGTTACAAGCAGCATTTGCCGTCAGGCAGGTAGCTAACATAAACATATTATTTCTAGCCTACCTGCTGCAAAATTACACCATTTGTACAAGACAAGTGGAGCTATTTTATCCAGTGTAATTTATCACTTACCACTAGGGGTGTAACAAAATTCACGGTTCGGTTCAATACGATACACACGGTTTGGTATGTTTTCGATACAGCAAAAAGAAAGAAATGCCAATTTCCTTGATTTATTTATTTTTCTTCTTTTTTTAATTAAAACTAGCATCATAAAATATGATTTCTTTTTACTTTGAGCAATTCTGGAGCTATAATTGACTCTTCTTAGGAGCATATAAAACAAAACAGCTCCTTGGAAAAAAATAAATGTAATATTGTAGTAGTTATAAACAAATGTTTATTTTAGTTAAGATTAACATTTGAGGGCATTGTATTCATAATGTCAAAATAAAACCGACGTAATGTTACTTGAAGGCATTATAGCCTACTATTCCTGCCAAACTATGTGAATGTTTCTCACTAGATCTCGCAGCGATGTTATTACTTCTGTGGCGAATTCAAATGCTTTCTTTACTGGATCTCTTATTAGCGCTGTGTAGTAACAGTGTCGCATGATCACGATCGGCTCGCGCTGCACTGGTCCAAACTGATAAACAACGGTCCGTCAACCACACAATAACGAGTAGCCCAGTTTCGTTCCGCTTACATTACGTTTGCCATTTGATGCTGGGCAATGTTGTCGCGCCGGCGTCTCAACATTATGAGCGCGCTTGCCACGCGCAACGCGCCTACATTTGAAATAACGAAATTTTGGTCGCCAGGAAAAATGATCCAACGAACCGTTCGGTTTGAAAATGCGTACCGAACACTGAACCGAAAGCCTCGTACCGAACGGTTCAATACGAATACGTGTATCGTTACACCCCTACTTACCACTATCTTGTTTTTTCTTATCCTCCTCTTCCTTTCTCTTCATTCTTTTCTGGCTTCCTGAAGCATAATTCCGCTTCATGATGACTGCCGAGGAGGTTTTGTATTTTGCCGGCAGCAGAGATCGCGTGGTTGGCTGGCTGCTGTCAGCGACTACTGAGAGGGGCCCCCTTGAGGGGGATCCCGATAACAGTGTCATTGCACTTTACTGCATTGACTATCAAAGGGGCGCTCACACAGTTTGTCGTTGCATTTTATTCTTAACCAGTCGTTGTCTTGGGGCCCCAGGCCAGCTCGGGGCCCCAAGCAATTGCTTGGTTTGCCTGCCTTGTCGCGACGGGCCTGCTCAAATGCTGGACAACCTGGAACAGAAGACCTTTGTTGGAGAAGATCTTATTGAAGACCTTACCGAACTAAAAGAGGAATTTCTAGCATCAATCAAAACAGCTGAAGAGGTAAAAGTGATGTTTACATGATTCAGAACATTTTCAGTAAGATATTCTAAAATGTTTGATTTATTTTGTTTAATTTATTTATTATTTTTCTTTATTTGTACCCGAAGGGAAGGCTTGCGGGTTCCCTCATTTTGTCCAGCCATTACTAAGGATTCATCTAAAAGTCTAATGTGACTTGTAAATGTTTTAATTCCACAGGCTTGGAAAAGTTTTGCTGAAGGCTGTAAAAAAGCATCTGTCATCTTTAAGCTCCAAACCAAAGATGCCTACAGGTTTCTGGAGGTTAGTCCTTCCTCTCTCTCCAAGGAGGAGTGGCAAAAGGAGTACGAAAGCGTAAAGACACAACTGGAGAAAATAGACCCACCACCAAGTGTGACATCCTCTGCTACACCTGCCATTTCTTAATGATCTACAGAGCGTGGCACGCACAAGTGCGTTTGTCTTATGACGCTGGTAACCTGGGATGATGATGTTAGGCTTTTTAAATACTGTACTTGTAAACTGCAGAGTTCTGTATTACCTTCTACTTAACGCTAAAACACTCTTTATATAAACTCCTCTCCATATGTGTCATCTCTTTATCAGCTCTTGCAAAAAGACTCTTGTTGAATGGATAAAGGAAGAGATAAAAATGGATCAATAAAGTTTGATAACATCATTATTGACTTTTTGTTTTAAATAATCTTAAATGTCTTAATTATTTTTATGTGTGAAGTCATAGATTTGAGTTTCAGCAGCAAATATTTTGTCATATCAAACTACTTTTGATGTCACTGGATACACAAAAATTGTCACATTACAAAATATATTCTTGATTCGTTCTGGTAATGAATAAGCTCACTTATGCAGATGATTTTAACACAGTTTAGCAGAACAATGATGTCGCCCAACGATGGAATCCAACTGTGTGAGTAGTTATTATAGTGTACCATGTGTCAAAATGATTTATGGCTTTTTGATTTACAGGTGCTCCGCCCCTTTTGGCATAGTCTCAAAGGAGATCAAAGGGGTTAACCTTTGACCCGGTTAGCCATCGATCATGTGGTTTGACAGTTAGTTTGACCTATTGACCCGACTAGCCCTAGATCATGTAGGTTTGACAGAAAGTTTTGATCATTTGAAGTTGGTATAATATGTCAAATTGTCTTTGACAGTTAGTTTGGGGTTTTGAAGTTGATATAATAATTCATCATGGTTTGACAAAGTTTTGATCATTTGAAGACACTGTTATGATTAGGGCTGTATACCTTGGAGAACCTGGCGATACGATACATACCTCGATACACAGGTCACGATTCGATACGTACCTCGATACAGAGCTGTCTCGATACGATTTGATACAATGTGACACGATTCGATACGATTCAATAAAAATACATGGGCCAGAGCCAATTAGTTAATGCTGAACACATTTACTCAACAAACAGAACTCTGCATTTTTCTTCAATTTATTGAAGACAAAAGTGCATTATAACAAAGTGCATTTTGCTTAAATATTTGCAACTTTAAGTGCTCTGATTAATTGTACACAAATTGTATTAATCTGGAAATTACCACAAGTCAACATTTAACTTTCCAAGGGTACAGTCTGAGCTCACACAAGCACAAAATCTTCTTATTATTATTCTTCTTATTCTTAACTTCTTATTAAATCTTCTTATAATTATTTTTTGTGACACCATGTACTGCCATAACATATTTCACCATGAAATCACTTAAATGCTACATCTTGCTTTAACATTTGGCACAACAACAAATCTACCTCATAACAGGATGGATTTTTAAAATCTTAAGGCTAAACCAAGTTTGTCCTCAAAAAGGCAGGTTGAACAAAAATCACTGCAGCAACAAAACAATAACCTGAGGATACTCTTGGTAATGCTAGCTTTATCCTATGACTTAAGATTTTTGTTCAAAAACAGAAGTTGGTCAACATGCTTTGAGCTTAGTACACTTCTCTGTGCGGTTACAATATCGCCTGCCGTAGAGAAAACGCGCTCCGAGGAGACACTAGTCCCTGGAATGCACAGGTACACTTTGGCAAGGCGTGACATTAGTGGATATTCATTCTGGTGCTCTTTCCACCAACTGAGTGGACTTCCCTCAGCAAGAGACAGGGGTGGTGCCTCCTTGTATCTCCTCTTCTGCCTGGGCCTGTGTGGTTCTGTGTCTCACCGCAGGACCTGCACTGTAAGTTGAACCAAGCAGATCAGCCAAACAGCACAAGTCCTTTTTCTTCTTGGGTGGTGGGCTGGCAGGAATGTCATCCTTGTCTTCCACATGATTGTCCTCCTCTCCTGGTATCACTTCAGCCTCTTCCTATTATGCAAAATACAGATTTTTTATCAATAAACCCATAGTTAATTCTATAAAGAGCATATTCAAAGACATATAATAGTTAGTTTGCCTTTTATTTAATGCGATGAACTGACAAACCTTTACAATATATTGTTTTGCTAGTATAGTGCTTTATATGAAGTATATGTTTGAAACCATTTAGTTTTTTAAGCTCTAACATACTATTATGAATTTGAAATTATGAACTGAATATTTCGTTTTATTACACTTGGTGTATATATATATATATATGTGTGTGTGTGTGTGTGTGTGTGTTTGTTTGTTTTTTATGTTTTTTAACCATGTAATGCTAATGTTAATGACACAGTGAAAGGGCTTACCTGAAATAGTTCTTGAATTCTTCGAGCTTCTGCAGTGATTCTCAAGTATATTTCCTCTCGTTCATCATCATGATGCATCAAACGTACACTGTTAAAAAAAAAAATTTTGTTTAAAAATTTGGGCTTTTAGTCAGAGGGACTATTGTTGTCAAGCTGAGAGAACTCATTGCCCATTACAACAACTTCAACTTGAAAAAAGCGCGGAAACTCATTAAA
This sequence comes from Scardinius erythrophthalmus, assembly GCF_964197995.2. Classification (NCBI taxonomy): domain Eukaryota; kingdom Metazoa; phylum Chordata; class Actinopteri; order Cypriniformes; family Leuciscidae; genus Scardinius; species Scardinius erythrophthalmus. Next base: position 48,700,290 of record NC_138224.1, read on the forward strand.
AACTCACAATAATCCGTTCAGTTCACTTCAGAAAATAGGTCGTGGACATTTCAACCAACACGCATGCGCCCGCAGTGACGTCACGCGCCATGTTCAACTCTGGAAAATCCGAGCTGACCGTCATCTTTTTTCCTCGGAGCCGAGCCGTCCAAGTAAGTACATTTAAAATTGTTTTAACTTAGTTCATCTGTTGGTAATGTGCATTCGTCGTCTAATGTCTGTCCGTCTCAAATGATCCATAAACATAACCTGTGTGATGAATATTTCATGTTCGTTCGTTTTTTGGAAATACGTTAGCAGCTAGCGCCGGAGTGTCACAGCAAGTATTTAATGTAGGGTTGAGCCTCTTATAAGACATTAACAAGTATTCGGCACCGATAATATACTCTTATACAAGTGAAACGGTGCGAGACCTGTCCTCATTATTATGGAAAAATGTGTGAACAGTGGGAACATTGTACCCGGGTCAACACGCCAATTTACGTGACGTCGCGACTCGTACAAGAAGCTTTGCTCGCACTCAGGGCCGCAGTAAGACCTCACTGGGCCCCGGGGCTACGAGTTACTGCACACACACACACACCCCCCCCCCCAACTACAGAATTTTTTTATGTCAGTATGACTTGCTAATTATAGGGGTGGATAATGAGCAAAATGTTGTCATTATACAAGTAATTTTATCTTACAATAATGATGAGGAACTCGTTTCCAAAACGCGATAAATCCATTTCAGTAGTTTTCAGGAAAATTTATTTTTTTACCTAGACCCACACATTTTGTGAATATTCAATTTATCCTGTTAAAATTTATTTAGTTATTTTTTCTTTTTTGGCTCAGGTTGAACACTGATCATTAAATCAAACAACAGTATTGTTGATGATGAATTTAAAGTTGTTGTTTTTTTTCATTTCAAAACGCTATAAATCCATCCATTTGTTTCCCCAAAACTTTATAAATCCATCAATTTTTTTTCCAAAACGCTATAAATCCATAATTTTTTTCCAAAAATATATGGTTTGTCTTTTTAAAAAAAGTGTTTTGTCTTTTATTTTTCGTTTTCGCATTTATGAGAAAAAAAAAAACAATGTTAGGCTGACAGTTCTCCATTACAGAAGCGGTAAAATACTTTAAAACTTTCACAGAGACCTCAAACAGAAAGCACAAAGCCTTTCTTTAAATCGACTTTTGTTTTATATTAATTGTATCTTAATTTTAATACATTTTCCATTAACCAATTTCCTGGATTTAATTGCCTAAATAAAAAGTAGGCTAAATATAGCCTATATAATCAAGCCGGCGCCTGAACTGGAGCTTAAGATCATCCCGAAACTCGGCGTATAAAAGGTAGCCTACTCGCCTCACAGACCTAATTTTTTTTAAATATATCTATTATCTACAGAAAGCTTGAAATCTTTACTTTTAAACAGAACCATTCAAAACAAAATAAAACTATGTAATCGAAATGTGCATTTCTCTCCGGCCCGGCGCATTCACTACTGAAGATCGCGAGTCAGTATAGCCTATTGTCAACTTCATCTTTGCAATAAACAATAAAAATGTCTCATTGCAATATTTTACATATTCATAATCATTACTTGCTGGTTCTTTGTGACAGCTTTTAGGTGCCGTTTATGAACGCGTCACTACTGCATCAGCACCGAAAACACTGCGTGAGTAAGATGTGTGGTGTGACTCGTAAGTAACTAAAGGAGGGTCAATTGCAAACGGTCAATTAATAATATTGATAATTATACCATGATAATGCATGTAATTTACGGCAAAGCGCCACCAAATAACAGGGCTGATTTGTGTGGGGCGTCGTAAGGCTTTTGCAATCAGCATTACCGATGGCTAGTCAATATGCTCCACAGCCAATCACGGGCCCCCTCCTTGCTCGGGCCCCGGGGCTTTAGCCCCGCCTAGCCCTATGGTTAATACAGCCCTGCTCACACTCAATCAACCTGGCACAGCATTAACAGACAGCGAGATAACAGAGCAACTCATGGTCCGTGGGGAAGAGGAGTGCAAAAAAACACTGACCACCGCCGTAGTGTATGGACTATATTTTTTTATGTTGAGTTTGATGCGGTATAAACACGTAGTGATAGGTGATTGTTTTCATGTGTAGTGATATGTGTGCCGTTACACTCTGTATCCATGGCAACGCGCAGCAGTGGGGGTGAACGGTCGCGCAGACCGCCAGTTGGAGATCAGACGTGGGTTTTTTGCAAGGGGGAAAGTAAAGTATGAAGAGTTACAACAACTTCAACTTGAAAAAAGCGCAGAAACTCATTAAAAACTCACAATAATCCGTTCAGTTCAGCCGTCCAAGTAAATACATTTAAAATTGCCTCTCTCCACAACTCGTACCTCCTATGGCGCCATTTTGATGCTACCTGGCACTCACCCGCCGTTAGCATTCCATTGACTGCCATTCATTTTGACATCACTTTGCGAATAACTTTACATCTGAAGCGTTTAAAGACTTTATTTGTCCATTGTTTATTTCTAAAGAAACATCACGATGTATAAAAGGCTCCGTTACCTTGTATCACGTTATGGCTCCGTAGCAGACGTTTTGTAAAAAATTGTAAAAAGACTTCACTGGTCTCCGTTGAAATCTACGGCGTCACTCTGTCCATTTCTTTTACTGTCTATGTATTTTTTGGGCCAGTGGAAAAGAAGCCCTATGCCGTTTAAAATCGTGTCGACCCGCTTTAAAATAAGAAAAAGTATATCATACTACATGAAAAATAATTAACCCAATTTTGCTGATAACGATTGTATATGTTTTTTTCTTTCTTTCTTTGTATTTTTTCTGTACAGGGTTACTTCACTTCAGTGTAGCACTTCACTTCAGCACAGCGCTGTTTGGGGCAACTGCCTTTCAATGAGGTGGTCCTGCAAGTGTTGCAATTTCTCCTCGCCGAACCAACGAACACTAATTGTCCATTATAAGCTGAAGCACTGTCATCAGGCAAGGAACTATCCTCTTCCCTGTGTCTATGCAGACTGTGTGTGCTCCTTTAGGACAGAATCATCTCTGAAAAAACATTTAACTAGAGACCATAGTCAAGCCCGTTCAAAGCAGGTGACTGCAAGGTTAAATTGTGAACTGTGCAATTTTTCAGAGACTTGTAGTGATACACAGTATTTTGCACATTTGAAAATACACCTACACAATAAGGAAACTGTTAAATGTCCCTTTAAAGACTGTAGTTTTCAGTCGAGAGTGTACAGTACTTTTCGTGCACATAAGAGTAAGAAACATCACCTCTGTACCGTTGACAATTTTCGAGAAAACCTGTATCAAACTTTTATTCAAGGCACTTTAAACTCTGAAAGTACAGACTTTGAGACACATTCAGACGATCTAGACTTAACAGATGATTTAATAGAGGATCAAGATCTGCATGATTTACTTGAACACAAAATTGCATCTCTCTTACTGCGTATGCAAACAAATTTGCATGTGTCTAAATCAACAACTCAGGAAATAATAAATGAGCTTTGTAGTATTAGCTCTGTTGTAGAAGAGTGCACACCAAAAATAATTGAAAGTGTACTGATCAAGCATAATTGTGCAGAAAACAGTGCAGTCACTGCTGCTATAACCGAGATAGTTAAAAAAGTAAACCCCCTAAGTTTCTTGTCAAAAGACGGGCCTTTTGGCTCTGAATACAAAAGAGAAACTTTTTACAAGAAAAAATTTAAAGTCATTGAGCCGATTGAATATGTTTTAGATGCATCTTCAAGACGGAAATTTGTTTATATTCCGGTTTTGAAAGTCCTGACAGAGCTGTTAAGTCGTAATGATCCCAGCCAGCAATGACATGTGGGGCCCAGATGAGGGCTTCATGGGCGGCAAATGTGGGCCCCATTATGGGCTTACACCCGGGATCCACATTGGGGCAAGCCGTGGAAGCCCAGACGTACTAAAAGTGGGACCTGTAAGGGTACTGCATGGGTCTTAATTGGGCAATTCATGTCAGACCCATTTGGGCCCCACCTGCCCAAATGGGTCTAAAGTGGGCTTGCACCCGGGATCCAACCATGGCTACCCAGATGGGCTTTAAATGGGCTCTGTAAGAGTCTTATGTGGGTCCTAACTGGGCAATTCATGCCAGACCCATTGGGGCCCCACCTGCCTAAAGGGGTTTAAAGTGGGTTTACACCCAGGATCCAGCCGTGGATGCCCAGATGGGCTTTAAAAGGGATCTATAAGGGTGTTATGTGGGATCTTAACCAGGCAATTCATGACAGACCCATTTGGGCCCCACCTGCTTAAAGGGCGTTTAAAATGGGCTTGCACCCGGGATCCACACGGGGGCCAGCCGTGGATGCCCAGATGGCTTTTAAGTGGGACCTGTAAGGGTCTTATGTGGGTCTTAACTGGGTAATTCATGTCAGACCCATTTGGGCCCCACCTGCCTAAAGGGGTTTAAAGTGGGCTTGCACCAGGATTCAACCGTGAATGCCCCTATGGGCTTAAAGTGGGCTCTGTAAGGATCTTATGTGGGTCCTAACTGGGCAATTCATGCAAGGCCTATCTAAGCCCAACCATGCCAAATGGTTTAAGGAAACAATCTAAGAAAAACTAAAAACGAAGAATGAATATAAGTCCAAGATAAATACAAGACACTTGACGCTTTGAACTGCAAGAAATATATTGTTAAATTGAACAACAAAAATGATCTTGAATGAAATAAAAAAAAAAAAAAATGAATTTAAATGTCACAAAGTAACGGTACCGTGGGTAACAGATTAATTCCTGTAAAACAGGAGAGAAACGAGGAGACAGTGTTATCAGTTTCGAGCTCTCTGCAGTAATTTATTTTCTGAATTTTCTTCAGCCATCACATCTCTATTGTTAAGTATCATTGTATGTTTCACATATTACATGTTCAGTGTCTTTTTAACATTACAATGAATTTTCAGTGTCCATGTCAATGCAAAATCCATATTAAAATAAACCTCTTTCCACCAAATGCATGTTCACTTACTCTTCATGCTTGTATTTTATACTATTTATCAAAATGAAATGTAAAGACAATGGTAATATTCACCAGCTTTTTTTTAGATACTTAGAATCTTCCATTCACAGTATTTTATCAGTATCATGTTAATACAGTACTGCAAAATCATGCTCAGAACTCATAAAGTGCTTAAAGTGTAAATTTTAACCTCATTTTAAACTGTAAACATTTTTGTATAAACTCATTGAGCGAAAAAACATTTCCAACAGATGGTGGGAAACTGACATACAGTGAGCTAAACATATCTGTTAACATTACAAGCTCAAAAAAATATCTTCATGTACATATATATACACGGGAAAAGTGTGTGTTGAGCTAGTCTCGCGTAGCCAGACCTTCAGACTGACGGCTGAAGGTCTGGAATTCATAGCAGCTTTCTTTGGCCAAGGCCCGCCCATAAGGCCGTTTGACCGACATGTCAAACAACCAATTACAGTTCGTTTCGTTCAGTGTCACGTTTCGGGGCGTGGAAATGTCCCCACAACAACAGACCGGCGTGCAACAAGTCAGTCAGCATAGAAAATCAAAGTAGGAGAAGAAAACAAGCAGTAAGTCATCTGTTCGTGCACGTATAACAACAATAGCGTCTGCATTACCACATCTGATCAAAACACAGTCTGAAGGTCTGGCTACGCGAGACTAGCAATCACACGTCTGCGCTTTGTTTCCCGGCTGACCGAAAATAAACGCGACACTCGCGCCCCCCGGAAATCCGATAAAATTCAACCAATCAGATGACGACTTCGACATCCCTGAAGTGTTTCCAGTTAAGTGTACCATATGCATCAGACGTTTAGCCAACGTTCCGTGGGCGTGACGTCTGAGGCTGAGACTAGTGTTGAGCTGACTTGCTCTCTAGTAATGTCTCTCGACCGTTACTCTGTAGGACTTTGCCCTCTCGTTTCAACTCATTTCAAACTAAATCAAAAACAGACCCTAACGAAACTCATTTCACTAAAAACAGTTCACTCATATCTCACATACATTTCAGCATAGATACATGCTACTTCTGAGGTGTTTTTATACATTTACCCACCTGTAAAACAGGAGAGAAACGAGGAGACAGTGTTATCAGTTTCGAGCTCTCTGCAGTAATGAGAAACCCGCAACTCACGCAGCTACAGTAACTCCTCACTCTACACTGCCCCTACTGGCCTGGAGCAAACACTACACAATTCACTTTAAGTCAGGAAAATTCACATTAAAAATAAAACAATTGGGATACTTGTTTTAAAAAGAAAAAAAAATACAATCACTTGTTACAAATAAAAGACAATAATTGTGAATATTCTTAAAACACAAATACAACTCTTTTGTGGTCATCACAACAACATACTGGTAAACAAATCAAAAATATATTTTAATTTAAAAAAAATCTCTGAAAAAAAAACATCTCTCCAAAAAATACATTAATACAAAATTGTTACATCGAACAACAAACATAATCTTTAAAAAACAATTTAAATGTCACAACATACCGGTAAATAAATCAAAAATATATTTTTATATATATTATCCCAGTTCAAACCCATGCCCACTTTGCCCATAAATGTACCATGCAGGACCCATATATGTGTTCCCAGTTCAAACCCATGGCCACTTGGCCCATAAAAATTCTATGCAGGACCCATATATGTGTTCCCAGATCAAACCCATGCCCACTCGGCCCATAAATATGTCATGCAAGACCCATATATGTGTTCCCAGATCAAACACATGCCCACTTGGCCCATAAATAAACCATGCAGGACCCATATTTGTGTTCCCAGTTCAAACCCATGCCCACTTGGCTCATAAAAATTCTATGCAGGACCCATATATGCATTCCCAGTTCAAACCCATGCCCACTTGGACCATAAATATGCCATTCAAGACCCATATATGTGTTCCCAGTTCAAACCCATGCCCACTTGGCCCTTAAATATGCTATGCAGGACCCATATATGTGTTCTCAGTTCAAACCCATGCCCACTTGGCCCATAAATATGCTATGCAGGACCCATATATGTGTTCTCAGTTCAAACCCATGCCCACTTGGCCCATAAATATACCATGCAGGACCCATATATGTGTTCCCAGATCAAACCCATGCCCACTTGGACCATAAACATGCCATTCAAGACCCATATATGTGTTCTCAGTTCAAACCCATGCCCACTTGGCCCATAAATATGCTATGCAGGACCCATATATGTGTTCCCAGTTCAAACCCATGCCCACTTGGACCATAAATATGCCATTCAAGACCCATATATGTGTTCCCAGATCAAACCCATGCCCACTTGGCCTATAAATATGCTATGCAGGACCCATATATGTGTTCCCAGATCAAACCCATGCCCAATTGGCCCATGCCTGTCCCTTATGGGGCCCATGTAATCAGCTCATATGGGCTTCCTATGTGGGACTCATACTACAAAACCTACATGGGACCCGCTGATTTCACCCAGCCAAAGCCCATGCCCACACGGAAACCATGGAACCCGTACTTAACCCATCTGGGCCCCACATGTCATTGCTGGCTGGGATGTGTTAGATAAAGTCTTGGAGACAGGACATATTGAAACAATTGAACACTTGTCTATTGTGGGAATTGCCACGAAAACTGGACACTATTGAGACTTCTGCCTCTGATGATCGGTCACATTATACCAGAAGATGACAAAACTTGGGGGATTCTGTTAGATTTGAAAGAAATAGTAAAGCTTCTAGCTAGTGGACATTTTGCAGAAGAGACATTGGCATACTTGGAGTGTAAAATCTCCGATCACAGGTGCCTATTAAAAGAGGTGTTTCCTGATTTCCACCTCCTGCCCAAGCACCACTTCTTGGAACATTATCCCGAACTGATTCGGAGATTTGGTCCCCTGGTTGATTTCTGGACCATTAGATTTGAAGCTAAGCACAGCTTTTTTAAAAGGGTGGTGCATGATTCTCACAATTTCAGAAACATCTTGCTCACACTATCAACAAAACACCAGCTTTCTTTAGCTTACCATCTAGACTTGCCAAGTCTTTTCAGACCTGATCTGGAAGTTGGACACACTGCAATTGTTTCACCTGATGCACTCGAGCACTCCATGAGGCGAGCTGTAGAGCTGAAATATGGAAACATAAGTCTTGTGTCTCTTGCAACCCATGCCTGCCTTTATGGCACAAAGTATTCAGAGGGTATGTTTCTGTCAGTGGGGCACACCAGTGGCCTGCCTGACTTTGGGAAGCTGGTTAAAATTGTAGTTGTGTCCAGCAAAGTGTCTTTCCTCATAGAACCATATCATGCATGGTACATGGAGCACCTGCGGAGTTATGAGTTGATGAAAAAACAGTCTTCTGAACTGGTGATTGTGGAATTACAAAAACTAAATGGATATCAACCCCTGTATCCATACACAAAAGCAGGCAAACTGATGGTGACATCAAAAGTTTTTTTGCTTCATTAAGGTATAGTTGGGCTGTTATTTTACTTTAAATGGTGTGTTCCTCTTCTTCCTCTGAAAAACATGCAGTATGTCCATAAATGTAAAAACAGGATTTAAACAGAATAAAATGTGTATGAATGTTCATGTTTATTAATGTTTCTTTATTGTTCATTTTGTCTTTTCTTACATTCTTTCTTTTTTTCTTCATTTTTTTCTTCATCAGCAGAGAAGTCCTGAGAGTTTCTCAGTCGCAAGAAGATGCTGTTGCGTGTGATCATTTCAGCACAGGACATTAGAAAGCTCCGCTTGGACTCTGTTCCAGATTCGGTTGATGGCCTGAAACTGGTGTTGAAAAACAAACTGCAGTTACGCTCTTCATTTGACCTTCAATATGAAGATGAGGATTTCAAAGACTTCTGTAACCTCACGTGTGTTGATGATCTACCAAAGGACAAGGTGACATTGCAAGTCGTTTTCTGCCCTGTCTCTTCAGACTCAAGTTTGGACACTTTTAGCTCTGCTGTACCATCATCTCTGGCAGCATCCTCTTTAGCTCATTCATCATCTCTGACGACATACTCTTCATTGAGCAGCCAAACAGAGTGCTTTGCAGGTCGGCGTTCACAGCAATGGCCAGCTTATTTTCCCATTCCCACCTTCTCATATGATGTTGAGCTGAGGCTCAGGCAGGGCAATGATGCTTTTAGAGAAAGTGGAGCACTTCTATCCATTTCAAGGGACATTAAGTCTGAGATTCTGCTCAAACTTGCTGAAACAATATATTCATTCATGACCTACCCTACACTTGAACATTTTGGATGTGTAGCTAAGGCACTTGTTGAAAAACATCCTTGCCTTACAGAACCTGGCTCCACATCTGGATGGTATGGATGGAAACATAGCATAAAGTTCAAGATGGGCAATTACAGACAGAAATTGAAAGGTGTGGGCTGCCGAGAACTGGAGGTTAATTCTGAGAAAAGAGGTGCTGGGGACACGCGAGGGAAGAGAAACAAAGTGAAGAAACCTAGAAGGTCTGAAACCAATTTTCTTCCAGATCTCCCCCAGGGAAGAGACAGCAGAAGTCTTGAAGAAGATCGAGGAAAGATGGTCCAGGAGATGAAAAAAACAACCCCAAACCTGGCCTACATCGATGATGCAATGAATGCCACATACGCACTGAGAAGACAGGAGATCGTTGAAGAGGAGCCACCTGTGGCCGAAATGAGAGTCAGATGGCCTGCCCTTTTTACTGAAAGACAGGTAAAATGTGTACATTTTTTCTTAGTCATAGCAAAGTAGTAATGTTGTATTGTGTATATTGCAGGGCTCTAGCTAACATTCCTCCCATTGAGCACATGTGCTCCTAAAGTGAAATATTTGGGAGTAAAATTAAAAAATGTTTAAGTAACATTTATGTAACGCTTAAATAATGTTGAGAGTCAAACGTGACCCATTTTTACATTTGATAACAGTACAAACACCCTCAACAATTCAACTTATGACTGTAATTTGATGACTTCTGATGTGACCCAGAATATAAAAACATGGAAATATTTAATCTTTTTTTAATCAATAGACGCAAGCAATAACTTTCTCTGATATGACTAACAGAATATTTGACACATTAAACATAAATTGATATTTCCTGTAGGCCACTCCTATATATTATGATATGAAATAATGCTTGAACTGATATGAATTACATATTTTTATTGAACTACTTAAATCATAGTAGTACATACTGATTTGTTAAACTTACAGCCTTGTTACTTAGCATGTATGAATTATCATGACAACTTAACAAAGCACTGACATATCAGTCTGATGTAAACATTAATAAAACTCAATAACCTGTCACACAAGCCAATCTGCCCGTCTGAGGACACGGATCGTTGAGGTTGAAGTTAATATTAATGAAATATGCACCTTGAGACAGGTCTCCGCTGTACGTCACATGTCTGACAACATGTCAGTTGTAGTGCTGAAATGTGAACATTTAGGTGACTTTTAACTTGAACTAAAACTGTAATGTTACTTCTCCACATAGATCGCCAAGGAATTCACCAGGCTCACTTTAATGGACATCAATAAATTCTATGAGGGTCTGGACAGCCATCTGCATAAACTTCTTCAGTTATTCCGGTTGAAGCGCTACGAGGAAATTCAAGACATGACATCCTTAATGGAGAGTCTCGACAAGGATGTAAGTGCATATTTGTTGTAGTTGTGGTCCACATTAATTGTGCAACAACACTGAGGAGAGGGACCAGGATGTAGATTATGACAGACAGTAAACCTCCTCTAATTAATGTACTTGGATAGGCATTTGATACAGACTGAATAAATAAGAAAATGGCTCTGTAAGATGGAGTAGATGGAGAGAAGGCCAGAGTTCAAGTTACCTCTTTGAACTGAAAGCTCAGTTTCCGTCATTTGAGGATTGACAAAAATCAGAGTTCTGATATCAACTGAATTCACGTATTGTGTTTTTGCAGGCATCAAACCAAAGGAAGAGAGCAGCAGCTTTGCAGGGACTGCCATGGTACATGAAGGAAAATCCTTCTACATTGATGAAGAGATGTGAGGCAGCAAAATGTTGTTTAATGATACAAAAACTAGTTCACAATGGGCATGGTTACACATCATTTCAGGCATCCTCTGTGTGGATACACTATATAGCAAAACATGTCTAAAGCACAGGCACCTTTTTGTTTTTTGTTTGTTTTTGCATGAAGCCAACAGATCCTGGGGAGGACTTCATCAAAGGAATGGTGATTGGAATCCTTTTGATCGTTGAAGATGTGAAAGAGCCCCTTCCAGTTTCCTACAACGATGTTGCCATTGTCATTGAGGAAAAGATTGTCATGAGTCATCTTGGTGATGTACCCAACACTTTTGTGAACCTGATGGGCCCGCTGTACATACTGAAACTTGACTATCCAAAAGAGGTGAAATATACTTTTGAGGTGATTCAGCGCCTGTTCATGGGAATCTGGTCTGAGATGTGCACTCCCAGGGTCCACTCTCAAGAATAAACTGCTCAGTTAGAGGGATGGCTCAGGAGGATGTTTCTGCATTTGGCCATGAGGAAGTATTCTAATTTTCTTGCCATTTGTCCACTATGTAGTAAGAGGAAATAAATGTAAAGCCCTTCTGTGGGTCACAACACTTTATGTTTTTATGTTCTAACAGATGTCTATTGCTCTCTGTGGAGGAAATGTCACTTGCAGACACTAATTTGTATTTTATGTTGTAGAGCAAACATGAACAGAGTGGAGATTTCTGTAATGTTTGAACGTGTTCATTTTCTGGCTGACATCAGAGATACATTTTTTGTTCCCTATCGTTGTCACTCCGAGTTACGTCGGATGACGACGAATGGGGTTTCGCTTAGAAATCCTATCACCTTCGAGTATATAAAACGAGCCAATGGCAAAGAAATGCCATGGGTCTGCGGAATTTGCATAGCGTAACTCCGCCCCACCCTGGGGGTATATAAGGAAGTGCGCTGGCAACATGCAGATATGTTTTCGCTTCGGAGCCAAGTTGATGTACTTCACTCCACAGCCAATCCTGAGATTCATCTCTTTATTCTCTTCGAGACGAGCCTCTCTCCAAGTGTTGGTGTGACAGCGAGTTCCAGCGAGTGCACATTCCCTGCTTATTTGTGCAGTGATTTTCCAGTGTGTGTGTGTTCTCTCCCTGGTCGCTTCAGCATTTGTGGAGAAATCTCCTTTCTAAAAGACCTTGCACGCGGCTCGTCTTTTTAAAGATGCCTCGCCCGTGCACTTCTGGTTGCGGTCTTCTCATTTCTGACTCTGATGGGCACAATCGCTGTCTTGTGTGTCTGGGTGTAGAGCACGCTAAGGCAGCGTTTGTGGATGAGTCATGTTCCCATTGCGGGAACATGCCCATCGCACGGTTGCGGTCGAGACTCAATGACCTTCATGGTAGAGTCCCCTCATCCGCACCCCGATCTACTGGCTCCACGAGAGCTGGTACTTCGGCTGGCGGCCAGGGTGACCTGAGGTTTACGGTGTGGAACAAAGCGCCGACTATTCCACGCTCCACACCGTCCTCTAGCGCTGTGCAACCCACGAGTGTTTCGAATGAGCCCGCAGTACAGTCCTCTGACTTGCCGCGGGTCTCATTCGGCGCTCCAGAGGAAGATGTGATGTCGATCGCTGCATCACAGGGTGGGCAAGAGTCCTTGGGAAGTGAGGATTCAGCTGTGCTGCCACCTTCGGGTGTGCCAGCATTGCCCGAGTCTGATCCCGAGATGACTGCCATGCTTTCCCGGGCAGCCGTGGCCATCGGGCTTGAGTGGTCCCCGCCACCTGGTCCGGTGCGCTCGCGGCTGGACGATTGGTTTTTGGGTGCCGCCGCTGATCCTCGTCAGCGCGCGACCCCAATGCCTTTCTTCCCGGGTGTGCATGAGGAGGTCACGAGGTCCTGGAAGGCACCATTGTCTTCCCGTGATCGCTCGGCGACCTCCTCCGCCTTACCTACTCTCGATCAGGCGGCCGCCAAAGGGTACACTGGGGTTCCCCAGGTTGAAGGCTCTGTTGCGATGCAACTGTGTCCTCAGAGTGCTTCTTTCCGCGGTGACCCAAAGCACCCCTCCAAAGCCTGTAGGTTCTCCTCCACCCTTGTGGCGAAGGCCTATAGAGCTGCGGGGCTGGCGGCCTCCTCACTGCATGCCATGGCGACACTCCAGGTCTACCAGGCCCAGATGTTGCGTGACATGCACGAGGGGAGGACTGACCCAGGGCTCTTTGATGAGCTGCTTGCCGCCACCGACCTTGCTCTTCGAGCGACGAAGGTGACCACACGCTCCCTGGGTCAGGTGATGTCCACTTGCGTGGTCCAGGAGAGACATCTGTGGCTCAACCTGGCCGATATGCGTGAGGCCGAGCGAACCCGGTTCCTCGACACTCCCATATCCCAGGCTGGCCTCTTCGGCGGGGCGGTTGAGGACTTTGCCCAGCAGTTCTCGACCGCCCAGAAGCAGACTGAGGCGCTCTCAAACACATCCTGCCCCGACGGCCCGCTGCTGCCTCCACCCAGCCGTCGGCACAGGTGCCTCAGTCTGCTCGCCGCCGAGGGCGCCCTCCTACGGCTCCCGCACGGCCCCAGCAGCAGCCTCCATCCGAGTCGCGTCGTGGAGGATGTCGTAGGAAGGCGCCACAGCCCTCTCCCGCCCCGTGCCCCGCTAAACGCCAGGCCAAGCGCGCTCCTGAGACGGACTGCTCAGAGATGGCGTTGAGTTCTTCCCAGGAGACGGTAGTAGGGCCGCTCCTTCCCCCGGTGGAGGGCCGGGGGAGAATCCTTGGTTTTCCCCACCCCGCTGCTCGTCCCACGACGGGCAGCACCCTAATGTGGTTAAAGAAAGAATTCACTTCCCCATCTCTAAGCACACAGAGTGTCCGGATGACAGTGCGCGCCGCTCACGAGCCTCGCCACTCTCGTCCCCCTCTTTCGCCAGTTCCCTGCCAGAGCACGCCCCCGTGGGACGCTGGTCCTCCCCTGGCCTCCTCTGGCAGGACGCGGCTAATGACCGTGCCCCCGCACCGGGCCACTATGCCACCCACGCCTGGGCCGGTCATTCCGCCTCACTGCACCACCGAGGGTACGTCTGTGGTCCGCATGACCCCGCTGGTTCAGTTCCTGGAAGCCTGGTTAGAGCTTCCCAGGCTGTCCCGCTGGGTCGCGAGGACCATCAGGCTCGGCTACGCGATTCAGTTCACGCGGTCTCCTCCCCGCTTCAGGGGAGTCCGCTTCACTTTGGTCGGTGGCAATGCCCCGGTTATGAGAGCGGAGGTCACTGCCTTACTGGCGAAGGGTGCGATCGAGACTGTCCCTCCAGCCGAAATGAGGTCCGGCTTTTACAACCCCTACTTCATTGTACCGAAGAAATCCGGTGGGTTACGACCAATCCTCGACTTGCGCGTCTTGAACCGCTCCCTTCACAGGATGACGTTCAAGATGCTCACGACCAAACGCATTTTCGAGTGCATACGGCCGCAGGATTGGTTTGCAGCGAACGACCTGAAGGACGCCTACTTCCATGTCTCCATTCTTCCTCTAGCTAGTCCCAAGCTTCAGAAAGCGTCCGAACGGTCAACGGGGCGATTTCGGGGGGTCGGCCGACGCCACGAGCCGACCCCCCCCCGGGCGGCCGACTGACCCGGGAGGGTTGGGGGGGCCCCGACCCCCTCGGGGGCCCGACGGGAGGCCCCCGAAGTCCGAGCCCCCCCAATGCAGTTCGGCCTTCATCCTCAGTGTGGCGCCACATGCCCCCCGTCCCACTAACCCACTATTTTGTCCGATTGCCCACCAAAGTGACCAAGTATCCAGTTGACCCGACCCCTAAGCCACGCCCCCGTCCCACGAACCCACTATTTGTCCAATACCCCACTATATTGGGCAAATGACCCGTTGACCCCCCCACCCCACTCCCAAGCCACGCCCCCATCCCACTAACCCACTATTTGTCCAATAACCCACTATATTGGGCAAATGACCCGTCGACCCCCCCACCCAACTCCCAAGCCACGCCCCCGTCCCACGAACCCACTATTTGTCCAATAACCCACTATATTGGGAAAATGTCCCGTTGACCACCCCCCACACTCCCAAGCCACGCCCCCGTCCCACGAACCCACTATTTGTCCAATAATAAACTATATTGGGCAAATGTCCCGTCGACCCCCCCGATCCCTCCCAAGCCACGCCCCCGTCCCACGAATCCACTATTTGTCCAATAACCCACTATATTTTAATGTATTTGACCCACTATATATGTTTTTACGCCATTCATTTAATAAGCTGCAATTGGACACAGTCCCACATGCAATCTGCTGTATGGGTTTTCAGACAGTATCGTTGCTAGACATTTGAATTAAAGTTCCTGTCATGATACAAACTATTTCACTGCACTCAGCAGGCCCCCCAGAGTCCGTGGCACCAAGTTTCATCCCAGAATTCCACTGTCCGCGAAACCACTATTTTGCACAATGGAACAAATCCTACGTGGGATCTCCATATCTCAGCTCAGGAGGGGTGTAGAGAGCCAGAACTTGCACTCCTGTCTACGTCTCGTCGCCCTCTATCAGAATCCAAGGTTTCGAGAAGATACGAGAAACCGTAATTTTCGAGCACAAAAATCTATAAGGGTATATATGCCTGTCGGTTTTTTTGGGTTGAAAATTAAAGTTTCTCGGATCTTCTCGAAACTCTGGATTCTGATAGAGGGTGCTGAGGCGCAGACAGGAGTGCTAGATTGGAGGCTCTAGAGCCTTCCGGAGCTGAGATATGGAGATCCCACGTAGCATTTGTTACACTGTACAAAACAGTGGTTTCGCGGACAGTGGAATTTTGGGATGACACTCGGTGCCACGGACTCAGGGGAGCCCGCTGAGTGCTGATAAATGGTTTTCATCAAAATATTTCGAAAGCTAATCTTAAAATCCACCGTGTCCGCGAAGCCACTGTTTTCCCGCCAAATAGTGGTTTCGAGGACACTCGTTCTTATGCAAATTAAACACTGAAATGACTTGAAAATTAGTGTGACGTGTTCAGTCGAGTGTACTAAGTACAGCAGAGGTGGTTTAAATGACGAGAGTCGACATCACATGTGACGGGAGAGCAAAAACACAAAATGTCCCAGTTCCAACCTATTTAGTGGCCAAAATAGTGGTTTCGCGGACACTGCATTTTTATGGGACCCCGAAGGACGATCTGCTGGGACTTGTCCTTATTGAGATATAGACCTTTTTGTGCAAAAGTCCCTTATGTATAACCGGGTATATCTCGGGAGTCAAGTCGAGTTGGAGCTCCAAACTCCGGGCTCAGAGAGGGCCCATAGGGCCCCTTCTAACCCCACCATCCCGAGCTCCTGGGACCTTCCGTTTCCGAGATACGCCCACTTCCGGTCCAGCTTTGACCGGCCGTATCTCGGGAAGCAAGCCGAGTTGGAGCTCCAAACTCCGGGCTTAGAGAGGGCCCATAGGGCCCCTTCTAACCCCACCATCCCGAGCTCCTGGGACCTTCCGTTTCCGAGATACGCCCACTTCCGGTCCAGCTTTGACCGGCCGTATCTCGGGAACCAAGCCGAGTTGGAGCTCCAAACTCCGGGCTTAGAGAGGGCCCATAGGGCCCCTTCTAACCTCACCATCCCCGGCTCCTGGGACCTTCCGTTTCCGAGATACGTCCACTTCCGGTCCAGCTTTGACCACCCGTATCTCGGGAACCAAGCCGAGTTGGAGCTCCAAACTCCTGGTGTTGGGAGGTGCCCTTGGGCTCCCCACACACCGCGAGTATGGAGCCCCAATTCGGCTTGGCTTTGGAGTTATGCCCGGTGAAACATTGGACTTTGACCGGGTGTATCTCGGAAACCAAGCCAACTTGGAGCTCCATACTCTGGGCATGGGGAGGTACCCTTGTGACGGGTGAGTTTTCAGAAAAATACAGGTGAGTTTTCAGAATGATGCGGGTGAGTTTTCAGAAAGATACGGGTGAGTTTTCAGAAAGATACAGGTGAGTTTTCAGAATGATGCGGGTGAGTTTTCAGAAAGATACGGGTGAGTTTTCAGAAAGATACAGGTGAGTTTTCAGAAAGATACGGGTGAGTTTTCAGATAGATACGGGTGAGTGCCCCCCGTATCTATCTGAGTGCCCCCCCCCCAGAAAAGCCCCCCCAATTTCTCGAGTTCCAAAATGGCGCCCCCTAGTCGATCGTCTCGGGCCTAGGGCCTAATAAAGTATTTTTAGGGACGAGGCTTATTTCCACCATTAAATAAGCTGCAATTGGACACAATCCCACCTGCAATCTATTGAATGGGATTTCAGACAGTTTCTTTGGTAGACATTTGAATTAAAGTTCCTGTCATGATAAAAACTATTTCACTGCACTCAGCAGGCCCCCCAGAGTCCGTGGCACCAAGTTTCATCCCAGAATTCCACTGTCCGCGAAACCACTGTTTTGCACAATGGAACAAATTCTACGTGGGATCTCCATATCTCAGCTCAGGAGAGCCAGGACTTGCACTCCTGTCTGCGTCTTGTCGCCCTCTATCAGAATCCAAGGTTTCGTGAAGATCCGAGAAACCGTAATTTTCGAGCACAAAAATCTGCCTGTCGGTTTTTTTGGGTTGAAAATTAAAGTTTCTCGGATCTTCTCGAAACTCTGGATTCTGATAGAGGGTGCTGAGGCGCAGACAGGAGTGCTAGATTGGAGGCTCTAGAGCCTTCCGGAGCTGAGATATGGAGATCCCACGTAGCATTTGTTACACTGTACAAAACAGTGGTTTCGCGGACAGTGGAATTTTGGGATGACACTCGGTGCCACGGACTCAGGGGAGCCCGCTGAGTGCTGATAAATGGTTTTCATCAAAATATTTCGAAAGCTAATCTTAAAATCCACCGTGTCCGCGAGGCCACTGTTTTCCCGCCAAATAGTGGTTTCGAGGACATTCGTTCTTATGCAAATTAAACACTGAAATGACTTGAAAATTTGTGTGACGTGTTCAGTCGAGTGCACTAAGTACAGCAGAGGTGGTTTAAATGACGAGAGTCGACAGCAAGTGACAGTGACGGGAGAGCAAAAACACAAAATGTCCCAGTTCCAACCTATTTAGTGGCCACAAAACAGTGGTTTCACGGACACTGCATTTTTTTATGCAAATCTAGCACTGGAATGACTCGAAAATGAGTGTGACGTGTTCAGTCGGGTGCGCTCAGTACAGTAGGGGTGGTTTAATCAACGAGATAAAAAAAAAATAATTCAGTCACCATCCACATTCTTCAGTCACCATCCACAGTCTGTGGTCTCGTCACGAACGAGGGATGGAAAAATGCTTAGAAAGCGGCTAGGGCCCTCAAACTCTAGGTCCCGACTCGAGGCCACTGGACGACGGAACTCGCCGAGTTTCGGGGTCCTGCGACCTTCCTTTCTCCTTACGGACGTCAAAAGGTTCGCTTGACCTTTTTGACCCCTGTCAGTGTGTGACACTTTTGAACGGGGCCTCGTTCATTGTAAGTAATGAAAACGTGTATTAAACCACCCCTGGTGTACTAAGCACGCTCAACTGTACACGATCCACTAATTTTCCGGTCATTTCGGTGGTAAAAAAAAACAACAAAAAAAACAAGGTCCCGGAAGCTAAAAACAGTTAAATGAACACAAGTGAATACATTTCTGTTCCTTTGTCGTACGTATTTAAAATCTGACGCCGAATATCAAAACTAGATGCTGTGAGCTTTCAAACGACATATAGTTTGTCAACGTCACTTTGGGTTTAGACTGAGAAAAGACTGTTTTGAATGTGAAACGCCAACATTTCTGCTGTGACCTTCCGGGACCTCGTTCAGTGCAAAATACAAAATGTGTGTTTTTCACCCTTTTTCGGCCTTTCGACCCCTGAACGAGGTCGCAGGTCCACCAAACTTTTCAGCCCGCTCCAGGGGGCCGTGACGAGAAGGAAAACGGCGCCCCCTGGTGGATCGGCCCTTTCCGAGCTGTGCTAGCGGTCCGACAGTGTGCCGGGTCCTAAACCTGAATGCATTTTTGTGCAAAACTGAGCACTGAAATCCCTTGAAAGGGTTAGTGGAACGTGTCCGATTGGTGGTGTAAGAATGACAAGAACACAATGGACACAGACACCCAACTTCAAATTTAATTTAATTTATTTATAAAAAAAACACAGAGAAAAGACAAACAGAGAAAAGACGAACAGACAAAAATCAAAACAAACAATCACTCCACTCATCATCAAAATTGGGGGCAAAGCTCTCATCTGAAAAACAAACAGAAAAATCAATTTAGTGGACCACTTATCGAGTAACTGCAATCTTATTGTGAAGATGAACGGATTCATACACGTGAGGGCCCCCGGGTCCTCCTCCTCCTCCCCGTCTGCCTGAAAGGGCTCGTACTTGGGCAGGAGCTCATCTGAAAAACAAACTATCAATTTAGGTGACCACACTTATCGAGTAACTGCAGCACTATTAGGATTGTGATTTATAAAAACGGATTCGTACTCAGGAGGGCCTCCAGGCCGTCAGGGCTCGACGGCCCTGCCGGCAGCAACTCCTCGTATACGGGAAGAGGGGGCTCTGCCAGGCCCTCAAATATTTCAAAAAGTTCATCTGATAAAAACTAACATAAAAAATGTAGCTGTTAATAACTAATAATTACTGTTAGGATTGTGACGATAAACGGATTCGTACCAATGATGGCCTGCAGCTCCTCATCCTCGGCTGGTGGTGGCAGGGCCGCAGCTGGTTGTTCCGGCTCGGCTGGTGCGGCGAGCACCTGAGGCGGCAGAGCCGACACCTGAGCCGGTCGGGCCTCTGCCTGGGAGAAGTCGTCGACCATGGGGACGGCTGGGTCGCTGTCGCGAAGGAGCCGCAGCTTCCCCACGGTCACCGACCTCTCCAACGCCCGCACTGCCCTGGACCTCGAGCGGGTCTGAAAACGTGATAAAAACCACGACCGCACACGTTAAATCGACAACAAACAGACGGCTGTTTCACACACTGATTTAAAACAACGGGACAATCACGATCGGGTCAGTTTTAACAGTGGACTTACCGTCAAGTCCCGGTGCCCATTCAGCAGGTGCTTCTCCGGGTACTTGACGACCAGTCCGCAGAGCGGGCAGGCCAAGTTGGCCAGCTTCACTCTGCGGCGGGCGTATTTCGTGATGATCGCCTGTTGCTCGAGGTTCCGCATAGCGTGGACGTCCCTCAGGTGCTCTGTGATCTGGATCAGCCGGGCCGGGCACATCGGACACCTGATAGCTGTAAGAAAAGATGTGTCAAAAAAGTCCAAACACACAGTGTGTGACACAAAATGATGTGATGTGCAAATTTGTAACATTTTGTGATGGCATAAGGAACTGCGATCAATATATATCGATCAACTCACCCACTCTTATTCGTTTGTACATCTTTAAAGAATAAAAAGACACGAGTCAGCTTCTGACATACTGTTTGAATTCATGTTAAATAAATAAAACAATTGCAATAAAACAATTCCTGTGCCCTTCCGGGACCTTGGCCTGAAATGACTACCCTGGATGGATACATTTAGGCCCGAAAATATAGCCCACAGTTCATTAATTATACAAAATCAGTGCACAGTCACCAGAATGAATTTGGGATTTGGTTTTTCGCAAATATCTCGGAAATGACAAGGGGAAAAAATCTCAAACTCTGGTCGTTCGTAGGTCTCGAGGGGGCCTATCCAACGAGCCCACCCCCGTCCCCGAGGGCGGTCGGGCCGGTGAGTTACACTCGGTCAAAGGCGCAGATTCTTTGGCTCATATCTCGGGAACCCCTGGCTCAATCTTCCCCAAACTCTAATAGATCGTAGGGCTGGACGAGGCCTTTCGAATGAGCCCACCCACGATGTCTAATTCGCCCGGGTCCCCCAGTTATAACCGTTCAAAGTCGGGGGTCCCTGCCAGCGGCGAACCGACAGGGGGCGTCCCCGGGGCCCGCCACTCTACCCTTCGAGCAAGGTCCCCCCTGGGACCTCCTCACCCGAATAGGCCCTTTTCACAATGACGTCAGAAAACTTCCGCTTTTCCGCAAAGCAGGGTATACGTACTTCCGTTTTAACTTGCGCGCGCTGGTTAACGTTACTTCAGGAGAATACAAAAGGTGATAACTAACAACACGAAAGGTAAAGTTTAAAATAATAATGTTTACGTATTTAGCGTTATTGGTTCTTATATTTAGCGTATTTTGATAATGTTAATGATAATTTCCAGTAACGTATAGCATTCTTTAACGTGTAACTGTCGTGGAGGGGAAAGTCAGACTAGCTAGCAACAAGATAAATCGCGGTCAGCGTGTGTTGCCACAAGTTTACTAACAAGTGTTAAATTTTGATCAAAGATAAATGTCAAACCATTTCCATATGCTGATGTGATTTATCATTTATTTCTTCCTGTTTTCATTTTTCACCAGTTTCCCATCCAATAAGCATGGCACAGTCATCTTGTAGATGCTATTGTAGTGTTCCTTGTTGTTCAAACAACAAACATAAATTTCCCTATTTAAGTTTCCACGATTTTCCAGTGGACGCTGAAATACGTGCCCGTTGGGTTAGGGCGATCAAAAGAGACGAGGGACCGAGTTTTAAAATCCTCCGTGGGAGCACCTACGTGTGTAGTCAGCACTTTACCCCAGAGGATATTAGTACATCAGCCAGTGGACGAACCAGGATTAAGAAACGCCGTCTAGATTCCCCTGGAATGACTGGGGTAAAGGTAGGACACTATTAAGCCTGGTAGTACTTTAAAATAACAATAAATCATAATTTATTACATTATTTACAGTTTACATACAATTATGCTTGTATGAAATAAACGAAGACATGTTTATTAAAAATGTTTATTTATTTTTTTATACAGCTTATTAGTCCATATAAAAACTATAATAAATCATCCTGTTGGCATTTAAATTGCCATTTCGTTATAATTGCATTTGTGGTGGTATTATACATACTTTTTGGGTTCTGAGAAATTATTACTAAATATCCATATTGACATTTATGTGTATCTATTTCACATCTCTAGGAAGAGCCTCACAAGCTCGACAGCCGGTTTACCAGAGAGCAAGGAAGCATTTTAGGGCTGCAGTCCTAGATGAATCTCAGGAGATGCCTGTAGGAGACTTCACAGAGGAGGCACTGCCTGCGGGTGGAGTAGCAAAAGATCATGACTATGCCTACCATCCTTCTCCTGGTTAGTAATTCAAAAACAGATTAACAGGTTTTTCTATGTGGCAATAAATTACTTTGTAACTATATGGTTCGTCGGCAGAGCAGCTGTGCTTACTGTAAAATGCTTTTACAGGAAACTCAGTTACTCTGAATAATACCACACAATATGATAATGATTTGGATGATTGAGAACTATTACAGAAATTACATTGTAATCTTAGTTATTGTAGTCTCTTCATTTCATAAAAGCCAAGAATTACTGTCAAGCTCACTGTGGCGAGGGGGGCGTGGTTTCGCGAAGTCTGGAGCGGGAGAGAAAGGTGGGGGCCGAGCGGTGAGTAAGTAGGTCAAGTGCAGATGATGAACACCTGTGTCTGATTGCAGTAATTGGCGTGGAGAGACCGCATATAACCGAGGAGAGCGAGAGAGAGCGAGAGAGAGTTTGGACTGGGACCTCACAAGGACGCTGCTGGAGAGTGGAAAGAGAATTGTGCTGAGAATATTGTTTTGTCTGAAAGCTGTGCTGTGACACGGTGAAGGCGCTTTGTGCGCATCTTTTTGTTTGTTTGAAAAAGAGTTAATAAAGTGAGCGTCCCAGTCAGCCGACCCCTGTCTTCTTCCTTCCTACATCTACACCATTACGAACATTATTACACTCACTAACAAATAACATCCAATAATGAAGACGAAGTGAAAACTAGTATATGACTCAATGATAAACATTAAGGTGTATGTTTTTTCTTGCTTTAAAGGTAAACTGGATGCTGCCACAAGGAGAATTCAAGAGTTGGAGCTTCAGGTTTTGTCACTAGAACGTGAAATCCAGCAGCTGACAGTTAAGCAGCAGCAGCAGCCTCTGATTTTCAAGTTCTGTGTCACAGATGAGGACTTTCGTTATTACCCTAGGTTCAGCTCAAAGGAGGTCTTCACTGTGTTTTGGGAGTCAGTTTACCCTTCTGCTTCAAGGCTTTTGTACTGGTCCAAGGCACAGCGAACAGCACAAGAGACACCGAGCCCTCAGCGAAAACTTCCGCTCATTGATGAACTGTTCATGTTTCTCTGTCGTGTTGCAGCTGGGCTTCAGGAGAAAACCCTGTCATCCATCTTCGAGGTCAGCTTGTCTACGGTTAGTCGCATCATCTTAACATGGACAAGCTACCTTTACCAGGTTCTTGGCTCGCTACCATTGTGGATGACGAGAGAGCAAGTGCAGGCCACAATGCCTGACAAGTTCAAGCTCTACTGCCCTCAGGTGAGAGTGATAATAGACTGCACCGAGATCCGTTGTGAAACAGCATCTTCTCTCTTACTACAGTCGGAAACATTTTCCAACTATAAAAACCACACCACCTTTAAAGGTTTAATTGGCATTGCCCCATGTGGGGTTATCACATTTGTATCTAAATTGTACACAGGCTCCATCTCCGATATAGAAATAACTCGCCAATCACAGATCTTGCAGTTACTTCAACCAGAAGATGGAGTAATGGCTGACAAGGGGTTCCAAATTGAGAAGATGCTGTAACAGGTGGGGGCAACCCTCATCATCCCTCCACTGAAAACATCAAATCAGCTCAGCACAGAGGACACCCAGAAAACACAGGCTATTGCCCGTCTGAGAATTTTAGTTGAGAGGGCGATACGCAGGGTGAAGGAGTACCACATTTGGGATGGGCTTGTTCCTCTTTCTATGGCAGGTTCAGTCAATCAGCTGTGGGCCATCTGTTGCCTACTCTCAAACTATCAGGGACCTCTTGATATCAAAGGGGACAAACCCGTCTGAAGTGTTTCCTTTCTTGGGTGAGACTAATTCTACAGTACTTTTAGCTGTTTGACACTGTGTAGATATACTGTAAATACAAGTGTTTTGTAATATATTTGTAAATTTGACACTGTGTAGATATACTGTAAATACAAGTGCTTTGTAATATATTTGTAAATTTGTTACATTTACTATCTTTTCTATGAACATAGGGATTTGTATATGTTATTAATAAACAATGTTGTGAAGCATTCTGTAAAAAGTTTATCCAGAGTAAAATGCATTTACACCTTAACCATTAAAAGAACAACAATATTTTTAAAACTTGTCAATTTTTTATTTACATATTTGATAATAGCATATAAGTGAGGTGAATGAAACTAATAAAAAGCTTCCATAGCAGCTCAAAGCTACAAACAAGATTGGAAGCAGTTCCTTGCAACCATGGAACATAAGCAAAAAGTGACCAAGACAGACTATAAAGCCCATATATATTTACATACAATGCAACATTGACTGAAGTTGTAAATTGAAAAAGTATTTACAACAGGAATTGCATGCATCACAGATGTACATAGAACTATTTACATTTGAAAATTCTGCCTCAACGTAATAATGCATCCATGTAGATGTTGTGATAAAAATAATCCAGCTTCTGTCGCATTGAGTTGATGATCTCCTCATCCCTAAATACTCTTTCAACTGTGAAGTCAGTGTGGGTATCTGTTATAAAATCACACCACTGAAGTCCGCTTAAGGCCAGCTGGCCTTGAACCTGATAATAATATTTGTGGCTTTTCTTAAGGCAGGCCTGGCCTCGAACTGTGATCAGGTGTTTAACTTGAGCAACATCTTCAACATCACAACTCTTTACCTCTGCCAACCCAAATGGCGGTGTTTCTCTGGGGTTGAAGACTTTAGCATCAGGGCTGGCTGCAAGGTGAGGTGCATCAGGGTGGATGATGACCCCACACTGCGTCACAGAGACATCACAAAACTCTGAATATTGCCTCAGTATGTCAGGTTCCAGGTCCAGCCCTCTTTTCATAGCAGCTGTCTGAGGAGTTCCTCTCAGAATGCGAGCAGCCAAGGATTTTGCAGTAGACTCTCCACGGACATGGCATATTTCACCAAATCTGCTGGCTGTAAGTCGGGGTTTGCGTACCTGGGTCCACAGCTGGCATTCTGACTGCAGTCGTGTTTCTTCCTCAATTGCAGCAGACATCTCCCTTGACACCTTAACCCTCTGAGGTCGACAAACGCGCGGGCGCGTTTTGCTGGATTTTCTCCACATTGTAGCACTATAAACTTAAATTACTCCATCATTTATGGTCATACAGAAAAAAGAAATATAAAAAAAGAATCTGTGATATTTCTACTTTTGTATGTGTCCACTTACAATCAAATCAAAACATTGTGCTTTTGTAAAATAAAGAAAATAAACAGGGTGTGCGTTCTGCCTCTCAGTCGCGGTGAACTTTTTTTTCTTAAGCACGTCTATAAACTGAAACAAAACTCAGCGAATACTTGTCACACATTTATGAGCCATACACCTTTATAAACATTTAAGTGTGTACTTTTAAATGATCTGGTTCAAAACGAAAACAAATATTTTCTGTTTAAGTAATTTGTATAAAACCAACAAGATGTCCAGCTTCTCAAACGCTTGCTCATTACAGTTAATTTGGCCACGCCTACTCGCGCAAAAGATATTCACATGCAAATCTCCACATGGAACGCGAACGCGCTCGTTACCTCAACAACAAAACACCAAAACACTTCACTTCACTTTTCGTCGAGTTTGAAAGACGCGCCTGAGCTTACATTGGATTTAGGCTACCTCAGAAGAAGAACGCGATTTGAAGACAAGAAAGATTTAAGGTAAGAAATTCTTACATATTAGTTTGTTATTGTTGCATAAATGTCACATTGCAGTTGAACTGTTGCTAGAAATATGGGGAATATTATAATGTTTAGACCCGTGTTTACTGTTAAGCCTACTGTGTTTGTGGATATCTGGTCAAACGTAGATATGTATGGTAACCATAATGTTTTATATTTGAGCGCGATCGCGTTTGAATGTATCAGATTTTGCAGCGCGATCGCGTTTGAATGTATCAGATTTTGCAGCGCGATCGCGTTTGAATGTATCATTTGAAAATTTGAAAAGCAAAACACACCAAACGGCTTAATGTTTTTACTATTATCTCATTTCATATCATCATAACGAATGGAAACATTTGAAGTAACATGATAATCAATATATTTTTCTCTAGCTTGGTTGTTACTGAAATATTTTGGAAGATTTATACTGCTATCTATTGTTATTATTATTTTACCCAGCACTGCACATAGCCTATGCCTACAAGGCACAACAAACCTGGTGTTCATTATATTGTTGGAAACATTTGTGTGTGTGTGTGTATTTTGTGAATTTTAAAAAGCAATTTTAACCAGAAAAATCTAATATTTATTTCCAAAATCATGCAGGCCTTTCTCTTGATATCAGTATGTTCACTTTTTTTTCAGGGCCCAGATGCCACTGAGTCCTGCCGACTTCAACATTCACATGAGTCTCTGGAACATGAACATGGTAAAGTGAAAATCAAACACCTTGGAAATTAAAGGTAGGCCTATGTACAACGTTTTTAGGAATGGCACAAAGGTCTCTGTCTTTCAATAAGTGCTTTTTTGCCATTTGTTGTGTATCTTTGGATTATGTTGTGTAAATAAATCCAAATAATCTAAAAGCCATTATTTTTTAAATCTCCTCATTTACAGTATTGTGCAAGGTTGCTCAGAATGATAGGGGCCTGATAGCTCCTAATAGGGCCGTTAGGGGAGGTTCTTTGTCTTTCTCAGGTGAGAAAAGCCATACATATTAATGAGCTTTCGCATAAGGCTTATTCACACAAAACACGTCGTAAAAATTTTAAATCAATATATTGTCTTCTCTGAATGAGCATTCAGGGTGATTTTCACATAGTTTTGCAGCAAATATTCTAGGCTACGTCATACAATTTTCAAAAGTCTTGTGAAGAAATAATCAGTATGGGTTTCATGGCCTTATTTCAGTGAGAATTTTTTTTTGTATTTTCACAAACCACGCATAAATGTCATTATCTCAAAACTACAAACTTTTACATACATGCTGCTGATATATTATTGTAGCAGAGTTTGTGCTGAATACAGTGTAATTAGACTTTAGCCATGAAAATGTCACAAGTAACAGAAATAACCAGAAATGTCAGAGCATGTCAGAACACCTCCAGGGCCCAGAAAATAGCTCAGACCTCAGAGGGTTAAGGCTCTCTAAGTGGCATTGTTGCTTGTAGTTGGGCTCAAATTGGAAATTAAATTTAAAATTGTAACCTTCTAAAGGCAACTGAGGAAATCCAGGGGCACCAGGGTGTTTAATAATGTCTCTACTTATCTCGGGAGGGCACTGGTAAGAGAGCAAAGACCCAAATGGCACAGGGCCAAATTTAGAGTCCACAAAATTAAGGGCCTCGAGCCCGTGCAGCAATTTGCAAATGCCTGGTTGTGGGCGTTTGTCTTGAAGTTTCTCAGCACTGGCAATGATGTGAGGATCTGGAAGAGGCCCTGACAAAAAAGTGAGATATGTCAAGTTAAATGTACATATCATTGTCACCTGACCTTTCATGTTTTAGCAGACACCAACACATATCACCTCTCTATAAATACACATGAAAATGTTTTGAGCTGCCCCAAAACCTTACATATTAAGAAATGTTCATAATTTGCAGAAGATATCAACTGAAGGCTTAAAGGGAAAAGATACTAATCAATGTTCTATTATACATTAAAATATTTGGACATGTATTCATTCAGACTTACCACCATATGCTCTGTACAGTGTACATTTCACTCCAGTTCGGTCATGATCCTTAGTCTTTGGTACTGGTTTACGCACTACCATGTCATTTGTTGCCTCAGGAGCAATTCCCTGTAATATATTGATGAGAAATTATTAATTGACAAATGTCATTACAAAATTCTAGTCCAACATCATTAAATGTAATGAATGTTAAAGTATTACATGTGTCCTAGGCCGGTGCCAGGTCTGCAGTGAGCTGGTGCATGACAGAGGCAATGGCACTGTCTTGAATCCCATGGTACAGTAGTGAGCACTTTGAAACAATAATGCCACAATGTGGTTGCACAGTGCTTTCCCAGCAGAGCAGGTACATGACATGCATTTCACTACCACAGGAACCTCTTTCGCATGAAATGTAACCTGATAATAGAAACATGAAAATAAGTTTTTGCTCACAACAATTTTACATTTATTTGGAGTAATTGAACAAACTTAAGGATTAAAGCAAGTCTATGAACTCTGAACACCAACTTTTTATAACTTATAACACAGAATATTTATCAGCCTTTAATGTCCCCTAACAACCCTCTTCTGTTTTTAAATGTAAGATTGTCATCTAGAGTTTGGCGCCACACACTCATTGACACCAGGCTGAGAAACACACTGAACCACAATGGAATTTTGTGGGATACTGCAAAGTCTGCAACCGCAGCAGAACATGAAAATCAGAAAAACCTGAAGATGATGAGCCTCCTCATTTTTCCTCATGGACCTGTGACAGCGCCCTCTCACTGTCACCTCATCGACAACTACATTCGAAACTATTCCAATGCAATGTTTTGGTGAAAGGGCACAACATTAACCATGAATGCGTTACTGACTTTTATCTATCTATAGCAAAGTAATAATATCAGTAATAAACATGATTGCAACAAGAGTTTGCAGGTCTGTATTACAGTAAATTAATCAAGATTATGGACTTTAGCTGCAGAAGAGAAAGCTAACAACTAGCAGCTACCGTTATCCTAACTCCTCCGCTAACGTAAGTTGGGCGGGACAATACAAAATGCTTACCTTCATATGCAAACAGGTACTGCTCAATGAAGAATTTGTATCCTTTATCAAGTTTGGACCGTGTGGTGAGTGAAAATTTGTCTGCAAGACGATGTACATCATCTAGATGTATTTCTGGCAGGTGTTGAAGGGACTGAGTAAACTCCATAGCGTAGCGTTATGCTGGCGGCGGAAGTAAACATACACTGCTTTGAGTCAGAACGGAAGTTGCGTGACGTTGTGTGAAAAGGGCCTATTTGAGCTCTCTGGGCCTTCGCGTCGCCGAGATACGAGCGATTTTCTCCCGAAGTCGTGACGTCATCGGCGGCCGCCATTTTGAAACGCGCCCGATGGTTTTCGGCTCATATCTCCGCGAAACCAACACCAAAAATTCTGAACTTTTTATAGTTATTGTCAGCACGACGAGACGGTTCCAGAGAGCTCGGTGCACGCCAGATCCGTCGAGAATTAGCCGAGATATTTGCGTTTTTCGCACTCGGGGGGCAGTATCTCGGGCCCCCGGGGGCCCCAGAGGCCGTGGGTGGGCTCTTTGGAAAGGTATCGTCCCATTCTAAACTCTATCAGCAAAGTCATTGCACAATAACCCTTTTTTATGAGCAGTGTGTACTGTGAAATCACCGGACAGTACTTATACAGTTATAAAAACATCCTAACAATGCAATGACACAGTATACAAATTAAGATATTACAGAATAGGGTTATAGAATCTCACCATGTCAACGTAGGGCACAGAATGAACACTTTGGGTCCGCGGCGTTCTTGACACACCCTCTTTTGAACCAATCACAACCCTTGCCAGTTACCGTGCCAGCTCGGTCGGATCTATCAAAAAGTGGACGCCCATAAATTTCTGTACGCCCACTTTCAAAATAACTTGTGATTTTTTTTTTTTTTTTTTTTTTATCAAAACATTGCAAAGTATAGGGCTTGGCAACCGACGTCACTGCACAGTGCATTCTGGAACGTAAACAAGAGGTTGCCGCCATTTTGTGAGGCCACAAACAAGCCGCCGGTAACCAAGCACCACTAGAGAGACACACAATGTTGGTTGTATGAATTATTTATTTGAGTATGCTTAAAAATAGTTTAAAACAAGGTGGATTGTACAGAGACAAACTACTACCGGACGCCAAGAAACGCTATGTTGAAAAAATCAGCTTTATTGGAAATGTCGATCCTTATGAAGTCCCAAAAGACGAGTGGATCCGCGACCCTGACGCCTTACCTCCCATCACATTTCCTGATATTTTTACCTATTTTGTTTGTGGTGTCAGTGCCTATACCGCTGATCAGTTTCGCAATTATAAGTCTCTGGAAGCCCACGTTCAATTTACCAATGGTTGGGTACATGACCTGGAGAGTTTTAAGCCTGTCAACGGAGAAAACACTGTCGTCCGAACAAAGGTAAGTTACCAGCTTTCTTTCTTTTAGCATTTTTCTATAACCGGCAACGTTACAATGGTATTAGGCCTACAAGGTTGCTTATTTGTCATTATGCAAGACAGGATTGTATACCGATAATTAAAAATAAATAAATAAATCAACGATTAAAACACTGTCGTCCGAACGAAAGTAACTTTACCGGCTTTCGTTCTTTTAGCATCATTCTATGAAAATGTCCATTTTTCTGTCCCTAGCCTTTACAGAAATATTACACTTAAAAAACACTTTAGGGTTACAATTTCTTTACATTTTAAAATAAAACAATATGTTATTTGAACAATTACACCTTCTTGAGCCATCAATGTGGCATTATTTGATTTTTATTAATTATATATAATTCCAAGCACCACAGAAGTGCCCGTCCCCACAGTCATGTACAGAGGGAAAATGCTTTATTTTGAGGTCAATAACAGATTTTTACACCATTTAAAATACAATAATCTATACATAACTATCAAATATATTATGTAAATGATATATATATAAAAAATGCAGAATAAATATTATAAAATTTAGAATGAAAATAGTGGTCCCCTGGAGTTGTGTCACTGGTGTTACCGTTTAACAAAAATCTCTTATTTTGAAATAAAAATCACACTGATGACATCACTTGACTTCCTTCTTCCAATTTCCTGAATATCTATGAAGAAAAGCCCATGGTAGATCCACTGTCTATTTTCAGTTATCAGAAATCTTCTCATTTATCTCATGATTTCATATGAAGCTTTTAGTTGAAGTCACTGGTATGACCTACTTTACTGTTATGTAATTGTAAAAAAACTAGAATACAAATGGATTAAACTACTTAATTTAGTTAGTATACCATGATTGACAACATGTGGTTTGTTACCTTGCAGCAGCCATTTTGTAAAATTAATTTTTCATGAAAATTGTCACTGGTGACAGTGACTTCCATTTATAGATACACTTTATTGTGTCACTGGTGTTACTGTCTTTTTTTCTGTCACATTAAATGCAATGTCACATGTGACATAGTAATAATGTTACATCCATTTAATTCTGCTACACTCAAAATTTAAGATTTAAAGGATTGCATCATTACTTGATTTTAACTGGTTTTCAAATATTTTCATTGTTATAGCAAATAGATGGTAGCGCAGATGAACTAACCTCATTCAAGCACACTTTTAACAAACCTGATTAAAATAAATAAAACATAATCTCCTTATTTGTTGCATTATTATTATTTTTCGCTAACTCTGTCTACATGTGCTGAAAAAAAATTGAAATAATATTTCATAAAAACCTTTAATATTGCCAAAGAAGTAAGGTAACACCAGTGACAAAAAAATGGTACATGCCGTCTTTAAATAAATGTACAAAAAATATAAAAAATCATTAAGCTGTCATTTATGCGTATTCATAAAGTCAAAGGGTAATCTAATAATGTGGTGTAAGTTTAAATGTTAGAAAAAGAAATCAATTTTAAGACATCTTGCCATACCAAAAGTGGACGTTTCTGTAGAATGACCCAAGACTACGACACCAGCAACAAGGTTGTTTATTTGTCATTGTACAGCACAAGCTTGTATAACAATAAAAATAAATAAAGATAGCCTTAAACAACAGATAAAGTGTAACCCAAAAATGAAAATTCTGTCATCATTTACTCACCCTCAAGTTGTTTCAACCCTTTATGAATTTCTTTTTTCTGCTGAACACATAAGAAGATATTTTGAAAAATGTCTGTAACCAAACAGTTGATGGACCCCATTGACTTCCATAGTATTTTTTTTTTTCTACTATGGAAGTCAATGGGGTCCATCAACTGTTTGGTTACAGACATTTTTCAAAATATCTTCTTTTGTGTTCAGCAGAAAAAAGAAATTCATAAAGGGTTGAAACAACTTGAGGGTGAGTAAATGATGACAGAATTTTCATATTTGGGCGAACTATCCCTTTAACATTACAATATTCACTTTTTTTTTTGTCTTTGTTAAGGTCATGCACTCTCAGAGACTGAATGAACCGCCTTTAAAGCCATGGGTGATCGTCAGCAGCAGTGGAAAGGTGGAGTGTGCACACTGCACATGTATGGCAGGAGTAGCGGAGTCATGTACCCATGTAGGCGCGCTGTTATTTAAAGTGGAGGCTACTTTTCGGATTCGTGGGAAAAAAACTGTCACCGATGTACCAGCATACTGGGTTTTGCCCAGCAATTTGAGCAAGATCACAGCTGAAGTGGGATACAAGATTGACTACACCTCATCTGCTAGGCAAAAAAAAAATCTTGACCAGCGCATAACTGCACCCTCCACTGCGCCAGGCATAAGGAGTCGTGCCAAAAAAAGGAAAATTCCCCTAGCTAAACTTGACGAGTTGTCACCCCTGCTTGACACACTGCTGCAGCATAGCAAGGCTGTTGGTTTGTCAGGAATGAATAACTATTACACACTGTACACAGACACAGTACAGCCCTCTGCAGTGCCCGAGTCCCTTGCAACATCTCTGTGTGATAAAATAATAGATTCCCATGACCTTTCAGCTATCCAACTACACTGTGAGAAATACAAAGATGCTGCAAATGTGACTGATGAGCAGGCATCAACTATTGAGATGTGCACAAGACAACAGCATAAATCTTCTGCTTGGTATGCAAGTCGGACTGGAAGAATTACTGCCTCAAACATGCATGCAGTCTTTGCCACTAGTATGGAAAAGCCAGCTCTGACTGTTATTAAAAAGGTGTGCAACCCACAACACTCAGTGTCCACTGTACAAACCAGATGGGGTATAGAGCATGAGATTGATGCTCAAAAGACCTACCTTCACACCAGAGCCCCACATCACACAAACCTAAAAGTTGAAGAGTGTGGTTTTATAATTAACCCCAGGTTTCCAGAAGTTGGAGCCTCTCCTGATGGACTTGCAATGTGTGATTGCTGTGGGAAAGGCTGCCTTGAAGTTAAATGTCCTTTCAAATATAGATCTCACAGCATCCAACAGGCCTTAGAAACAAAGGACAAAGACTTCTGTCTCGAGTTGTCCAATGAAAAGCTTCAGCTTAAGAAAACACATAATTATTACATACAGACACAGACGCAAATCTTTGTCACTGGATCCAACTACTGTGACCTTGCTGTTTGGACTCTGGAGGACTTTGTTGTAGTACGGGTCTTTCCAGACCAGGAATTCTGGGATCTACGTCTACAGAAAGCACAAAAGTTCTTTGAGAAAGTTTGCCTTCCAGAGCTTGTAGCCAAATATTACTCAAAGGATACACCACAGGTACTATAAGCTCATTTGAACAGCCATGTAGTCTGGGTCTTGCACTGTATAACAGATATTAAGTTTGTTCTCAACATGATTGCACTGTATATGATATATATTAAGTTTGTGCTCAACATGATAGCACTGTATGATATATATATTTTGTTCTCAACATGATTGCACTGTATATGATATATATTAAGTTTGTTCTCAACATGATTGCACTGTATAATAGATATATATATATTAAGTTTGTTCTCAACATGATTGCACTGTATGATATATATATTAAGTTTGTTCTCAACATGATTGCACTGTATATAATATATATATATATATATATATATATATATTTATATTAAGTTTGTTCTCAACATGATTGCACTGTATATAATATATATATATATATTAAGTTTGTTCTCAACATGATTACACTGTATATAATATATGTAAGGGATAATGTATAGTGAGCCGGTTGTTATAGTGAATAACAACCCCGACAGGCTGAACGATCTTGAATCAGCCTGAAGGGGTTGTTATTCACTATAACAACCGGCTCACTATACATTATCCCGCTTATTACATGGCTACCTACAAAATAAATAAATAATTTGACACAAATTATTTATTCAAAAAGGAGTTTATTGATTTAAAAACGATTATATTGCTTCCGCTAAAAGAAAATAGTCCGTTCCGTCTCTGGTAGACTCCTGTGTCCATAGCAACGTAAACTCAGCCTACTTATTTATTAACATTAAACTGAACATTCCCGTTGATTGTGAAGTGAGACAAGGTGAATGGGACTTCTTTCGGAATATTAATGTTGATGTTTCTGTCCTCATCCATCTTGTTTCCTTCTCCAGGCGCTGTAGTTGACACACATGAAAACACAATGTTACAATTTAACGGCTGAAGTTGCTGTGTAGCGATCATAAACTGCATAAAATATGTAGCGATAGGCTCTCACCAGATATGCTGCCGTTGCCTGGATTGGAAGACAGGATCTTGCTCCACTTTTCCCTATCTGTAGTGGTGGGAGCCCAGTAGCTCTTCAGGCTGCCCTCACATCTGTGCCCAGTCACAGACATTATCTCCCTACTCTCAAGACCAGCCTGAGAGAGCAGCTGGACAGCTGTGCTCCTCAAGCTGTGATTTGTATATCTCCTTGAAAGCCCGGCTGCCTGGCTGATTTGTGGTAACATTTGTCCAAGGAAATTGTGTCCCATGGGCTCACGAGAGTACCACACTGCTTGACTGTTCAGTAGCTGTTGGTCTTTTTTTAGCGGGTGAAGGTAGAAAGCACTCGCGTCAGGAGGGCAAAGGGATACATACTTTTTAAAACTAGCTACTGGGCAGTTGGGATTGCCAGGCTCAGCGAAGATGCACCCCCTGTAATTTTCTTTACATGGATCTTTGACATCCTTGTGGTTCTTGGTCTCAGCGTTGTGAGAGAGTGAAATGTACTCTATGCCATTCTCATCGCGTTTTAAAATAAAAGAGTCACTTTTCAAGTCTCGATTGCCCTCTCTGCCTCGTCTGGCTAGATGCAGCTGGACGTCGAACCACACTTTTCGGACCAGTCCGCTCGCTGTGTTGGGAGACAGCAACTCTGAACACCTGAGGAGCCCCAAATCTGTGGCTGTGATGGGGGGGTGGTGCTGGCTTACGTCTTTCCCGTTTTTGCGGAGGTTTTTGATGACCGACTTAAATACCCCGTTACTGGATTTAAATGTGGCGCTATTCATTATATCAAACCTTGTCGTGTAGTGGCGACATATCCCACACCTAATCGCAATGTAACTTGACATTGAGTATGTTTTTCCGTTAGCGTTCCTAACGGATGCATAAAATGATCGCAGCATCTGATTCAGATTTTCTTCCCCGTAACTATCAAAGTCTGCTGACATATTCTTTTGGACTAACCAGTCTTTAAACACTGCCAGAGCCCATTCCGTACTCCGTTTAGTGTTTACTTCGTGCCTGTCTTCTTCAATTTTGTCGATTTCTCTGTCATCCAGCTCTTTGTGTCTTTTACCCTCTCTTGTATCTTTTGCTTTGTTTTTTGGTTCTCTTTTCCGTTTCTTTACTGGGGACAAATTAGCCATTAACCACGATTCAAAAGTTTCATTCTCTCCATAAATATTAAAATTAATTTTAAAATCTTCCATGTTCTGACTTTTGCGGATTGATATAGCTGTCTTCCAGAGTGAACAGAACTGCGTCCATAGCAACGCGCTGCTTTTCATGGCAACGGTCTGTTATACTCCGCAGCGGTCTGTTATAAAGAAATAACAGACCGCATTCTACATTGGAATTCAGCCAAGCCATGTAATAAATATATATATTTGCAGTTTCTGAAGATGTTTATACAGACATGTTTATTGTTTACATTTATCGCTGGAAAAAAATTGAACAATTTCCACCACCAAAAAATTGTTGTTTTTGTACTTGCAAATTTTATTTTTATTAAACCAGTTTCTACAAATTCATATTGTGTCATCTGTTTTCAATAGAAGTATTTAAGTAGACACACGTCATCAAAACTAATATATGTCTACAACAGTAATATACATATTTACAACATTAAAATGAAACAGTTTTAACATGCACATTTTTCATTTTCATCTGGTTTTACAACCACACTGGGACACATATTTATAAGTATACAGGAAACATTCACTATCTTGTCAAGAAGTGTCATCTCCTCCCCCTCACATGGCAGTAACAAACTAATTGGAATTCTCTTATGTAACATTGTGTACTTGTTGCGCATACTGCCAATCACCCTCTCAACATGAATCCTCAGGTGTGCTATCGCTCTTGTGTTTTCTACATCCTTAGCGTCGAGTTGACATCTTCCTTTAGTGAACGCAGGAACTTTGACCTCTGCACACATCATCCCCAGACTATCCTTGATATCGAAGCCTCGATCAGCTAGCACTATGTCACCAGGTAACAGTTTGTTAAGAAGGCCACAGTTCTCAGTTATGTGCTTGTCAGAGGCACGCCCACCCCATCCCTTGGAAATAAATGATATGGCACCTTGTGGTGTAATACCAATGAGGTATTTCATGGTGTGTGTACCTTTGTAATGAGAAAAGGCCTGTGCACGTGCCTTTAGATTTGATGGCCTTTCTGTGCGTATTTCAAAGCAGTCGACTAATAGCAACACTTTTCCCAAAAGCTTCCAAAAATTGATGTGGCATTGTAGCTTGTAAGCAATGCCTCTCTGGCCAGCACACCAATGGATTAAGCCGTGCATTCAAAACATTTATGGTGTCAGTAAAGGCAGTGGAAAGAGTTGTACGTGAAACATTAAAGAGATGGGCAAGGTGCTGTACAGGAAGATCAAGCCTAAGACGTATGAGTGTCAACAAAAGCATTTGAAAGGATGACAACTTTTTGGTACCTGGCAGGAAAGCCTTAACATTGGTGAACAATGACAATAAAATGGCAAAGCATGGAAGTCCTGTGTAGTACCTGACCTTATTTGTGTTACCCTTTAAGAAGTCCTCATCCATCTTTCTCTTGTTCAGCTCACACCTAAGCTCCCTGTTCTCCTGCAACAGACGGTTGATTTCTGCACTCTTGCGCTCACAGAACTGACATTCTGTTCTTTGTCTCTTAGCTGTTGTTTCATCTTCTGCCTGGTTTTCACCTTCCTCATCCTCTGCGGCTTCCACATCCGCCCATTCTTCACATTCATCTTCTACAGCTCCCACCTGTGCCTGGTCACCACCTCCCGCATCTGCTGTCACTTCTGCCTCTGCCTGGTCATCACCTTCCTTTTCTTGTGCTGCAGTGGTTTCTCCCTGCAATTGGGATTCAGAGTCGTCTCCTGCTACTGGCACGGTCATTTGTTGTCGTTGTAGTCGACGCGAATATCGGTCTGACTCGGTAACATGCACTTCAGAGTGTCCCAGGTGCAGTGTTGGAGCCCAGTCAGGATTGGACTCATCCATTTCATATGCTGGTTTACCTTCAAGAAGACAATAAATAAATAAATAAATAAATACAGGAAAAAAAAAAAAAGAACTACTGTAGTTAAACAACTTCTTTTTAAACAACATAGAAAATACATTTTAAGATGCATATTAAAGAAATCACACCTTATTTAACATTAAAATCATAATAAGAAATTAAAATAGGAATGTTTACCAATACTTAAAGAACACAAACAAATCTTGTCCTAAATATCTCTGTCACAACACCGTCAGCCCTGTCACGCCACAGTCATTCCTGTCACATTAAATATTATTATATAAAAATGTCATATTTGAGATAATATTGTTTAATTCATTTTTTTAACTGTGGTATATACCCACCATTATGTGTTAAATCTCCTAAGTAGGTTTTTTTTTTACAACTATATAAGTGCCTGGTGGTTATTCTGGATTTCCATTCACTACATTTGACCTAAACATTGCTTATATTTCTTATAGAAATGATAATACCATGTTAGATACAATCAGGGACATGTAATTTCCTGTAATTTGTGTCAAACTAATTCAATAGAAAACCATTCTAACATATACAAATTTGTCTGTGACAGAGCCTGACAATTTAGGTGTAAAAGGCTTTTAAAAATGTATTTTATTCAAAAATAAAAACATGCTAAAATGGCACGATATGCGTTTCCCAAGATCTTTTTTTCTCCAATATATTTAGAAGTAGATCTGTACGTTGCTGGTAGAATGTCCCTAATACTTTAACACTCACCTGAATAAAAATGTCTGGAACACACTTTTAACGATCTTGGGATGCTGGAAAACTTGATGTCTGTACGTCTTACGGCTGATATCCAAGACAGCCGGCGTCTCTTCGTCACATCAGACACATAGCTTCCTTGATTCTGCCTCCAGGAGGGAAAGCTAAAGAAAGACAATACGTTGTCTAATTTCTTACCTTGTCGGTCGTGTGAACGTACATTACAACCGACAACACAACAAGTTCTTCCCATAACTTTAAAATTAATCGAAATATCAATGTATACTAGTTATATATTAGCGGTCCGGATTCGCGTCTGACAGATTGACAGATTAACAGCGGAACGGCGATGGCCTCACAAAATGGCGGCACTACCCATCAGCCACCGCGGCGCTAGAGCCGTGACGTCACGTCGCCAAGCCCTATTGCTCAGGACCCACCGTGTCTGCGAAACCACCATTTTCCCGTCAAACAGTGGTGTGACGGGCACCGAGTTTTAATGCAAAGCGAGCACTGAAATTGACTCGAAAATGAGTGCGACGTGTTCAGTCGAGTGTGCTCAGTACTGTGGTGGTGGTTCAACGAACGAGGATCGACATCACACGTGACGGGAGAGCAAAAACACACAAACGTCCCAGATCCAACCTATCCAGTGGCTGCAAAACAGTGGTTTCGCGTACACTGCAATTTTTTTTATGCACATCGAGCACTGGAATGACTCAAAAATGAGTGTGACGTGTTCAGTCGGGTGCGCTCAGTACAGTAGGGGTGGTTTAATCAAGGAGATAAAAAAAAAAAATTCAGTCACCATCCACATTCTTCAGTCACCATCCAATTCATGGAGCAAAATCAAATTTGTAGATTTGCAATTAGTACCATAAATATTAGCAATAATATATTGCTTATGAGAGTCCTCTAATATGATTATTAGCCACCTTCCATTAGGATGGAAAAATGCTTAGAAAGCGGCTAGGGCCCTCAAACTCTGGGGCCCGACTCAAGGTCACTAGACGACGGAACTCGCCGAGTTTCGGGCTCCTGCGACCTTCCTTTCTCCTTACGGACGTCAAAAGGTTCACTTGACCTTTTTGAGCCCTGTCAGTGTATGACACTTTTGAACGGGGCCTCGTTCGTTGTAAGTAATGGAAACGTGTATTAAACCACCTCTGGTGTACTAAGCACGCTCAACTGTACACGATCCACTAATTTTCCCGGTCATTTCGGTGGTAAAAAAAAAAAAAAAAAAAAAAGGTCCCGGAAGCTAAAAACAGTTAAATGAACACAAGTGAATAGATTTCTGTTCCTTTGTCGTACGTATTGAAAATCAGACGCCGAATATCAAAACTAGATGCTGTGGGTTTCCAAACGACATATAGTTTGTCAACGTCACTTTGGGTTTAGACTGAGAAAAGACTGTTTTGAATGTGAAACGCCAACATTTTTGCTGTGTCCTTCCGGGACCTCGTTCAGTGCAAAATACAAAATGTGTGTTTTTCACCCTTTTTCGGCCTTTCGACCCCTGAACGAGGTCGCAGGTCCACCAAACTTTTCAGCCCGCTCCAGGGGGCCGTGACGAGAAGGAAAACGGCGCCCCCTGGTGGATCGGCCCTTTCCGAGCGGTGTTAGGGTCGGACAGTGTGCCAGGTCCTAAACCTCAATGCGTTTTTGTGCAAAACTGAGCACTGAAATCGCTTGAAAGTCAGTGGGGTCGAGTGTACCAAAAGACCAAAAAAGACAAGAACACAATGGACTTGAAATTTGCAAAAACTTTATTTAGAAAAAAAGAGACATCGTGGGGTAATCCAGGGCCTCCACGGAGCCACGGCCTCCGCCCCGACCTCGTCTGATAAAAAAAAAAACACACAAAACGTTTTGCTGTTAAGAATTGATAATCAATTTTAGTCACAATCAGGATTGGGTTTTTTTTTTAGGGGCGAGGCTTATTTCCACCATTAAATAAGCTGCAATTGGACACAATCCCAACTGCAATATATTTAATGGGTTCCCGTCACGATAAAAACTATTTCACTGCACTCGGCGGCTGAAATAGTTATATGTATAACTTGTGTGATTTTTTTTTTGTTTTTAATCAATGTTTTTTTTTTGTTTTGTTTGTTTGATTGTTTTTAATTGAATGTTTTTATGCATTTTTTTCAGTAAAAAAGACAAGACAGATGTAACTTTTTAAACATTTATTTAGAAAAATGGAAGGAACACACAACGAACAAGAAAACAAATTAAACAAAGGAATCAGCGCTGCCTCTTCCTCCTCCGGGCAGCGCTCAGGAGCTTCTGGGCCACCTTGTGCGGCGACTTTAGCGGTGACAGCCTGACCACAGGGTACTTTAAACTCAGGTTCAAAGGGATGAGCACCCTGTGCTGCTGCTGCCGCCGCTTCGCCAGACTGGGCCCCTCCTGCAAAGAGCGAGAAAGGCAAAGAGTCAGCGAACACGTCCACCCGTCAGACAAACGGTTAGACGGACACACCCCGAAAGATGGACTCACCGAAGCGGACTCCCTCGAGTCGTCGTCGCCGCCGTGCTCTGCCACCTGCGGAGGGATGGCGGCGGGGGACGGCCGCTTACGAGTTGCTTTGGAGGTGGCGGGGCGCTTCGGGGTCCCCGGGGCGGCATCCTCACCCTCCACGGCTGCCTCAAACAGGCTGCGTTGTTCGGCAGCCTGCTTGGCGTCCAAGTTAAGGGCGTAGAACTTGTCAGCCGTGGAGGTGTCGTGGCACATGAACCGCGCCACTTTCTGCCTGTCCCCGGGGCTGTGGGTGTTCTTGGCCTGTACGGAAAGAGAAAAGCACAGTTGGAAACAAACACACGCACGTCAGAAATTCACGAGGCAGATACACGGGCGGGAAAACTCACGTGGGTGGCGATGGAGGTCCTGAGGTCCGTGAAGTTCGGAGTCCCCGGCAGTTTCATCCCAGCCCATGCTTCCTGATAGTACTGGTTCAGGTTCTTGCATGAGCTGGGCTTTGAGGTGAAGTAGTAGTAGTGGGCATTGCTACCGCCCACCAACTTCTTCCTCATCGCCAGGAACTCCGACAGCCAACCGTACTCCTCCTCGTCCAAGGCCAGCTGAGCGGCCCCGAAGGCCTGGTTGGTCTTGTGGGAAGAAATCTGCGGAAACAGCGACAAACGAGTGGCGTAAGAGAGAACTGCGCAGAGAA
Source organism: Scardinius erythrophthalmus (assembly GCF_964197995.2). Taxonomy (NCBI): domain Eukaryota; kingdom Metazoa; phylum Chordata; class Actinopteri; order Cypriniformes; family Leuciscidae; genus Scardinius; species Scardinius erythrophthalmus. Next base: position 48,741,713 of record NC_138224.1, read on the forward strand.
AGAGAGAGAGAGAGAGAGAGAGAGAGAGAGATAAAACCACTCACATTGATCACATAGCAACCGTCCATGGCGGCCTGCCGCGCTGCCTCCACCTCCGCAATGGTCATATTTTGGAACACCCCACCGCGATGCCCATAGATGCAGGCGAGGTAGGCGGTGAGGTGGCCGTAAAATGACCATTGGGCCTTCCTGTCGCCGGTCGCCTTGAGGCGGTCTGCGAGGGGAAAAAAAAGGACAAGCGTTAAGGGGGGGGGGGGGCCCTGTGTGTGGTGCGCCGAGGTTTTAGAGGTGAGACGAGGCAAAAACTTACCCAGGACTTCAGGAATGGCCACCTTGGCGGAGGCAACGCACTGGCGGAGAGTGGCCTTGGCGATGAGTTGGCCCTCCTTGGCCTGCTTCACCGCCACCTCGTGGACGACCACCCTCCGCCTCACCGAGCGGATCAATGACTTGACCTCCCGGTTCAGGCCGACCATGGCGGTGCGGGAGAGCCGGCTGGTGGGCGGTGGGGTCTCTGCCACATAGGCCAGGAACTGGGTCACGTTTTTGAGATACATTTGTATCGTTGGCTCCGCGATCTTGGCCTGGTTGAGGGAGTTGTGCCAAGACCACATCCTCGCCGTGTTATTGATGAAGCCCAGGCTGGCCAGGTCCGGTTGCCCCACCGCCATGTAGGACAGGAACTTCCTGATCCGGAAGACCTTCGACCCCACGTTGTTGACCAACCGGGGGGATGGGTCGGCGCCCTGCTGGTGGCCCCGGAACTCCTCCAGGAGGACGTCTGCGAAAAGAGAAAACACACGAGGACAACGGGGGGTGAGAACACAAACAATCACGGTCGACCAGAGGGAGAAGAAGCGACAGAGTACTCACTCAGAGCCGCCACATGGTCGGGGAACGGGTGCTCCTCCTCTCATTGCTCGGACGGCTGGGGGGCAGGGGGCTGGTCCGAGGGGCCCTGGTCGGCCGGTTCCCCAGAGGGCCCGGCAAGGTGAATCCCCTCCTCCTCCTCCTCCTCCTCACCGAGTTCCCCCTCCGGCTCGGGGTTGCGGAGAGCGGACATCAGCCTGCTGGTGACCCTGGCGACCTGGGATGAGGGGGTGGGCCTGGGCCTGGACCTCCTCCTCAACAGGCGGTAGCGGCGGGTCACATCACTCAGCGCCCGGCTGAGAATGTCCACCTGTCTGTTGAGGTCAGCCACCTGATCCCTCACTTTCAGGCAGCTGGGCTTGTCGCAGGCCCACTCCTCCTCCTCCTCCTCCGCCACCGCCTCAAGAGGGATGTTTCCGTCGTCCTCCTCCCGGTCACCAGACTCGACCAAGTCCAGGGAGGAGGACAGGGGCAGGGTCGGGTTGCTCGCCCTGAGCTTGGCGAGGTCCTGCAGGATCTTCTTCCGCTTAAGAGCCTGCAGGGTCTCTCGCCGAAGAGCCACCGACATCTCCTTGTGCCCCTTCAGATGACGGTCCATCCGGGAGGAGGACTTGCCGCAGGCGGGCACTGGGCAGGTGCCCTTGCGGACGTCCACCCTCCCGGATGAAATAGCGAGAAGCAGCAAACGCTCCTCCTTGTTCTTGACCAGGTGGGTCATGGTGAGGTGCTGGCTAAGCTGGCTGTAAAGCCTGTGGCACAGCGGGCACTCCTGTGTTGCCATAATCAAGTATTTTTTTAACATGTGTATATTATATTATATTTATCTATATATGTGTTTGTATATTATATTTATTTATATATGTATGTATAATAATAATGTTTTTTTTATTCTAAAAATAAATAATATATAATAATAAGAGAGTGTATATAATAAGAATAAAGAGCGAAGTGTAAACAAGTGAAAACAAATGAGGAACGCGTCAAGAACCGGGTGCAGTGTGTGTGTTTGCGTGTAAATATCAGTGTAATTGATGTAAATGAGTGTAAAAATGAGAAAATCGTGGGTGAAAATGACAAAGGTTAACCAGTGCAGGGATCATTTATAGACTTTTGAGATCCACATTCAACTATAGTCCAATCGTCCAATCACCAGTCACTTTCAGCCTCTATGAGCACTGCGAAAGTGGACAGAGTTTGATCGTTTTTCGAAAGGACCTAGAGTTTCACGCTTCGGCACGGTGACCCCTGGCCATGCCCCGAGCGACATACCGAAAGCGCAGGTCTGTAGAGCGAAGGCAAAAGAAATCAGCCTCTATGTTGGACGCGAAAGTGGACTGAGTTTGATGGCGGCGGGGATGGTCGTTTTTTATAGAAAGGTCCCAGGGGCCCCAAATTCGGCACGGTGACCCCTGGACACGCCCCGATCGACATACCAAAAGCGCATGTCTGTAGAGCGAAGGCAAAAGAAATCAGCCTCTATGTTGGACGCGAAAGTGGACTGAGTTTGATGGCAGCGGGGATGGGTGTTTTTTCAGGAAGGTCCTGGACTTTAACGCTTCGGGGCCATTCATCGGGGGCCCCTGGAGGGTCAAAATCTCAAATATCAAGGTATCACGACACTGCGTCTACGAACGGGGGGCCGTCCCAGGTGCCATTTTTTGATGGATTTGCAGTGTCTTTTTTGACCTTTCGACCCCTGAACGAGGTGGTAGGTCCACCAAACTTTCCCGCCCGCTCCGGGGGGCCGTGGCGAGACGGAAAATGGCGCCCGCTAGTCGATCGGTCCTTTCCGAGCCTTGTCCGCGAAACCACGGTTGCAAACGCATTCATTAAATGGGTGGGTGGGAGTTTTTTAGAAAAGTCCCAGGGGCCCCAAAATCGGCACGGTGACCCTTGGGCCCACCCCGAGCGACAAACCGAAAGCACCAGTCTGTAGAGCGAAGGCAACACACTTTCACCCTTTAACCCTAATTTCTGCCTGATTCCTCTTTGAGTCGTATACCCTAAGAGCCTTTTGAGTGAAAGTTGGGTATAAGTGGCACACTTCTGTTAGGAAGGTCCTAGATTTTCAGGCTTCGGGGCCGTGAGTCGATCTCAAATATCGAGGTGCCACGACACTGCGTCTACGAACGGGGGCCGTCCCACGGGCCATTTGTTGGTGCGTTGCTCTCACGGACGTGCAGTGTCTTTTTTGACCTTTCGACCCCTGAACGAGGTGGTAGGTCCACCAAACTTTCCCGCCCGCTCCGGGGGGCCGTGGCGAGACGGAAAATGGCGCCCCCTAGTCGATCGGCCCTTTCCGAGCCTTGTCCGCGAAACCACGGTTGCAAACGCATTCATTTAAATGGGTGGGTGGGAGTTTTTTAGAAAAGTCCCAGGGGCCCCAAAATCGGCACGGTGACCCTTGGGCCCAACCCGAGCGACATACCTAAAGCGCAGGGCTCTAGAGCGAAGGCAAAAAAAATTCAGCCTCTGTGCATAATCTCTACCTCATGGCTATTTCACTCTCACTCTGAAAGGGGGTCTTTCAGGCCTTTAAATGATTTGATGTCGGGGGAGGGGCATTTTTTTTAGGAAGGTCCTAGAGTTTCACGCTTCGGGGCCGTGCGTCGGGGGCCCCTGGAGAGTCAAAATCTCAAATATCGAGGTGCCACGACACTGCGTCTACGAACGGGGGCCGTCCCACGGGCCATTTGTTGGTGCGTTGCTCTCACGGACGTGCAGTGTCTTTTTTGACCTTTCGACCCCTGAACGAGGTCGTAGGTCCACCAAACTTTCCCGCCCGCTCCGGGGGGCCGTGGCGAGACGGAAAATGGCGCCCCCTAGTCGATCGGCCCTTTCCGAGCCGTGTCCGCGAAACCACGGTTGCAAACGCATTCATTAAATGGGTGGGTGGGAGTTTTTTAGAAAAGTCCCAGGGGCCCCAAAATCGGCACGGTGACCCTTGGGCCCAACCCGAGCGACATACCGAAAAGCGCAGGGCTCTAGAGCGAAGGCAAAACATATTTTCCCTAACCCAAACCTTAAGCATAAAACTATCATTTTCGGCCTCTAACATTTAATTGGCGAGGTGGAGTTTTATAGAAAGGTCCCAGGGGCCCCAAATTCGGCGCGGTGACCCCTGGACACGCCCCGAGAGACATACCGAAAGCGCAGGGTTCTAGAGCAAAGGCAAAAAATATCAGCCTCTAATTTGGACGCGAAAGTGGACTGAGTTTGATGGCGGCGGGGGATGGGTGTTTTTTCAGGAAGGTCCTGGACTTTAACGCTTCGGGGCCATTCATCGGGGGCCCCTGGAGGGTCAAAATCTCAAATATCAAGGTATCACGACACTGCGTCTACGAACGGGGGGCCGTCCCAGGTGCCCTTTATTGATGGATTTGCAGTGTCTTTTTTGACCTTTCGACCCCTGAACGAGGTCGTAGGTCCACCAAACTTTCCCGCCCGCTCCGGGGGCCCGTGGCGAGACGGAAAATGGCGCCCCCTAGTCGATCGGCCCTTTCCAAGCGGTGTCCGCGAAACCACGGTTGCAAACGCATGCATTCAATGGGTGGGTGGGACTTTTATAGAAAGGTCCCAGGGGTGACCTCTGGGCACGCCCCGAGCGACATACCGAAAGCACCAGTCTGTAGAGCGAAGGCAACACATTTTCACCCTTTAACCCTAATTTCTGCCTGACTCCTCTTTGAGTCGTATACCCTAAGAGCCTTTTGAGTGAAAGTTGGGTATAAGTGGCACACTTCTGTTAGGAAGGTCCTAGATTTTCAGGCTTCGGGGCCGTGAGTCGGGGGCCCCTGGAGAGCCAAAATCTCAAATATCGAGGTGCCACGACACTGCGTCTACGAACGGGGGCCGTCCCACGGGCCAGTTGTTGGTGTAGTGCTTTCACGGACGTGCTTTGCTTTTTTGACCTTTCGACCCCTGAACGAGGTCGTAGGTCCATCAAACTTTCCCGCCCGCTCCGGGGGGCCGTGGCGAGACGGAAAATGGCGCCCCCTAGTCGATCGGCCCTTTCCAAGCCTTGTCCGCGAAACCACGGTTGCAAACGCATTCATTTAATGGGTGGGTGGGAGTTTTATAGAAAAGTCCCAGGGGCCCCAAAATCGGCACAGTGACCCTTGGGCACGCCCCGAGCGACATACCGAAAGCGCGGGTCTGTGGAGCGAAGGCAAAAATATTCCCTAACCCTAAAACTGACATTTTCGGCCCATAACATTAATTGGCGGCTTGGAGTTATATAGAAAGGTACCAGGGGCCCCAAATTCGGCACCGTGACCCCAGGGCCCGCCCCGACTAACATACCAAAAGCTCTAGAGCGAACGTGAAAAATTTCAGCCGCTATTGGGGATGCGAATTTTGAAATTGGACCGGGTGAAACTGATAAAGGAAGCCGAGTTGGGACTTCATACTTGGGCCCTGGGGCGAGCTCCTGGAGACCCCCCTGTGCCCAGAGTAAGGGGCCCCAACTCGGCTCGGTTCCAGAGACATACCAGCTTGAAATTTTAAATTTGACAGGACGTACCTCGAAAAATAAGCCGAGTTGGGGTTCCATATTCTGGGTGTGGGGGGACCAATATGAGGCCCCCACGTGCCCAAAGTATGGGGCCCCAACTCGTCTTGGTTCCAGAGATATACCAGCTTGAAATTTTAAGTTTGACCGGACGTAACTAAAAAAATAAGCCGAGTTGGGGCTCCATACTCTGGTTGTGGGGGGACCACTATCAACGGGACATTTGCCCTCTATAGTGGGTTATTGGACAAATAGTGGTTCCGTGGGATGGGGGCGTGGTCTGGGAGTGGAGGGGGGGTCAACGGGACATTTGCCCAATATAGTGGGTTATTGGACAAATAGTGGGTTCGTGGGATGGGGGCGTGGTCAACGGGACATCTGCCCACTATAGTGGGTTATTGGACAAATAGTGGGTTCGTGGGATGGTGGGCGTGGCCTGGGAGTGGGGGGGGTGGGGGTGGGGGGTTCAATTGGACATTTACCCACTATAGTGGGTTATTGGACAAATAGTGGGTTAGTGGGATGTGGGTGTGGCTTAGGGGTCGGTGGGGGGGGTAGAAGGGGGTCAGTGGGTGGTATAAGGGGGCATTTGCCCATTATCGCCCCCTAAAGGCGTCCGAATGGCCCCTACTCCCGGGGCGACAGGTTAGTGCAGGGGTTATCGCCAAGTGACAAAGGCCCACTATTTAATGGGCAATTGTCATCCATATTCGCCCTGCGATCCATCGGGGCCACTATGCGTCCAATGGCAGCTTATTTGTATGGGCGTTTTTTCCACGAACCACCTATTTGGACTACCTCAACACAGACCGTTTCTACGGTTTGCTTTCGAGGGGCAGGCATACCAGTACGCGGTTCTCCTTTTCGGGCTAGCCCTGTCTCCTCGCGTCTTCACGAAGGTCATCGAGGCAGCCCTTGTTCCCCTTCGGGAACACGGGGTTGGCATCCTGAACTATCTCGACGATTGGCTGATCCTAGCTCACTCTCGAGACCAGGTTTGCGAACACAGGGACCTAGTGCTCCGGCACCTAGCTCGTCTGGGCCTTCGGGTCAACTGGGAGAAGAGCAAACTCTGCCCCGTTCATTATGATTTCATAATCATTTGTTTACAAACAAGTATTCATTACGTCAATGAGCTCATTGTATCTGCATTAAATTATTACATTCTTTAAATTAATACATTTTTAGCTAACCCGTGACTTTATATATGTACATTTCTGAAATACATGAAGGACAGTTTCCTCTGATAACAGATAACTGTAAATTGTAATATGGACTCATGCACTTTCTGTAAAGCTGCTTTGAAATGATGTGTATTGTGAAAAGTGCTATACAAATAAACGTGAATTGAATAAAAAAAAAATGTGACTGAACCGACGACGAGGTTCGGGGGGGGGGGGGGGGGACCTTGGGACAAATTGTTCCGGGTAATTTTGGTGGAAACACGGCTTTATAAAATGTTCACGGACCGACTTCTATTCTGCTTTGCGTCATAATCTCTTGAGATGGTTTGGTGCCATTTTACATTCACATGTTCAAACTCTACATCAGCTTCAGTGTTGGGGAAGTTACTCTAAAAAAGTAATGATTTACTACCTACTAATTACAACTTCAACAGTGTATTTAGTGTACTACTCTAATTATGCTCTTTTAAAATTATTACTAATTACTTTCTAAATCCCATATCAACCTCGACCAACTGAACAATACAAATATAGAAAAGGTTCTTTTAATTATTTTTAATAACTAATTTACAATTGCATAAATTATTCTTGAACTGACCAAGTACTCAAAGGGAGGAGGTTACATTAAAACCATACGTTTTAACATTAGATATTACAGTAATGAAATATAGCTGCAAGCAGCAATTAAGGGGCCAAGCACAAAGAGGGGACGATAAATCAGGCAATCATGGCTGAAAGCATCAGACCAACTGCAACAAGCAATTAAGAGCATATTAAGATGATTTTAGGCAAAATGCCTGAAAAATCAATTGCAATCACTGGTAATATGCTTTAATGGTTTATCACTTTTGAACAATAATGTGGCGCTGTTATAAAATTGATGTGGTGTGGTAAGGTGACAATGACGCATACAAAGTTTGGTGTCAATATATCAAAGCATTGCAAGGTACAGCTTCAGAGTCATTTTGACATCATGTCTAAACTTTGTTGCTGTGGTGTACGAAAACAGTTTCATCTATCAATACAAAATCCATAACTTTTTGTCGGCACAATCTGAAGATGATATGATTCAATTATGGTGAAAATAAGACAGTCTAGGAGGAGTTCGAAAATGTAGGTTTTGAATGAAAATCAAAATGGCAGACAGGAAGTTCGACCAAATATGGCAAAGTTGGTATCTATGTTCTCAAATCATTACATAGGCACCATCTGTTGCCAGTAGGCGAGTCTGTCTGAGTTGATGGAACGAATCAAAATGCAGTCACTTGACAACATCCACATCACTCGTTGGCCAGATGTGTCTAGAACGTATTTCCATAACTGCACTTCGATTGGTCAGAATTAATGTGCGGGAAAATTCCACTTTAGACAAACAATACATTTGAAAATAAAGCGAGGATGCGGCTTGAAAATAATGTTTTAATGCACTGCACGTGGCGAGGGCGCATCGCAAGTCACTTCAGGAGGAGGTGTGCATTAACCCCCTGGGGTCGACAATCACGTCGGCATGATTTGCTCGCTTTTTTTCTTATCAGTTGAAACGAGACTCAAAATACTCTGTTGACTTTGATTTTACAAACAAGTTTCATACATCAATCGGTCCTGTTAAGTGTGTATTATGTTTGTGTATACTCACAATAAAAGAAAAGTGTTGTGCTTTTTGCCAAATAAAGAAAAATAAACATGATGCGAGTTCTGCTTTCTCACTGTCAGTGAAGTCCATTCTAAAACGCGTCCGAAAATGAACTGTAACTCAGCGAATACTCAGTCAAACAGGCATACAGACACACAGGCATGAAGCTTGAATTCTCTTCTTTTAAATTAAAGCTGCACTATGCAGGAATTGTGTTTTTGTCAAACAACGACCCCTAGAGTCGCTGTGGAATACTTGCACTGTCGTAAATTCAGTCACAACACAGCAATCAGAGGAAGACGCGCTGAAAACTGTATTGCTGTTCTCTTCCTTCATAACTCATACTGAGAAGGTTTGAGTTGCAGTGGAATTTGTGACTGTTTCACCTGTTCAACCACATCAAAGTTTCGTAATTAGTAAGTCCGTGCTTTTTTTCTTATGTGCTGAAGGGCCGCTGTGCCTTGGTGAAACGTGTTTGTATGTGAAGAGGTCTTTTCCAAAACACAATAAACATAAAAAGCTGCCTCAGAGAACCAGCAAAAGTAATAATTATGAATATGTAAAATATTGAAATAAGACATTTTAGTTGTTTATTAATTTCTGTGTCGGCTGCAAAGATGAAGTTGACGATTGACTCGTGATCTTCGCAGTAGGCTAGTGAACGCACCGGAGAAATGCACATTTATTAGGCTACATAGTTTTATTTTGTTTTGGATGGTTTTGTTTAGAATCAGCTTTCTGTAAATATATTTCACATTTTTTAGGCCTGTGTGAGGCGAGGCTACGGTTCGGTTCATGATGATCTCCAGTTCAGTGATTGCTAGCCTATACTTTTTATGTAAATCCAGGAAATTGGTTAATTTATTAAAATTAAGATACAATTAATACAAAACGAAATTCGTTTTAAAGAAAGGCTTTGTGCTTTCTGTTTTGAGGTCTCTGTGAAAGTTTGAAAGTCTTATGCGCTTTCAGAGCGCTTTCACTTGCGTTTCAAGTGCTCACGGAAGAGATGGGTTTTCAGCTGGGGGTAGACTAGAGAGTTGAAGACTGAAAGAAAATGAAAAATAAGCATAGAATCCAAGATAGGCTAATTACCTTGAGTCAAAAATAACACTGAATAACAGCAGAACTGGTGTATTTAGAAAAACCACTTGCGCGCTCTCGCCGCGTCCACTAACTGACCGCTTGTCCTGTTTGTGATCTGAATCTCCTAGTATTTATATCTTTCTACAGTTGCTGTCTCGGCGAGCAATTAAGCAAATACAGCGAAAATGGCCCAAATCGAAACTAGCTGCTAGCAGGCAATATTTCAGTGCAATTAAACTGCAATAATAATTTTCACTCGCGGCTGTTATTTAAGTTATAACGCGTCTAGATAAAATACGGATTTGTGAGAAGGTAAAAATTAAAAATAAGCAGAGAATCGAAGATAGGCTTACCTTGAGTCAAATGAAACACTGAATAACAGCAGAACTGGTGTATTTAGAAAAATCACTTGCGCGCTCTCGCCGCGTCCACTGACCGCTTGTCCTGTTTGTGATAGTTTGTAAATTGTGCTCGTTTACACTATTTACAACCTCTAGGCTTATTTATGTCCTGATAATTGTGTGAGATATTGACAACTGTTCTCATGATAATCGCAGGAATCAACTTCAACAGCGTCGTTTCCAAAAAAGAGATTTACTTAGGCTACTAGTCCATCAACAAGATCGCCAGGTCAGCATCGCTGTTGCATCCAGTGCTGCTTTTTAGCTCGCGCCAACGAGTGAAAGCCTGACCGAGTGGGACTATGGGACTCTTGTCCGGTTCCTCACACAGTCAGATTCTCTCTTCCTTTTCCTACACTCTTCCGACTGCGCTTTCTTTGTTTTTTTCCATCGTCGAGTCTTCCAAGAATCACGTCTGAAATGCGCGCAAGTGTCTTCGTGCTTCATGTTGTTGTTGATGTGTGTGACATCGTTGCCGTAAAGCAAGTCGTGTTCTCGCGAGATTTGTCGGGGGCGCCTCTCTCAAACTTGCATTGCTGGTTTTTCCAGAGGCGTCCCCCCCGAGCTTTACTACCAGGATTATTCGCCCTACTAGGAGTTTGTTTACCACCGAAATGACTTTGAAGCTGTTATATTAAGGTACAATTCTTGCATAGTGCAGCTTTAAGTAATTTTTATAAAAAACTAATATTCTCTGTTTATGTAATCTGTATGAAAAGAAAGAGATGTCAGTCGTTCTCATCTCAGCTTATTATGTTTTAATATGACCCCGCCCATGGAGAGTGCGCGCTATTCAAATGCAAATGAATGAGGCAATCCATGCAAACTGTGAACGCCCCCATATCAGCTCGAGAAAACACATCAAGTTTATTCAGATCATGTTACTTGTTTACACCATCTCGCAGCGCTGTGAGGAATAATACTATCGTAATAATAATAATGGAAAATGTACCTCAGAAGTGCTGGTATTTCGAGGAGCAATGGATGGAATACTGTAGTAAGTTTTTTTCATTCTCAAGTGAATCGCGTTTCTGTGTGTGAATGAATGAATGGCAGAGATGTGCGCTGTTTTCCACAACTCGTAAAAAGACTGTTTAAATTTGAATCGCGTTTCTGTGTGTGAATGAATGATCCGCTTTTAGCAAACTGCTATACTGAGATGAGTAAAAATCAACTGAAATATGTTGAAATGAAATGTATTTGTATAAGCAACGTATTAAACTGCAAATTAACATTTATATTCCTTATAATAAAAACGAAAGACCTATGTTACAGACATATGAAAGACAACATTTCGTTGACTAGTTTTGGATAGATGATACATTTTTACTGTAAAATATCTGCCACCTCAAATAAGCTTTTGTTTGCCAATTTTTGCTCATATGTTAAATATGGTATGTTTTGTCAAAAATAAAGTCATCAAATAATATGTTATAGTGTTTGTTCCAATGTAGCCTAGGCTATATTCAAAGTAATGAATCCTTAAAGGGGGGGTGAAACACTCAGTTTCAGTCAATCTCATGTTAATCTTGAGTACCTATAGAGTAGTACTGCATCCTTCATATCTCCAAAAAAGTCTTTAGTTTTATTATATTTATAAAAGAAAGATATGTTGTACCGAGTCTTTCCGGAAAAAAACGAGCGGCTGGAGGCGTGCCGTGTGGGCGGAGCTAAAGAATCACGAGCGCTGTTCTTCACTGTTTACTTGCTGTGCTTACGCGCCGATAGCTAACAACACACAGACATTTGAAGCAGTTTTACTCACCGTCCGGTTCCAACGCACAACCGTGAACCTTTATCGTTGGGACTGCTCCATCCTTAAGCATTAGACGATCTGCAAATCCGGCGTCGAACTGGGCCTTGTTTATAAAACAATCATCGTCGAAATGCAGGGAACAGGGAACTCCGTTGATGCTCTGGAAAAACAAACTCCATCCACTGCTCCCTTAACGCTGGGTTCTTCGGGAATCTGTGCTGGGTTGTCTTGCCCTGGCAACCAAAAACACACTTCTTTCTTTGACATCGCGAGCAAAGCGCTTTGATGGGCGTACTGCTTTCGCTCTCTCGCTCGGACCCGGACCCGTCCATTATTTCAAAAGCTAGACCCGGACCCGTGCAGATCTGAGAAATGCCTAACCGGACCCGACCCGGACCCATCTATTATTTGAAAGCTGGACCCGAAACCGCCGGGAAGACACAGACCCGACTGGACCCGATTGTCACATATTCCACCTTAAACTGCTATTACAAGTCAATAAACCTGTTGCGAAAAATACAACTTTTTGTCTTACCTAATTTAAGGAGCCGTGGTAGCGTAGTAGTCTCATCTCCCTTCGTTGTAACGTTAACGTTACCTGACTGGCTGTGATCATGCATTACAATCCTCCGACAAGAAAGTTATCCATGTTATTCCTCTCGTTATTACAAGTCCAAGCTTAATCCACTCATTATTTCAGCTTCAAATATCCACTTGATGTCACGGTGACGGATGACAAATGCAACTTTGCACATGTAACTTATATTCTGACTCGAGTTAACTCGCATAATAACTTTGACTGTTTGCCCTTTTGAACTAACGTTATAATAACGATTGCTCGTTCAGTGCCATGGCCGCTGAAGTTATTTATTTGCTATCATCTCCGTGCTCTCTGCTCTGCATCGAGTCTGAATCAGACCACTAAAACTTTAAGATTAAACAAGACGGTTAATTTATATTCTATATAATTTATATCTAAATCTAAATTTATATCTATATCTATATCTAAAATTTATATCTTTATATCTTGTGGTTGCCATAGAAACATGACACGCGTTTGAGACTGCACATGCGCGCTAGCTGGATCAACCTAAAATATGCTTTTTAACGCAATTTATTTTCAGTGTCCTAATTTTACAAGTTGCAAGTTAGAAAAGAACACACAAAAAAAAAACACAAGCAGTGTCAAATCACGGCCGGGTTTTCTCCGAGTCTGATCTGATGACTCCGATCGCACGGGTACTATACACACAATGTTAAACAGACCCGGGACCCGAAGTGATAGATTTGGACCCGACCCGGACCCGGCTGATCATTTAAAATATAGACCCGAACCCATACGGGTCCCAGGTCGGGTCCCGGGTCGACGGGTCTCGGGTTCACTGTGAAGACCTCTACATCAGAGTACTCCTCAAAAGTTACTGTCATAGACTCACTGACCACTTCATTGTGTGATAATTTGTACACGAATACAACCATTTCTTCAATACACAAATATAAATTGCACAACACAACAATAATTATAGAGAGGCAAAAGCAATTACCTGATAAAAAACAGTTTCCAGCCACTTCCCCAAAAATCCCCAGAAATCGCATACCCAAACTGAAACAGATACAGTTCATGAACCCTTTGTACTAAAATGTACATGAAACATCTTCATGAAAATAAAATTGAAGTTGGCATTGTATCAATCTAGAAATGCACTGCAGCTAAAGCCACATGTCTGACCATGTTATATTTCAAATCTGAAGATGATAAGTCTAAAACTCTGCATTTAGTTAAATGTTTTTCAAGATCATGTCTTATGACTTTATTTTGATTAGACTCTAAAATGCAACTGATGTTTATTTTCATCTTCTAAGTCATCTATTCAAAGCATCTATACAGTCTATTGCAGGGGTCGGCAAGTAACTTTGGCCGCGGGCCAATATTTTTTTTAGCCAGTAGATGGCGGGCCAGCTACACAGAGCAGGCCTGGATACAAATTAAATACTCTTATATACTGTAGGCCTATAATCGTGGAATATGATGGGTCCGTCACGTCCGTGGATCATTCGTTCAATAGTTTTTTTTTTTCAAATTAAAACCAAAAATAAAAAGATGAAAAACGACTTGTTTTTCCATTATTTATTTCCTGAACTAAAATGAAAAAAACGAATAACGACAGGTTTTCTGATTTTCTGATTGTGCTCAGATCAAAAATAGAAAAAAATAATTACTGGATTAGACAAATTTTAATTTTGAATTTAACACCTTAGGCATGATATATCAAGGAAATCATTTTAAACAGATCAAGTACTATTGTGGTAACAGATTACAGCCATTTTAATAAAGGTGCATGTGAATAGCAATCATGCCTCATTCGCTTACAGTCCGACTTTTGAACTTTATTCCTTTTTTATTATTATTATTTATTCGGGACACACACATACACAACTAAGGTTTAAGAAGGTCTGCGCGGGACTGTTTTTTCCGTCCCGCTCCCACAAGGTTCTATTCAGCAACCGCTTAAAATACACTCTGTGTTCACCCGCTTTATTTCCCAACCTGACGGGTCCGCAAAATTTAGATCTCGTTTCCATAATCTCACATTCAAATGTCTCTAACGGAAAGAAGGAGATTAAGCCTATAATAATTATAAATGCTACACAAAAATTGGGTTTGTGTCAATATAAATATTAGGCTATTTTAACATTGTACTGTCAGCAGAGAAAAAAAATGCCACAGGAAAAATTTATGAAATATAAATAACATAAATTGAATAGTACAAAGCCCACTCAAATTTCAAAGCAACATAAACGAAAATCATATGAAGTAGGCTATTTTCTGCCGAACTATTTCAAACATCCTTGCAAAAGATGTCGGAAGTGGGCTATTGTCAGTCAGACCGCCCACTCAGTCCAAAGTACAGCAGAGTTCTGACCAATGCACACAAAGTGGTCAAGCATATAACTAGATGCGGCAGGCGCGAATTTGACTATTCGCGTCCGGTGTGAACGCACAGCTATACTTTAAAATGTAATCCCACGCCGCATATTCCCTATGGGTGTTTCACACAGTATGCGGCGGTTGTCGTTCCCTGGTCTATTGTCTCTATTGTTTTGTGGTGCAAACGAGCCCCATTCAGTCTCAGTCTCCCCTGCACACATTCACACCTCTCCAGCCTGGTTATGGCTCTAAATATGCACTTCTTTTGTCTGCATTATAATTACTAACGGCTATTCACACTGTTTCAATCCCTCATTTCTTTGATCAAAGTTCTCACTTCACATTTGAAACTGTATCAAATGCCCTTCTTGAATAAAGAACCATTTCAGTAAGCATTCCTATTTAGAAAAAAAATCATAAAAAAATAACTGCTAGGTGGCAGGTGCACCTAGGGCTAGCTAGCATGTTAGCTTAGCACGCCATCAATACATAACAATTTATGAGATTAAAACATGTTTGTGCTCCAAACTTACTTTATAACGCAAGTCGAGTGTTTTAAATAATCTTCTGTGATCTAATTTGGCTTCAGATAAAAAAAAAAATCAGACAGAAAATATATTATTTTATAGTATTCTGCATGATGATAAAGTGTATGTCGATAAGCATTACATTATAAATATAATCTATTATTATGAAAATACCTGACATGGCTCGAAGAACACAGGTAAATCAAATATCATTGCAATCATGTTTATTGTTTTCAAAACGTCTTTATCTGCATGATACAACGATCTCTTTTTTTATTTTTTATTTTTTTATTTTTTATTTAGTCAGTTCAAATACAAAAACATTTCAGTACAATGCAAAAAAAAAAAAAAAAAAAAAAAAAAAATTGGTTACAAAGCAATTGACAGTACAGCTCAAAATATTTAACCAGATACATAAAAATAAAAAAATAAACATAAACATAAGAACAAATATATAAGTATAAAATATCAGGGCAGTTATATGTATTTGAAAAGCTTTAATATTTGTATTGTTTTTATAAGCTTTTTATTTTGTGATCTCATGTTTGAAACAGTTTCAAAATATATTGTTAGATCAGTGTTATAGAAGGCAATATAGGAGGGTTTCTTTTGAGTTATTCTTGTCTTATGAATATAAAATTTCGCCAAAATGATAAAAAGATTAACCCTCTGGGGTCTAAGGTGTTTTTGGGGTCCTTGAGATGTTTTGACATGCCCTGACATTTTTGCTTTTTTCAGTTGCTTATAAACATATTAATGGCAAAGGTGTAAATTCACTCTATATAGCACAAACAGGGCTACCATCATATGTGAGCACCATGCATGTACATGTTTGTATTTTTGAGAGAATAATGTT
The DNA here is from genome assembly GCF_964197995.2 of Scardinius erythrophthalmus. Classification (NCBI taxonomy): domain Eukaryota; kingdom Metazoa; phylum Chordata; class Actinopteri; order Cypriniformes; family Leuciscidae; genus Scardinius; species Scardinius erythrophthalmus. The sequence goes on from NC_138224.1 coordinate 48,757,465, forward strand.
TATGCATGGTTATTAAAAAAACTAAAAACTAAAGTTTCTGAAATAAGGCCATAAAACACATTCTAAATATGTGTCAGTAAGACTTTTGACTAATGGATTTTTGCCTAGAGTTTTTTCTTCAAAATGATGTGAAAATCATCCTGCCTAATCATTCACATAACACAATGCATTGATTTAAATTTTGCAAAACACTTTCTGTCTGGAAAGGCAATATGCGGAGTGGGCGTCAACGATCATGCATATTTAGTGGTTCGCACCTGGAGACAATGGGGCCCACATACTTAATGAGCCATTCATTCAGGTGTGTCACAAGAAAGAATGCAAGAGCAACAGTTGGAAGCATCTCGTGTTTTTTTTATTTTTCCACAAATTGTGCTTGCAAATTGGCCTATAATATCCAAAGGAAAACATGTCTAGTAATTGTGCAGTTAATTCTCATACTGTATTTTCAGTTTTGGAATATTTATCCTCTCCCCAAATTTGTCACTAATAAAACACAATAAAAAATTATTTTAAAGAAAAGGCTTATATTTACCTTTTATTAGTTTGTTTACATCTACCTTGTATTTTTTTTTTTTATTAAAAAGGTTACAATTACAACAACAATTCAAGTGTAATCTTTCTTTGTAAAAACTAAAGTATACATTTTATCATACATATTTCAAAGTTAAGGATTCATTACTTGAATATAGCCTAGGCTACATTGGAATAAACACTATAACATATTATTTGATTATTTTTGACAAAACATACTATATTTAACATATGAGCAAAAATTGGCAAACAAAAGCTTATTTGAGGTGGCAGATATTTTACAGTAAAAATGTATAATCTATCCAAAACTAATCAATGAAATGTTGTCTTTCATATGTCTGTAACATATAATAAAAACGAAAGTTACTAAGAAATATAAATGTTAATTTGCAGTTTAATACGTTGCTTATACAAATACATTTTATTTCAACATATTTCACTCGATTTTTACTCAGTAGCCTATAGCAATACAGTTTGCTAAAAGCGAAACATTCACAGACAGAAACGATTCAATTTTAAACTGTCTTTTGCCAGTTGTGGTAAACAGCGGCATCTCTGCCGTTCATTCTTTCATTCATGCACAGATACGCGCCGCACTTGAGAGTGAAAAAAAACTTACTACATTATTCCATAACCTCGGATCTGTTGCTCCTCGTACTTCTGAGGTAAATTTTCCATTATAGTATTATTCCTCACAGCGCTGCGAGACTGTGTAAACAAGTACAATGATCTGATGTGTTTTCTCGAGCTGATATGTGGGCGTTCACAGTTTGCGTGGATTGCCTCAGACATTTGCGTTTGAATAGCGCGCGCTCTCCGTGGGCGGGGTCACATTACATCTGAATGAGCTCTAATTAGCTCGACTGGAATCGCTCTCTTTTAATGCAGATTTCACAAGCTGAGAATATTTGTTTTTTATATAAATTACTTCATTTAAAAGAAGAGAATTCAAGCTTCATGCCTGTGTGTCTGTATGTCTGTTTGACTGAGTATTCGCTGAGTTACAGTTCATTTTCGGACGCGTTTCAGAATGGACTTCACTGACAGAGAGAAAGCAGAACTCGCATCATGTTTATTTTTCTTTATTTGGCGAAAAGCACAACACTTTGTTTTTATTGTGAGTATACACAAAAATAATACACACTTACCAGGATCGATTGATGTATAACACAAGCATATAAGATAAAAAGTAATATTTTATTTTATTTATTTGTTTTCACTGATAAGGAAAAAAACGAGCCTATCGCGCCGGCGCGATAGCCGACCTCAGGGGGTTAATTATATAATTTTGTTTTTCAGAAAAAAATGGGTTTTGGAAACAAAGTAAAATGTCATGAGGGTCTAAGTTAAGACATCTGTTAATTTTTTTTGTCATATCTATTTTAAAGTCAGTCCAAAAAGAAATAGAAAAAGGGCAATATAAAAATAAATGTTCAATGTCTTCAAGTGATGTATTACAAAAAGTGCACTTATCACAAACAGCGTGAATATATCTACCAATGGTTGCATTTACAGGATAGCATCTATGAATAATTTTGTACATTACTTCTTTGACTTTATTAGAAATAATAAACTTATAGGGCATAGTCCAAATGTTGCGCCAAGATATACAATAAGGTTTAAGCCATTTTGATTTACATGGAGGACTGGATCCAACATTAAAGGAGTTTCTTATAAAGTTGTTATTAAAACCTTTATCAAATAAAGAGAGACCATTTACAAAGAGTTGAGGATTTTGTAAAGATGTATTATTGATATCTACATCTGAAAATTTGTTTAATATTAGTATGCCATTAGGGATAGCCTTAATTACTTTGTTAAGTAAATATACCATATTTTGAAATAAAATTAGGGTAGGTGTAAAATTGCCCATTTTTGTCAATTAGTTGGCTAACAATTAAAATGTTGTGTTGGACCCAATTCTCCATGTACAAAGATTTCTTATTATGAATGATATTACTATTGTTCCATATAAAACACCTACTGGGAGAAAAATTGTGGATACAACGATCTCTGTTAGCTTTGTATGTGTCAGGGACTTCCTGGAATCTCACATGATTATGGCTCTTCTTCATGTGTTCCATATATGGACTATACTGTGCATATAGCGCCCTCAGGCTGCTGGTTTGGATTGAAAACACAGAGTTTCCAGCGCTCATAATTATTACATCGATGCATTTGGGTATAAATTCAATAAATATTATTCTGTCTATAGAAATCTGATGTAAACCTATTAGAATCTATCAATATTTCTCCAAATCTGCATATTTTTGACCTAAAAGCCCTGAGGGACGTTGTTTTGTCAAGCGCTGTCATGACAACACCACAGGAGTTTTTTATGAATGAAAGCGGCTGACGCTCATAATTCATATTAAAGGTATCGACTAATTTTTTCATTTCATAACTCCTGAGGGGCGTCACCACTTTTGAATAAGAAACAATATCAAGACTATAAAACTCGTCAAATCTCCGCGAATCACAACAAGTGTGTCAGTGAGAACACTTGTTAAAATAGCACACACTCAAACCTGACTGCACATTACATTTTTGACTTTATTGATTCTGCTTTTATTCGTAACGCAATGGACCGGTCAACGGGACATAAATTAATCCTTAAAGGATGGGACTTTATGGGACATTTGCACAAAAATAATAAATAACTTACCGTAGCCTATTTTATAAGTCGCTCCAGAGTCGCATATCAGTAAAAAAATGCATCACGAGGAAGAAAAAACATAAAGGCCTATAGCTTAAGTCGCACTGGACTAAGTCGCATTTTTTTAGAAATTTATTTAACAAAAAATAATAATAATTTGTTACAGACAGTTCTCTGTTACAGACGTGAGCGCTTCTAAAGCGGCACTAAACGAATGTTTTAAAACTTTCACAGAGACCTCAAACTGAAAGCACAAAGCCTGTCTTTAAATTTAATTGTCTGGATTTAATAAGAAGTAGCTAAATATAGGCTATTAGAAAATAGATAATCAGGACACGGAGGCGCTGGCGAACCTGGAGCTCGTCTCATAAATGAACCGAAACTCAGTGTAGGCCTATAAGGTAGCCTATTGCCTCACAGACCTGAGACATATAGCTTGAAATGTCTACTTTTAAGCAGAACAATTCAAAACGAAAGAAAACAGACTGGCGCTGCTTATGTAGGCCTAATTCGTATGAAATGTGCATTTCTCTCTGGCGCTGCGAAGATCGCGATTCGTCAACTTCATGGCTATAGCCGACACTGACATAAAAAAAAACTGTTTTATTAGTAAACAATTAAAATGTATCCTGCTATATTTTACATATTTGCCTGTTCCTTACAAAACACTAACAGTGGGGTTTTTGACTTTTTTTTTTTTTTTTTTTTGCAGCTGTGGACAAATTCTTTCGACACACACACAATACACTCTGCGCTTGTGTTTTAAAATCATAATTTAACATGTATAACAATTTTTAAATAGCCCACTTAAAGTGTTGATTACAAATAAATGACTAAATGCTAAAAATGTATAAATTTTAATGAACTAACATATGCGTTGCATTTACAATTCTGTGAAAACAGGGGGTGCTGAAGCACCCCCACTTCCCGCGTCCCTGTTAAGCGCGAAGGCACGGCGCCAGGATTCCAGTTTTGGATGGGCCAGACCTATTGTGGGTGGGCCTTAAATTAAAAACGTTAAATTAAAAACCTTATCCTATCACTGTTTAACCTAATAAAAATTACTGATTAATAGGCCTATACTGTTATATTATCAGTGCGTATACATAGTATAGATTTTAATAGCTTGATGCTCTTTAAATATTTTGTCGCATTGTAAAAAGTTTCGGTGCATAGGACGCACCTATCCGCGATCACTCTTCATGGTTCTGACCAAAGAAGAGCGCTTTGGAATCTCCATTATGCATCATACCTGGGCTGCGTTTCCGATAACGTTGTCTCTTAGCGCACTATGAAGACTCTTAAGGTATAACTTAAAGGAGAACTCCGGTCAATTTGAACATTGAGCTCATTTTTTTGTAAATTTGGAGTGCTGTCAGTACAGAGAACAACGACAAAAATCGGTGTTGCCTACACCGTGTTATCCTCTTTTTAAAATATGCACCCTGTTGACTTCAATGGGGCAAGTTTTAAACCTGCTTTTAGCCTCTTAACATCCTTGATGTGTCATTACAAGTGCCCAGGTCATGTGAGTGATTCCTTCAGAGTCAACACGCGGTGAATCTGACTGCAGTAGATGTGAAAGATATGGATAAAAATTATGTTTATTCAGCCAGCGCACATACCTGTATTTACTTCCCGTTTTCGGTCGAAGACCACAGTAGTCGATTGTCGAGTTCTCCACTATTGCTTAGTTACCTATGATCACGCGCGTGAACAGGTATTTGCGCAGGTATTGTCCATTTTTTTTATTATTGGTAAATTAATCTATTTTATATAGTCTATTGTTAATTCTACAGTAGCCTATTGAAGGCTGCAATCATTTAAATTAGTTAAGTTGTTTATTTGCTTCACATAGGCACTATATTTCTATTATTAAATATATCTCTCTTATTAAAATAATGCTTATGTGTCTGACTGTACACCTTAACCGTAATAAACAAATCGGTAACACTTTACAATAAGGTTCATTAGTTAACTACATTCATTAACATTAACTAATAATGAACTGCACTTATACAGCATTTGTTCATCTTTGTTAATGTTAATTTCCACATGTGCTAATACTTTATTAAAATCTTGTTAATATTAGTTAATGCACTGTCAACTAACAAACAATGAACAGCTTCTATTAACTAACATTAACAAAGATTAATAAATACTGTAACAAATGTATTACTCATTGTTAGTTCATGTTAGTTAATAATACATTAATGTTTAATAAATAAACCTTATTGTAAAGTGTTACCAACCAATCATACCATAACATGATTCATTTACATTTTTAACATTATTTCTTAACAAATAGGCAGCATATGAAATCTAATGTGATCAATCAGAAAATTATTGAGGTGATTAAAAAACTGTCATTACACTATCTGCCTCAGGAGATGATTGAGGTATGAAGAACTGTGAGGCGGTGCTTTGATTTCTGTGACTTCTGGCATTGCGGGAATGTTGCTCTCCCGAGGCTGTCGCACATCTGACAAGTCACCGTGCGCAACAGAGAACACTCACCGACAAATTGTGCAATTGGCTTTATATTCATTTCCGCCTACACTTTCCAGCCAAGTATTTGATTCCTCCCACTCTCGTCGGTACTTTTGCATCCGCTTTCGTTTCAGCGCTGGACGCGGGGGGGAGGGGGGGGGGGGGTATCTGGAGCAGCCTCCGCCATTCTTTCAAATCGACTCTCTGAGTGCCAACCCGCCCTCCTCTGACTCTGATTGGCCGTGACCCTGAAACAAACCAATCAATCCAACGATGGCAGCAGCGAGTATTACCCAATCAGGGGCAGAATAGGACGAGTCTTCACAGAATGCCGGTCGGATGATTTGCATGAGAGATGCTGCATTGAAGACAACTCCGAAAATACGGGACAAACCCCGTCCCGTATTGATTCAAAATGGGACGCGCTATTTTATTCTCAAATACGGGACGATTCCGTATTTTAAGGGACGGGTGGCAACCCTAGCTGGGTTCTTCCACTATAGGACTATCGTCAACTAACTCGTCCTCTCTCCTCCCTGAATCATCTGTGATGCAAAAGAACAGATACAGCACATAACTTATTGCAAATCAGCTTCAAACAACTAATTCATCAAGTGCTGCATATTTCAAATTGTAGACCAATACCATTGAAGAAAATGTATTAAGAACAGATCAGTGGGATTGCTATAAGATCTATCATGATTCTTAAATTTTCATTACAAAAGAGTTATATTATAGTGAGGTAAAAAAATATTTAATATAAATAATTTATATTTTTTGACAGTCAAAATGATGTATGAGATCCTAAGTTAAAACAATACATGAATGACTTTAGTCTAAGTTCATTAACACACCATGGCATCGAACTGTATATAATTCTCAGTGTTCATCTGTCAAAATCCTTTCATTAAGATCATTAGGAGCATTGGGATAAACAATGTTTCACTTTTAACTTTCTCTAAAGTAAAGTGACTGATTAATTGTTACCAGTTTCCATGCCTGATTCTGGCACAGCTGCTGTCGGCTCCTCCTCAGTCTGCAGCTCATCTTTCCTACCCTCTACAAAACCATTTAATCAAATCAAGTGTATTGCTGTGGAAAACCATTCTAGGTAGGGCTGTCGAGTTACTGATGTTGAGAGGTGTCAGTGCACCTGTCGCTCATATAATTTTTTTCATTGCCAAACTTAGTTACATACAAGATCAGGGAAAGATACCACAGTTGTATATTTAACAATGAACAATCATAATGACAAAAAAAATTAAATAACAAATATAATGGGTTTGCATAAATCATAATATGAGATTTTATACACAGAACAAAAGAAAAATGACAAGGTTAATTATCTTTAAATAATTCATCAAAATACTAGCCTGGATGCCAGCCGAACTTAGCTCCGCCCACAAAATTTTTAGGTCGGGAAGTTCGGTCTGGACTCGATCCGTTGAGGAGCTATTATGCCCGAACAAAAATTGTTCGGACCAATCAAATTGTAAGGGCGGGCTTTATACGATGATGGACAGATGAGCAACGGTAATGTAATCATCCACGTCATCAACGAGCGCTTGGGTTGAATTCAAATGACTGCCGCTGGAGAATTGAGATTTCACGAGTTCACGCTTACAAATAAGTCAGATAGAATAAATGCATATTTGACGTGCTGTCCGAGGAGAGGGCTCCGGGCTCGATATTCGGCCCGAACCCAAAGTAGGCTACTCCCCCCGTATTCCTGGCTGTGGAAGAACAAGCCGAGAGTGATTGGGGGGATGCTGAAAACTGTCAAGGAATGTTAGGTGAGTTGACCGAGTGATAAATATATGCTTCCTCTCATGCTGATAGTGTAGACCGTAGACGGTAATTGTTTGATGACAAGTTGATTGGATTGATTATTTTTGTTTATGAAACATCATGTGTAGATTCCGCCATCGCGTCTGTTATAGAAGATATCGACCGCGATCAAGGCATTTGTCGATCGGAAACATGAATGAAAAACATACGTCACTTACTCCGTTGCTCTGATTGGTTGTAGGCCTATCCAGTTGAGTGCAGAGGCATTTTCCTTCCTGGTTCGGTTGAAACACGCCCCATAATCACAGCCCAATGGAGCAGTTTCAGACTCACATTCTGACTAGAATCTGAGTATGACAACGTCAGGCTATCAAAATACATGAAAAAAAAAAAGAAGCATTTTTTTGTTGTTATTTGTTATTTTAAGCCTGAGGGATGAAACGAGAGGTAAATTCAACAAGAAACAACGGGAAACATAAAGGAGATTTAAGCCACTTTTGCTTGTGGGTGAAAAATTCTGGATAAAATTAAGAAATTAACAACATATTCAAGAGATGAAGATGATGGGTTTTTGTAATAAAAATAATATCATTTAGGATAAAACTGGGTCACATTAAGCCTAGTTCACACTACACAACTTTAAACGTCGGCAGATCGCTGTGCTGTTTAGACTACATGACTTGCTCTGGAGTCTTGAAGTCGTTGTGGTGTTCACACTACGTGACACTACATAAATCTTCTGCAACAGGGGGTTACACACTACACGAGCTGACAACAACTCTGTCACCCAACGACTCTATCCGGTCCCAAAACCACATTTAGTCACGAAAACATGCGCAAGAAGTGGAATGGGAAATGGCGCATTCCAATGGCGCATTGTCTATTTGAAAATGGACGGCGGGACAAAATTGGCGGTAAAAAAAAAAAAAAATCTATATTTTTATATATATATATATTAGGGCCGGGACTCGATTAAAAAAAAATCTAATTAATTAGAGGCTTTGTAATTAATTAATCGAAATTAATCGCATTTTAATTGCATATAAATTAGGGCTGTCAATCAATTAAAATTTTTAATCTAATTAATTACATACTCTGTGATTAATCAATCTAAATTAATCGCATACATAATTTTTGCTGTGAAATTATTAAATATTTCAATTCAAATGAATCAATGAATAATCAGCATTAGTGACATTAAAGTTAAAAAACTCTTTTATTATTATGTTCACTGTTCAAATAATTGAACATTATTATTAATAATTGTGTTGAACATGTTATTGAAATAATGTTCAAATGTTCAAAGGGTGAGCATTGAAATAATTGTGCCTAGCAAATAATCAATACAATACAATACAATTGAACATTATTAAATTATTGAACATTATTAAATTATACATTTAATATTAAACATTAAATTATAAACATTATTTACACTTGCTTCAACAGGTTTTTAACATTACTTCGAAAATGCTGCAATTTAAAGTTTGAGATGTTTTTCATCTGTTTTAGAAAGTATTTTTAGACTTTTGTTTTTTCAGAATAAAACTTACAACAACTTACAAACTTACAATCTTGAGCATGTGTTATATTTTTATTAAATGTGTTTAATTAAGCCCTTGCTGCAAGTAATTTGACAGTTAACAATATTTTTAGTGTACAGTTAATCACAAATTCAGTCAGCATTGTCATGACTCATGTTTCAACTGCAAACTAGGTTGTAATTGAATGTACAATTGTATTATCCCATGATGAAAGGTAAGACGGTGAAACAACGTCATGATATCAACGTTGATTCAATTTGCAAAACCGAAGCATAATTCAACATTGGTTCAACGTCGACATACAATCTTTATTCACCCATATTGAAAGAAGAGACGGTGAAACAACGTCACAACATCAACGGTGAAACAACATCACGATTTCAACGAACATAATCCAACATTGATTCGACCTTGGCCCCTTACGTTCACCGGTGAATCAATGTTGAAATGCCGGCTGTTTTTTTTATAAGTAAATGTTCCAATCAATGATCCAGGCAGCGCCAGCGCGTTCTCGTCTCCCTCCTTCATTTTACAGTCGAATGGTGGCTAGAACGGCTCCAGGTTCAAAGGTCAATACGGAATGGATTAATCTGCGTTATTTTTTTTAACGCGTTAATTTCGATTAATTAATCTGAGAAAAAATAACGCGTTAAAAAAAAGAACGCATTATTTTCACAGGTGTGACGTTATAGTTGAACACCATCATTAGAACTCTATAACCGCCAAAACCGTGTTATTAAAATATTTTTTACAAATATTTTTTATCATAGAGAATGTTTAAATAGTAATTAAAAACAATTGTTGACAGTCTGTCTGTGTTATTATTGGTCTACATCGTTTCCAACTGTATTTGATTCTTTGCCAAGTACCGCCTGCCCGACCGCCAATCATCTGAGATAGAAATAAAAGCTATGACTATGATATAGTGTGCCATCATTATGAGATTTATTATGATATAGTGTGCCATCATTATGAGATTTATTAAACAAATGAAAAACATTTGCAATAATAAACATTAGCAATAAACATTTGCAATAATAAACAACGTACCATTACCGATAACTGATCGTGCAGTTTAATTACCCCTTGACTGGCCCCAAACATGTTTGATAAAAGAAACATATACTGTACAGTGTGTACATAGCCTATGATGTGTATTACATTTTAGCTCAAAAACAATTGTAATAAAAGATAGGATCATAAGATGCACAATATATTGGGTGTATATTCAGACATGATTTTTACCACTTCATTAAGTTTTGCTTTGTAGAAAGCATTTCTCTAAAGCGAATTTCGTTTTGTACAAATTGTATCTTAATTTTAATAAATGTTTCATCAACCAATTGCATGTATTTAATAAATAAAAATCAAATAGACAATATAATAACCGTGACATGGAGGCACCGGTGCGCCGCGTTCACTTGCATTGTATTGTGAACTAGAGCGCATCTCATCGTAAATAAATGAAACTCAGCGTAGGCCTAGGCTATGCCTCATACATTAGCATTAAATATCTTTTCTGCATCCTTTCTTGAACAGACAATGGCTTGGTCAAAAAACGTTGGTGCGGATGATGAGTTTTGTCATTTGACTCACATCATAACCATCATACAAATAAATAGTTAAAAAATCATACATTGTGATTTCTGGATTTTTTTTTTTTAGAATATGTCTCTCACAGTGGACATGCACCTACGATGACAATTTCAGACCCCTCCATGATTTCTAAGTGGGAGAACTTGCAAAATAGCAGGGTGTTCAAATACTTATTTTCCTCACTGTATATATATATATATATATATATATATATATACACACACACACATATATACATACATATCAGTGATGCGCGGGTCAATGTATAAACAACCCGCACCCGACCAACGTTTTCAACTAACCCGCCCGCAACTCGGACCGCAAAAAAAAAAGTAGAAAATATTGTACCCGACCCGCTTCCTGACCCGCATTTTTGGACAGAGCGCAGAGCGGCATTTTTAAAGGACGGAGCGTCGCCCTATTTCCCGCTCCAATTTCGCTCCGCGCACACCACGATTCTGAAGCATGCTCAGTCAAGCCTGACTCAGTCTACTGTTGATGACTGCAAGATGGATTCTATTTTAAGTCAAAACTCGGCTCAGTAATGGAGTTCAAAAAGTAGGCTACTTCAAAAAGGAAAATAAGAAGTCACAGGTGTAGGCTACTATAATATAAAACTAACTATAATGTGGTAGAAGAAAACGAATGTGGAGACATCATTCCAGTCAGTAAAGATTCATTTTGGAATCTGAAAAGACACATCTCTCGTAAACATGCAGTGTGATGTGAACACGCTGGGAAGGACACGCTACGGTAACCTGTAACAAAGTGTAAATTAAATATAGCGTAATATTCAAACAATTGATACAAGCCCATTTAAATGTTAATCCTGCGCGCTGCGCAAAAGTTCAGTTATAAGAATGTTGGCCTAATAGTTAGGCTAATTTAGCCTACTTTTAAAACGTTAATGTAGGCTATATTTTTTCATATAAATAAATTATATATATTTATATAAATTTTATTTAGATTATTAGGCCCATTTATTAGTTTTATTTTACAGCAGTTTGTGTGTACAATGGATATACGCCCATTTAAATTTTAATCGTGCGCGTTGCGCAAAAGTTCACTTATCAAAATTCTGGCCTAATAGTAAATTTACTTTAAAAATTTGTATGTAGGCTATATTTTTGTTTATATAATTGTTATTTATATTATTAGGCCCATTTATTCGTTTAATTTTACAGGACTTTGTGTACGTAGGCTATATTCCTTCTTACATAGGTCTAATTTGTCATTTGAAATAAAACATTTCTATTTGAAAAATGTTGTTGTTGCTCATTAGTTCTTTAGGAGGTAAGGCTGTGGTATAAGCTAAAAGTGATATAAGTCAAGTCAAGTCAAGTCAAGTTTATTTATATAGCGCTTTTCACAACATAGGTTGTATCAAAGCAGCTTCACAGTATTAAATTAAAACAATACATCAATGTTTGTTTCTAGTGGAATGTCCACGTTTGGTAATGCTGATCAATAGTATCGTTGATTGATTAATTAAATTAAATATCCCCAAATATCCCCAACTGAGCAAGCCAAAGGCAACAGTGGCAAGGAACCGAAAAACTCCATCAGGTGACCTAATGGAGAAAAAAAAAACCTTGGGAGAACCCAGGCTCAGTCGGGGGCCAGTTCTCCTCTGGCGTTTATGAACTAGAGGTCGGATTTAACTGTAAGATTAAAAGTATTATATGAATGCCTGGCCGAAAAGATGCGTCTTTAATCTAGTTTTAAACTGGGAGAGTGAGTCTGAGCAACGAACAGTATCAGGAAGGCTATTCCAGAGTTTTGGAGCTAAATATGAAAATGCTCTCCCTCCTTTGGTGGATCTGGATATCCTAGGTATGACCAAAAGCCTCGAATTTAGTGACCTTAAAGAGCGCGATGGATTATAGGGCGATAGAAGATCGGTTAAATAGACTGGAGCTAAGCCGTTTAGGGCTTTATAAGTCAGTAGCAATACCTTGTAATTAATACGGAACTTTATAGGTAACCAATGTAGTGATGATAAAATTGGTGTTATATGATCATATTTTCTTGATCTAGTTAGAACTCTAGCGGCGGCATTTTGGACTAACTGTATCTTGTTTATTGAGGTTGCAGGACAACCAGCTAATAAAGCATTACAGTAATCTAGTCTCGAGGTCATGAATGCATGAACTAACTTTTCTGCGTCAGAAACTGATAGCATGTTACGTAGCTTAGCAATGTTTCTAAGGTGGAAAAAGGCTGTTTTTGTAACATATGAAATATGATTTTCAAAAGACAGGTTGCAGTCTAATATAACACCCAGGTCTTTTACAGTAGCGGATAAAGTAACAGGACATCCTACTATGTTAAAGTTGTATTGTGAGAGGTTTTGTGGGTGGTTTTTTGAACCAATGATTAGTACCTCTGTCTTGTCTGGATTTAATAAAAGAAAATTGCACGTCATCCAATCTTTTATATCTTTAACACACTCTGTCAATTTGGATAATTTAGCGTTTTCATCTGGCCATGTTGAAATATAGATTTGAGTGTCATCAGCATAACAATGGAAACTAATTCCATGTTTCCTTATAATATTTCCAAGTGGCAGCATATATATTGAAAATAGCAGAGGGCCTAACACAGATCCCTGCGGCACTCCATAGTTTACTGGAGTTATGATCGATTTTTCTCCATTTAAATAAACAAAATGGTAGCGGTCAGATAAATACGATCTAAACCAGCTTAATGCTTGTCCTTGAACACCAGTATAATTTTGTAGTCGATCTAAGAGTATTGTGTGATCTATAGTATCGAACGCAGCACTAAGATCAAGTAAAACTAATATTGAGATACAGCCTTGGTCAGAAGCTAAGAATAAATCATTTGTGATTTTAACGAGCGCAGTTTCAGTGCTATGATGCGGCCTGAATCCAGACTGAAACTTTTCATAGATGTCATTTTCATGCAAGAAAGAGCCCAGTTGGGTGGACACAACTTTTTCTAGTATTTTAGACATAAAAGGTAAATTTGAAATGGGTCTATAATTTGCTAGATTATGTGGATCTAATTGTGGTTTCTTAATGAGAGGTTTTATAACTGCCAGTTTAAATGTTCTTGGAACATGACCTAAAGATAAAGATGAGTTAATAATATTGAGGAGAGGCTCTTCCACTACAGGTAACACTTCTTTCAGTAGTTTAGTTGGTATAGGATCTAATAAACATGTTGTTGTTTTAGATGAAGTGATAAGTTTATTTAACTCTTTTTGTTCTATAGTTGTAAAGCACTGTAATTGTTCTTGCGGGGGGATAATTGAGGCTGAATTATAAGGCGCGATTGAGGATTGAACGTTTACAATTGTGGTTCTGATGTTTTCTATTTTCTCAGTGAAGAACTTCATGAAATCATTACTACTAAACTGTAACGGAATATTTTGTTCAGGAGACATCTGTTTATTTGTTAGTCTAGCCACGGTGTTAAATAAGAACCTAGGATTGTTTTGGTTGTTTTGTATTAGTTTGCGGAGATGCTCAGCCCTGGCCGCTTTTAAGGCCTTTTTGTAACGTGACATACTGTCTTTCCATGCGATTCTTAAGACCTCTAAGTTAGTTTTTTTCCCATTTACGCTCTAAATTACGGGTTTCTCTCTTTAGAACATGTGTAGTATTGTTGTACCATGGTGCTTTACTTTTCTCTCTGACCTTTTTTAATCTAATGGGTGCAACAATATCCAATGTTCCAGAGAGAATGGTGCTCATAGTGCTAGTTAATTCCTCAAATTCATCTGTTTGTTTGGGTTCACTGAGCAGCTGAGACAGATCAGATAAGCAATTTGAAAAATTATCTATGGTGGATGGAAGGATTGTTCTGCCTAATCGATAACGCGGCGCAGCATGATATATTACAGGAGTACGTAATATGCAAGTTACCATATAATGGTCAGTGACATCGTCACTTTGTGGAATAATATCTATATCGGTTGGATCGGTTCCATGTGATATAATTAAATTGAGTGTATGATTAAAACGATGAGTTGGTCCGGTGACGTTTTGCTTGACCCCAAAAGAGTTTAATAAATCTGTAAACGCAGCCCCTAACGCATCATTTGAATTATCTACGTGGATATTAAAGTCTCCAACAATTAATGCTTTATCGAAATTAACTAATAGGTCTGAGAGAAAATCTGCAAACTCTTTTAGGAAATCAGCGTAAGGCCCAGGCGGTCTATATACGGTAGCCAAGGCTAGAGATAATAGGGATGTTTTTCGAACATCTAAGAGCGTAACATTTAGTACAAGTACTTCAAACGAAATTAACTTATAGCCCGTTTTCTGAGTAACATTGAGAGTATCTCTATAGATTGTTGCAACACCGCCGCCACGACCAATCAGACGGGGCTGATGCTTATAGGAGTATCCTGATGGAGTAGACTCATTTAGACCGAAATAATCATTTGGTTTAAGCCAGGTTTCAGTAAGGCAAAGTACATCGAAGCTATTATCTGTGACTATTTCATTTAGTATACATGTAGATTTATTTATTTTTTTTCGTTTTTTGGAGCGAGCGGGGGGCGATTTGAGTGGAGCGCGGAGCAAACTGCGTTGAGCGCTGAGCGATGATGAGCGGAGCGGCCTGATGTAGCTTTGAGCGGGGGAGCGAACATTTCCGTGAGCGATGATGAGCGGAGATTCTCACCGCTCCACTCCGCTCATATGCTCTCTTGTACTATATAAATTACAAAGGTTTAATTGGCATCTTTATTTCAAATGACCGGACCGACCGCGACCCGAATATCATTAAAAATATTTTTGGATGACTCATAACCGCGGGTGACCGCAGGCACCCGCTCATTTCGGATCAACCCGCGCATCACTGATACATATATATGCATATAGGCCTATTGTTTGCACAATGATCTGTTTAGAACCCCAAAAAAAAAAAAAAGAATATGGGTGAAAGGATGGATAAGCGCACGCGGGCAGCAGGGATTGTCTGTCAGAGAGAGTTGGAAGTGAGTAAAACATTTTAATGAAAAAGCAGCTGTCTGTTGTGGTTTGGCAACGATGGTTACAAATACAAGTAGTATGCGGTTTCAAATGCAGCCCCTGCTTTCCTTTCACAAAACTAACAACTTTTCTCCACTTACCTGGCTATATACAAGACAAGAGGAGGAATGCAGCATGGTCGTGGCCTTACCATAAAGAAAATCCACATCACAGGTGTGGCATATCAAGATGCTGATTAGACAACATGATTATTGCACAGGTGTGCCTTAGGCTGGCCACAATAAAACCCGAAAGGTCCGAAAACCTGTCAGTATCTGGTGTGACCAACATTTGTCTCACGCAGTGCAACACATCTCCTTCACATAGATTGATAAGGTTGTTGATTGTGGCCTGTGGAATGTTAGTCCACTCCTCTTCAATGGCTGTTAGAAGTTGCTGGATATTGGTAGGACCTGGAAAACGCTGTCATATAAATCGATCCAGAGCATCCCAAACATGCTCAACAGGTGACATGTCCGGTGAGTATGCTGGCCATGTAAGAACTGGGATGTTTTCACCTATGCAATAATCATGCTGTCTAATCAGCATCTTGATATGCCACACCTGTGAGGTGGATGGATTATCTCGGCAAAGGAGAAGTGCTCACTAACACAGATTTAGACAGATTTGTGAACAATATTTGAGAGAAATAGGCCTTTTGTGTACATAGAAAAAGTCTCAGAACTTTGAGTTCAGCTCATGAAAAATGGGGGCAAAAACAAAAGTGTTGCGTTTATTTTGTTCAGTGTAGTTATAGGACGCCTGCATTTTCCCCATAAAATAAGTTCTGTAAAGTAAAATTATTCTTATTTGAATTACTATATTATTCTTAAATACTGTCTTTTTATGTTTAATAATGAAATAATGTTCTTATTATAGCAATAAATATTTTTTAAGGGGGTGATGAACTGAGAAATAAAATTTTCCTTGAGCTTTTGACATATAAGAGGTCATCATATTATAAGAATATCCTGTAAGTTTCAGAACTGAAAACGTCCTTGTTAGTCCAATAAAAGCTTTTATTGACACCAGGCTCAGCAAACGACTCGTTCTCTTACGAGAGATTCTCTCGTACTGCGTAGAATACGCTAGGGGAAAATCCTTTTCCACGAGAATACTGAAGCCAAAAAATTATCCTTTAATTTTGTATTAATGTAAAACGCGTTACTGCAGCATACAGGCATAGGCGAGACAGCTTGCGCGCCTATTGGCTGGTCTGCTGGCAACTGCTTGAGCCTATCGAGCGAGACCTAGGGTGACGTCATACCCAATGAGGGCGCCCTCTGTGTCACATCCCGCCGAAACGGGCGTGGCTTAGGTCTATAAATATCGCTCGCGGGCTCATATCTCTGATTTTTAATCCTTCAGCGAAGCAACTCACATCGCTGGACCCGAGAAGAAGCCGCGCTGTTCGAAGAAGCATCTCAGCTTCCTGCTGCGCTATCCGGCGCCTATATCCTTTTTCTCTGCTCTGTGTGTGTGTTCGCCGGTGCGACACACACTGTCTAAAAGAGCTCGCGTCTTTTTAAAGATGCCTTCCTGCGGCTTGTGCAGAGCCCAACTCAGCGACGGGGACCGCCACGTGATTTGCGTTTCCTGCCTGGGTGAAGAACACGCAGCTCACGCACTCGCTGACGGCGGCTGCCCTCACTGCGAGCTGTTGCCCATAGCGACTCTGAGGACTCGCTTGGCATTCTTCAATGAGACTGCGCCCACACCTGCTGTCCTGGGCGAGCTCTGAGGATCTCGCGCCCCCTGCCCGTGCTTCGACGGGGAAGAGAGCGAGCATTGAGGCGGAGCTCGTACGCGTACTCACTCAGGCCACGGCGAGCCTCGGCCTCGATTGGATTACGCCTGAGCAGCCCGCTCACAACCGGCTGGACGGCTACTTCCTGCCCGGAGAGCGCACTTCGCCTGCATCCAAGCCAGCGCCCTTTCTTCCTGAGCTTCACGAAGAAGTCGCTAAGTCTTGGAGCTCCCCTTTTTTTCGGCCAGGACACGATCTTCTGTTTCTCTGGCGTTCTCCGCTGTCGACGACGCCAAGAACAGAGGATACCACTCCCTGCCGCCGGTCGAAGAGGCTATTGCAGCGTGCTAAGATGGCGCTGCCCTCAAAAGCCTGCCGCACAACGTCTTCCCTGCTCCGCCGCACTTTCTCCGCCGCCGGGCAGGCCGCATCAGCGTTGCACACCATGGCCACGCTCCAGATTTACCAGGCTGATCTCCTCCGCAAGCTGGACGAGAAAGGACCTGACACAATCTGCGTGCCAGACCTGAGGAGCGCTACAGACCTCGCTCTCCGCGCTACCAAGTCTGCAGCACAGGCCATAGGACGGAGCATGGCCTCGCTCACCGTGTCTGAGAGACATCTCTGGCTAACGCTCTCGGACATGTCTGAGTCGGAGCGCACCGCGTTCCTCGACGCGCCGCTTTCCCCTGCCGGCCTCTTCGGAACCTCGGTCAAAGACTTCACCGACAGGTTCACTGAGGTACAGAAAGCGACCCAGGCCATGAAGCACTTCCTCCCGAAGCGCTCCAGCTCTGCAGCAGGCCGTGCGAAACCGTCTGCTCAGAGCTCACAGCCTAAGCCTCCGCCCACCGCCTCCTCTTCACAACGCCGCCAGACCCAGAGCTCGAGACCACACGCTCGCTCTTCTGGCCGCCCGCGTGGCCCGCGGCCAAAGATTGTGTTGAAACCAGAGGCCCCGAAGTCGTCCTAGCATGCCTGGGAAAGCGACGGTGTCCAAGTCCCGCTGCGGCCGGACTTCCACCAAAGCTTGCCGCTCGTCCAGTTCCAAGAAATGTGACTGGTCCAGCGTATTTAGCAGCCAACAAGCCGGTTCCATTGCCCGCTTGCCTGCACACAAAAGCCGTTTTTATGGCTACCCAGATAAATCCCTTAAAGAGTGTATTTTCTGGTGTCCCGGCCACGGCCGATGGTGTTTCATGTGTAGAAAAAATGGCCACTACTCAGTGCCCATTCCTACACACAAGCACAGCCCCTCACACAGGGCTCGCGCACATAAAATCGACTCAGATCGATTGCGCATTAAACGTAGCAAACGTGCCCACGACCCAGTGTCCACAAACGCTACTTCCTACATGTCTCACGGTTTCTGTAAAAACGAAACTAGTATGCAGGCGCTCTGCTCAGGCGAGCGATGCTATAAAGGTGGTAAATGTGCCCACTACCCTGCGCCCACGTCCACACACAGACATGACAGTTCCAATGGAACTCGCCCAGCCCTCCCCCTCTCGGTTAACCACCACAGAGGAGTCGAGCGCGGGCATTCTGCACGCTGTTATCAGCACGCCCCTGCCTCAGATGTCATGAGCGCGACGCTTATGTCACAGCTCACCGAAGCCGCTGTATCGCGAGCCGATCAGAGCGCGCCTCGCACCCAGCCCCTAGCTACCCGTGCAGACGCGTGGGCGAAGCTTCCCGGGGTTTCGAAATGGGTGCTAAACATCATAAAAGAAGGCTATTCGCTACAGTTTCGCCGACGCCCTCGCCGCCACACGGTGCGTGTCGAAACCACAGTAGAATCGAAAGTAGCACATCTACTTCGAGCCGAAATTCTGAAACTACTGAGCAAAGGGGCGATAGAACCCCTATCTCAAGCTCAAAGCGAAGGGGGGCTTTACAGCAGATACTTCCTGGTACCCAAGAAAGACGGGGGTCTCAGACCCATACTAGATCTGCGGCAACTGAACAGAGCGCTTATGAAACGTCAGTTCAGGATGCTCACGACCAGAAAAATCCTTGCGCATGTTTGCCGAGGGGACTGGTTTGTGTCAATAGATCTAAAGGACGCGTATTTTCAAATACAGATAGCGTCACGTCACAGGCGATTTTTGAGATTCGCCTTCGAGGGCCAGGCATATCAGTACACAGTCCTGCCTTTCGGCTTGTCCCTGGCACCTCGTGCATTTACGAAGTGCATGGACGCAGCTGAACTATTTGGATGACTGGCTGATTCTAGCCCAATCTCACTCAGAGATTGTGGAGCACAGAACCATTTTACTCGATCACCTCGAGAATCTCGGTCTCACAGTAAACTGGGAAAAGAGTTTGCTATTCCCCAGACAGATTATATCTTTTCTGGGAATAGAACTGAACTCGCTGTCTATGACAGCACACCTGTCATCTCAGCGCACACTGGACATTCAGCGCGCAGTCGGCTCCTTTCGCTGCGGCGCGGTAGTCCCTCTCAAGAAATTTCAAAGGATGCTAGGTCTGATGGCCTCAGCATCGTCAGTTCTCCAGTTGGGCCTGCTGCGCATGCGCCCACTGCAGTTCTGGCTCAGAGAGAGAGTGCCTCACAGAGCGTGGGCCTCCGGTCGGCTTCGCCTCAAGGTCAATCAAACGTGCATGGCAGCTTTGAACCCTTGGGGGGCAAAAGACTGGTACCATTCAGGTGTAAGCCTGGGGACTTCCTCGAGACTGATGGTAGTGTCCACGGATGCATCCACCTCAGGATGGGGAGCGCTGCTCTAGGGCAGACCGCTTTTTGGCCAATGGTCAGAATGGGAGAAGCTCCTTCATATAAATTGCCTCGAGATGTTAGCAGTGAGCAAAGCGCTCACGCGCTTTCGTCCCCTGATAAAGGGGTACCACGTCCTAGTACATTCAGACAACGTGTCGGTGGTATCCTACATAAATCGCCAGGGCGGCCTCAGGTCCCTGACCCTGTACAGGCTAACCAGACGCCTCCTGATATGGGCTCGCAGCAACCTGCTCTCGCTGAAAGCAGCGCACGTGCCAGGGCTCCTGAATATAGGACCAGACAGACTTCCAGGAACCACGTTCCGACAGGGGAATGGTCTTTGCACCCACAGACAGTACAGCTGCTGTGGAAGAAATTCGGCAGAGCGGAAGTAGACCTGTTCGCATCTCAGGAAAACGCTCACTGTCCAGAATTTTTCTCGAAAAGCAAGGACGCGCTGACCCACATGTGGCCTCGCCGTCCTCTCTACGCTTTTGCCCCTGTCTCCCTCCTGACCCAGGTGGTAGAACTGATCAGGGAAGAAGGATGTTCAGTGCTGCTTGTAGCGCCGCTCTGGACGAGCCAACCTTGGTTCCCAGTTGTGATGCAGTTAGCAAGCACCGCCCCGTGGCCAGTGCCTCTGAGGAAGGATCTCCTTTCTCAAGCCAACGGCTCGATCTGGCATCCTCACCCAGAGCTGTTAGGGTTAAATCACGATCACGCAGGCCAGAGCTCCGTCTACGCGACGTCTCTACGCCTCCAAATGGTCGGTTGGTTCTGGCTGGTGCACAGCTCGTGGCGTGTCACCCCTGAATTGCGGAGTGACGGAGGTTCTCTCCTTCCTACAGGAGCTGCTGGATAAGAGCAGGTCCCCTTCCACGCTCAAAGTCTATGTGGCGGCCATAGCAGCGTTCTCTACGACAACGCTTGGCCAGTCTATAGGAAGGAACGATTTAGTCATTCGCTTCCTTAGAGGAGCTAAGAGACTGAATCCTCCCAGACCTCCCATAGTCCCCATATGGGACCTTTCTACGGTACTGGAAGCCATGAAAGGTCATCCTTTTGAGCCCTTGCAGAAGATTGATCTTAAACACCTGTCGTTCAAGACGGCGTTTCTTCTGGCTCTCGCTTCAGTAAAGCGCATAGGGGACTTACACGCGCTCTCAGTGAGTGCGACGTGCATGGAATTTGGGCCTAATGACTCTAGGGTTATACTCAAACCTCAAACCTAAGCACGGTTATGTTCCTAAATCCCTCAATACACCGTTTAGGGCACAGGTCATTTCCCTGTCTGCCCTACCGGTCACTGATGGAAATGAGGACGAAAGCTTCCTCTGCCCAGCTTATGTGTCTCGCTCGTCTGCCTTCAGACAGACGGAGCAGCTCTTTGTTTCATTCAGCGGGCGTTCTAAGGGACTAGCCGCTTCGAAACAGAGCCTATCCAGATGGATAGTGTACGCAATAGCGCTAGCTTACACAACCAAGGGCATGCCATGCCCATTGGGTGTCAGGGCGCACTCCACGAGGAGCATGTCAAGTGGGATTGCCTTGCAAGATATTTGTATGGCGGCAGGCTGGGCCTCTCCGTCTACATTTATAAGGTTTTACAACCTAGAGGTTCCCGCACTACAAGCCAGGCTACTGTCGGTCTAGTACGGCCAAATCTCTTAAACTGACACTGTCAGTCTTGAGTTATACGGCTATTGTGAATAGCAGTGCTGCTCTAAGCTGCCATACACGGAAGATAGTGGCTAAACCCCTCTTCTTCCAGGATTCCCTGTGAGTCCCCTAGGTGATTGTGCACTATATGAACTCCGGGCTGTCGCCCTTTGAGTCTATGGTGTCAGATCCCAGCACGCACAGCGTTTTACATTAGGTTCCCCTAGCGTATTCTACGCAGTACGAGAGAATCTCTCATAAGAGAACGTACTCGGTTACTAACGTAACCCCGGTTCTCTCTAGAGAGAGGAACGAGTACTGCGTATCCTGCCGTGCATGCACGCGCTCTGGTTGCTTCACTGTGAAAAATCAGAGATATGAGCCCGCGAGCGATATTTATAGACCTAAGCCACGCCCGTTTCGGCAGGACGTGACGCCCTCATTGGGTATGACGTCACCCTAGGTCTCGCTCGATAGGCTCAAGCAGTTGCCAGCAGACCAGCCAATAGGCGCGCGAGCTGTCTCGCCTATGCCTGTATGCTGCAGCAACTCGTTTTACATTAATACAAAATTTAAGGATAATTTTTTGGCTTCAGTATTCTCGTGGAAAAGGATTTTCCCCTAGCGTATTCTACGCAGTACTCGTTCCTCTCTCTAGAGAGAACCGAGGTTACGTTAGTAACCGAGTACGTTTTTCAAAGTGGGGAACTATGAGGACAAAGAGGATAAAACACCACCCCCGCAGAAGAAGATCAACGCCTACTTCAACACGGCCGGTTTAGCCCCGCCCACTGATTTGCGCATTGCAAAACTGCTATCCACTCACAGCAGTGGGCGTTTACTTCCAAGTCTTCAATGCGACACGCCCATAAAAACCGAGCGTTTTTGAGCTAGGCTCAAAACTAGGGTAGAAAATAGCCTATTACTTATTCATTTTGATGTTTTTGAATGTAAAAACCAAGCGAACGTCATAAGTTGACCTCAGATTTGAACATTTTAAATATATACCAAATATTTGGGCAAAATTGTGCAGCCCTACAAGTAGCCACAACAAACCTGGTGTTCTTTATCATTTTTTTGTTGTTGTGAATATTAAATTGCAAATGGCAATTTTCACCAGAAATATTGCAATTAGATTGTTCCACTAAATTGAGCAGCCCTAGTTGCTCCTGCTGACTCAAACTTTCGCACAAGTCTCTTCAAAATGTTTTTCTCTAAAGACATGGTAAATGACAGGTATGTTGAACAGGAACTGTTTCAAACTGTTTTTCTCTGATGACAATTGTAATTTTGAGGTGTTAAACTGAATGAAATATAAGAGTATGCTTCTGAACCACCTTATAAATTAGAGGGCGTCTCCCACAACCACTCAATATTTGAAACTTTAGCAAAGGAGATGGTCAGGTATGGTCATCGGCGTTCACATACATGACAAAGGCAAATAAAAGCCTCAAGGCAATGTGACAGATGCAAATTAATGACATGGTGGAGTGTAGGAGCATCAACTATTCAGACGAGTATCTGACATGGGACACATGTAAAAAGTCATGTAAACAGTCAAACCTTTCGTTTGATAATTTTTTAGCAGAAAATCAGATTTGACCCACGTTAAGCTCAGGTGTGAACATAACCTTTATTTGACTCGCATACTCTGTCTTGTGCCATTTTAAACTCTACACAAACAAAAATAGTCTCACATCTGCATGGTTTTTCACTTATCTGTAAGTGTGATGGCAAATGAAATTGAATTGCACTGATCCCGGTTTAAAAAACAACTTGCCAGTGTTGGGAACTTATTATTCCTTCATCGAAGCAAAAACCAGGAGACTTGAGATGGATCTTATAAGCAGAAGAGATTTATTCTTCCAAGTAGTCTGTAGTTCATCATCATCAAGACTAACTCAATACAGTTGCCTTGCAAATTTATAGACATCTAGGGGGAGGGATTTACATTGAGGTTGAACAAAGCATGCAAATTAGGTATACAGGTTAAGGAACCCGCCCCAGACCCCAGCGTGTTACCAGTATCAATTTAATCAGCATACCTATTCAAATGCTGATACTGGCCAGGAACTCTGGTTCCACCGCCAAAAATTTATGAACATTTTTGATCATTTTCACAAAAGTTTCATGGCCCCCAGAATATTTTGTTGTATGAATATCTGAACATACCATATTTCAAAAGGAGGAACAGAGCATGTGCTTTTAAACAAAAAAATGTTTTGTTCTATGCATTAATTTTTTTATTAACACTTCAATGTGGGCAAGTCTCATAAAAAAAGCAACAATTTTAGCAAAAAGCTGAGAAAAATCAAGTTTTTGTCGAAGACTACATCCAGATCGGTTTCAAAACGATGATCAAAACATAGATGGAGTGGATCGAGTCCATCAACATCCACTAAAGCTTCACAGTCCTATAGCTCATCCTGGGTCAACATTTCATTCAGTAACATCAGGCAGTCTTGATTTATATGCTGTTTAATGTTGATAGTGTTATTTTACATAAGCACCTGCTTTCATTAAATGTGTTTAGATCAGGAGATTCAGTACTTGTTCAGAAGATGTCATAGCGCCCCCTACAGTATAACACTGAAAACACGGAAAGCTGGACATTTTCCGTCGGGAGTTAAATTGCCTTCTTCCAGAGTGAATGCGCAAATGACTCTGAAATTGCTTCTTTTTCTAAATTTCCTGCCAGATTGAGGAACACTCAATTCCAGAATGAGTTTGCAAATGACGCTTCAGGTCCCTTTGATATGTGAAACACATTTGACACTGAAGACATGTGTAAGGCCTCTCTCCAGTGTGAACTCTTATATGCGTCTGAAGGTTTCCTTTAAATCTGAAGCTCTTTCCGCACTGAGGGCAGGTGAAAGGCTTCTCTCCAGTGTGAACTCTCATGTGAACCTCAAGGTTTGTCTTGTTTGAGCAAGTCTTTCCACAGTGATGGCACATGAAAGGCTTTTCTCCGGTGTGGGTTATGATGTGCGCCGTAAGATGATTTCTATCCGTGAAACTCATTCCACACTGATGACATACACAACAGTCTTCTCTTGAGTGAGTCCTCAGGTGCTTTGTAAGGGTTATTTTGTGTCTGAAACTCTTTCCACACTGATGACATGCGAACGGCTTCTCTCCAGTGTGACTGTTCATGTGATACCTTAGGTTTAGTTCTGTTGTGAAACTCTTATCACACAGTTTGCAGATGTAAGGCCTCTCTCCTGTGTGAATTCTCATGTGCCTGTTAAAGCTTCCTTTCTGAGTGAAACCGTTTCCACACTGAGGGCAGGTGAACGGCTTCTCTTTGGTGTGAACCATCATGTGGCCTTTAAGGATTCCTTTCGTAGAGAAACTCTTCCCACACTGTTGACATGTGAACGGCTTCTCTCCAGTGTGAATGTTCATGTGGACTTTAAAACGTCCTTTTTTAGTGAAACTCTTTCCACACTGAGGGCAGATGAAATAGCGTATAGTTCCTGTCCGTTGAGCTCTTTTTTGTGAGGAATATTTCTCAGTCTGTGAGCAACTAAACCGTTTTTCTCCAGTTGTGGAATCATGTTCCTCATATTGATCTCTCTCCTCCATTTCATTCAGTTCTTCACTATCCTCTTTCAGCGGCATCAGGTCTAAGGAGAAAAGAGACAAATACAAGTTAACACCAGTTTAATGACACAAAGCAACAGACATCAAAACCTTTAGACATGCTGAATCCTAAACACACTAAGCAACTGAAAGAGTTGTTACCTGTAATCTCAGAACCTCTTGCCAATATTTCTTACTCTTTGATTTGTTTAGGACACATCCCAAATACTTTCAAGCCGGCAGTTATCAAACACCTTACCAAAAACCCAGTTTTACCAAGAACTGTTTAATTATAGACAGGCCTCAAACCAGCAATTATGTCTAAAATAGAAAAATAATATTGGCCTCACGACTATGTTCAGTTTAGCAGAGAAAGGGTATTTGTGAACAATATCAGTCAGGATTTAAGCTTGAAGAAATCAGGCAAATTAAATAGTCTATCACAATCATGTTTTTATTTTATCTGTCATTACGCCTCATCTCTTTATCCATTTAGACTGTCTGATGTCCATATTTAGCTCTGCATGTGTCATAAAATAAAGCAACTTTCCTCTGTTTCTCTGACTGAAAATATGACTGAATTGGGCCAGTCACTGGAGAGAGTGCTAAAGCTCCTCAGGTCGTATTTTTGGTGGAAAATTTGTTGAAATGATCATTCTTACTAAATGTAATGTAACTATACTGTCCTGTGACGACAAATAAACAGAAACAGACATGCCTGAATAGGAATGCGTGTCCTCTTTCTTTTGTTAAATAATAATAAATAACACTTTATTTCTGTGTGTCTAAAGCGCAATCTTGACATAAATACATTTATTGTGGTCAATGTATCACTTATTAGTGTAAAACTGTGGTAAAAACATCAACAATCTTTAGGTAAACCACAAAAATGCCAACAAACGGCCACTTTTATTATGTTTGTTTTGCGATCTCGCTAGTTTCCAGTGATTTCTTTCTGATTAGTTTTCTGATAAAACTTTATTTGTTGGTGAAATGATGGGTTTGTGTGACGTTGTTCCAGAGAGAAGTGTGTTTTAGTGAAGCGCTGCAGAGCTTCTGGCCCGACAGTGGAAACACAGTGTGATTTGGGGCTCGGTGCTGCAGGTCCGAGGCTTTTAGCCAAGACCGGCCCGTTTAAAGCCCTGGCTCGCACTGGCCTGACAGTGGAAACGCAGCTATTAATTTCTGTAGAGCTGGACATTTAAATAAGGATCAAATGACTGAGATCAGCTTTGAGAATGAAACTGACCTGTTTGTTCCTCAGTTTCTTCATGTTTCACTCTGAACGTTTCTTCAAACTTCACGTCTTCACTCTCCTCTTTAATAAAC
Source organism: Scardinius erythrophthalmus (assembly GCF_964197995.2). Classification (NCBI taxonomy): domain Eukaryota; kingdom Metazoa; phylum Chordata; class Actinopteri; order Cypriniformes; family Leuciscidae; genus Scardinius; species Scardinius erythrophthalmus. The sequence goes on from NC_138224.1 coordinate 48,784,136, forward strand.
GCCATCTTTAAGATGAGAATGAATAACAGAAAGTAAAACACTCATAACTAAATCTCTGGGTGCGTCTCAATCAGATCTAGCTCAGTAGCTCAGTTCACTGGTAAGAGTCAGTCAGAGAGAGTTAATGGACTTAAATTACCTGATTAGACTAAGAGCTAACATTATAACAGACGATTAATATTTAGTTCTGATTTATATTTGGTATTTAATAACTTTTAAATGACATTTAAATAGATTACACTAAGTAAAAGTTGTCATTTCACCTGTTTGTGTTTGTTGTTCTCGTTGTATTTACACGGTTTGACCAGCAGGAGCCGTCAGTGCACTTTTGATTCGTGCACTTTGAAAATGAATCATTTTGCAAAACATTTGGTTTAATTGACTCGGAGTTTAGAAAATCTCCGTTTCTCTCAAAACTACTTATCAGTGATCGAACTCGTGTTTATAATGAACTGATTAACGATATAGGGACTGAAATGACACGCATCTTTTCTGTTACTCATGTGTGGATGCGCTTTACTCACAAAAATAACGTTAATTAATGATAGATAAAGCATTACAATGTTACATTCAATAATACATAAAACATGTTTATATCGCTTGTAAAAACTAAAAAAGTGAATGAACCATTTAAACTCTTTAAATGCTTAAAAACACAAACCTTTCTTCAGCCGAATCACAACATTGAAAGAGCGCGACGCACCATGATGACGTCACATCACCACACCAAAATAAAAGTCCAGTTCAAAAGTCCATAAACATTCATGGGCGATTCTTAGACTATGGGCACTTTCATGTCCTTTGATCATATTTTATAAAAAACATTTAATTTTGAAAAATTAACACTTTCATAGTTAAATTTACAATGAAAGTACTTTAGGAACTTTTTACCGGTAGTCTACGATGATTTTTTCACCTTTTTAAACATCATTATACATGCAAATATTGCTGTTTTGTGCTTGTCCCACACCCAGACTTCTGACCTTCAATAATGAAAAAGAAGTGTAAAAAAATGATTTATCTATTTTGTTTTAATATGACTGAATAAAGTATCAGTAAAAGAATCAAAACATAATTGAGGTATTTAAGACAACTATTAATGTGATTTTATATACAAAATATAGTTGTCCCACAGTATTGCCGTAATTTCCACCACAACGCTGTAATGTCCCTTTAAAAAGTTTATTTGAAAGATTGTTTGGGTAGTTTCTATGGAGATGAACAATGACATCACAGCACATGTCTGACATGGAGGCGATTTTAAATTTCTTCAGCAACTTGGAGAAGAAAACTCAAGGTAAATGTTGCTTAAAATGAAAACATTTTTATTGTATGTCATTTCCAAACATGGCGTAACAATAAATGAGTTTGTAAATAAATAGATTTTTTAACACAAATAGATGTATTTTGCATGCATGCAATGCTAACTACCAATTCATAGCTAATATGTAATACTAGCTTGGATTTTTTTACAAAATACTGTAGGATTATCATTTCCACTACATTACCTTCTTGGGTGGAAATGACAAAGGTGAGGTGGAAATGACATTTATGCTTACAAGGTAGAATTAATAGATTGAGTGGCTACATATGAATATTTTATTTATTGAAATGTACAACGCTAATGTATTTATTCAAATATATATTTGTTTAAATGCCTTTTCATCTATTTTTAAGATGCTGCGGAGGTCAACTGGATAATGGTCTCACTATTTGTGGTTAAAGTTGTTTACAGTAAGACTGTAACTGTTCATCTGGTTATGGAACCAAACAGACTAATGACTAATGATTTGTTAAATGAGTTTCAAATAAATGTTTTCTGTTTTTCTACATGGATGTCCATTCATTGTCATTTCCACAACATCCAGTCATTTCCACCACCTCATAACTTTTTAAAAAATATGTACAAAATTCTAATCACTCATTAAAAATTTCTGCATAGTTTATGGGATAATGTTCCACTTAATGTAATAACACAAGTAGTTATTTTTCTGAAATGTATCTAACCAATGCAATATTATATTTCAGGTTGTGGTGGATGTAAGCTTTGTGTTTGGGCCTCATGACAATTAATTTACTTAATCCACAAATCTATGGTAATTGCAATATAGGTATAAATTGGTAAAACTATGTATGAAAGTGGTCTTACACTGTTAAGAAATTATGTATATCATAATAATTTTAAATAATAATCAAATATTTGCATGTGATGGAAATGACATTTGTTCAGTGTGGATCGGAAAATATGTCAAAAAACACCAATTTGTCTTATAATGTAAGTGCGTTCTCTTATGGATCATTAAACTAGACTAGTTATATTTAACTGTTAGACTGTGACAATTTTGATTTGAACACTTTTTTTTACCTCAAGTTCACAAGGCCAAAAGTGCCCGTAGTTGAAGAACCACCCTCATATACAAATTATAAAACATATATCAATGGCGTTTAAAGTTGAAATCTAATGCTGGATAAAAAGTTTGAACCACATATAATATGTGAGATTCTGTCTAAACATGAATCACCTTTTTTTAATTTTCGTTTGATGACATTTTTTTAAAACAGCTTTTATCAAAAAACTATTATTTTGCTACTATAAAATGAAACCTTCATAAGGGCAAAAATACTAAAAATGCAACAATCAATAACATTGATTGTGTAGTATATATTTTGTTAGACATACACGGGCGATTCTCTAGCACTTTTGGCACTGTAAGCTTATGGAAAATTCACAGGGGTCGGGAACCTATGGCTCTTTTCCGGATTTTATATGGCTCTCCAATTTTCAAATGTTGCCTGAAAATACACCCTTGAACATGATGATAAAATTATTTTTAAACTATTAGCATACTTGATTAATGTATAATTATGAATGTGTAAAATTAAATAAAATATGTACAAAATATTTAGGTAAGAGACTCGCAGCTTAATATGATTGACAGAGGCGTTTTGGCCTAGAACTGTTCATGACTGTGATCCGTGATGGCTCGTCAGATAGAGGAGATGCAGATCAACGACATCAGTTCAGGTAGTTACTTTTCTCTTTCCTTGGATGAGTCTACCGATGTGAGCAATATAGCACAGCTAAGCATAGTCGGGCGGTATGTGACGGGTGATACAGTGCGTGAAGAGAGTCTCGCTGTTTTGCCGATGAAAGATACAACAAGAGGTGAGGATGTGTTAAAATCTCTGATGGACTTTGCTGCAGAGAAAAATCTACCACTGAATAAACGTATATCTGTTTTGCTGCCTTTTGCTGCTTTGCTGCCTGTTTAAATGAAGTGAGGGCATTTCTGGAAAAGAAAGGAAATGTTCATCCCTAGCTCACGGACATTGAGTGGCTCATGAAGTTTCACTACCTGGTGGATATTACACGTCATATGAACCACCTCAATGTGAAAATGCAAGGCATTGGAAACACAATTGTGTCCCTGCAACAGGCTGTGTTTCCATTTGAAACAAAGCTGGAGCTGTTTATCAGGGACATTGAAAGTGGCCGTCTCCTGATCCTCTAAACATTGCGAGCATACAGAGAGGATTGCTTAGCGAGGGACCCCGCTCATCATTTCGACCTCAGGCAGCTTGCAGCCTTCACGTCTGATTTACTGATGTATTCAAATCACGTTTTGCGGACTTTCGCAGACATGGCGATTTGTTCAAAGTGATAACTCATCCACATGTGTGCACCGTAGACGCACAAAACTTGAGTGTCATCCCTGGCATCTCCATTGGAGATTTTGAGCTGGAAGCTGCTGAACTGAAGGTGTCGGATATGTGGGTGTCAAACTTTGTAACTTTGAATTCCGAACTGGAAAGCCTCGCTCGTCAGAGGGCAGAACTAGCAAAGCAACATAAGTGGGCAGATATGAGAAAACTCCAACGCAAAGACAATCTCAAACGAACTTCCAGCCACTTTCAGCACAATGCATTGTGTCAGTGTTGCTGTGCTGACGATGTTTGGCTCAACGTACACATGAGCAGTCCTTCTCACATCTGAACAACATCAAAAACAACCTGCGCTCAAGGTTAACGGATGAAAGCCTGAATGTCTGCATGAAGCAGAATCTCACCAGTTACGACCCCAACTACAAAGCACTCAGCAAAATGATGCAGCAACAGAAATCTCATTAATGTAAGTAGGGTGCAATAAACTTCTTGTTAAACACTTGTTTATGATGCCCGTGTCTCAATTTTTGTGGTGTCTTAGGAGTGCTAGAAACCAGCACTATGTCAGTGAACAAGATATAGTCCTTTTTATGTACTGTGTGTAGTAGCCTTCGCTTGGGTGTAACTGAGTTAAAAAAAAAAATTAAAACCTGCATTATTGCCACCTACTATATAACTAAAAGAACTACTACCAGTGCAAGTCGTATTACTGCATTTGTTATTACATAAATATTTGCAAATGTATTTTAATACACAAGTGTAAACTTTGCTGTGGCTCTTTTGAAAAAAAATCTCTAAATATTTTGTTTGTTTGGATCTTCTAGATAAAAAGGTTCCCGACCCCTGCAATATAATATTGTAAAACTGCTAAATCTGCTAATAAACAGCCTCGCAAAAGCATTTTTAAAAGGAAACAGGGGCAAGATTTTGGTGGTTACTAGGATGTTGGAGCATTTACTTGATAATGACAGTGTATTTGTGCATTTGTTTGTTTATTTATTTACAAAAAAAGGCCAAGGACACAAAAGTGCCTGTAGTTGGAGAATCACACACACACTCATATAGTATATTCATGTACACATGTTGTATTCAGAAAATATACAAGCAGTTTATCAGTGTGTCTCGGTTTCAACACTGTCAGTTCTTACTGGTCTATTCCAGACATCCCACCTCTCCCTTAAATTCAGGGATTCTCACTATTCCTTAATCCCTCCCTATTCTAGCTTGAACGATGTCTGAAACTTTTTATTAATAGCACTTCTCCTGTTTATTGCCTCTTTAGATGACTTACTTCATTTGAATTACTCAACTGTAAGTCACTTTGGATAAAGGCTAAATGAAAAATGTAAATGTAGAAAAAAGAGAATTGAAACAAGGAGCATTAAGATATTTCAGAGTCTTTATTTTCTGAGTTGACAGAGTAAAACAGCATTTGTTGTCTCTTTCCCAGTATAATATAAATCCAAAATCCCTTTCAATATTTCACTCTCATCAAACAGGGGAAATACATTCAAATACAATATGATCTGTAGTAGATCCGTAACAATTCCAAAACTGTATTTAATTGCATGTGTTTACTGATACTGATCATTACTGATGAAAAGCCAAACAACCAGCAGCTTAAAACTTTTTCTAATAAAATACATCCTTGTTTTATAACATTTGCCAAATTAACATGTACAGTATGTCTTTACACAGATGATCTTTCATCAAATGATAAGGTTGAGTCCAATTGCATGTTTCTTCAGTTTCTTCAAACGTATTGGAGTCACAGTCATCGTTTCTGGTCAAGATCAGTCTTTCCCCACCACCTGCCTCGTTCTTTCCAAAAGGGATCCGGTTCATATTCAGCTGCAGAAAGCGGACTTTGAATGATGCTGTCTATGGCCTCTAATGCAAGGGACGCACACAGCTGACCTTATCGTTGAAGGAGAGCGGCACATAGCTGGGAACTTGATTGCCAGGGAAAGAAATAAGCTGGGAACCCCGACGATTGATGTGCTCGTACAGCACCCAGACTCCACTTTTCACTTTGTGGGACGAAGCATTGTCATTGAAACCAATTTCGTTGAGATTGGTTTCTTTGCGTATGATCACACTTCTTCCTTTATAGTTAACGTGCTCAAACAGCTGGATTTCAGGGTTGGCCCGGTCAATTGTGACCATCTTGAGGGAAGAAAACTTGCCTTTGTCATCAAGGGTGGTGTACTCTCCTTCCTCAAACACCCGCTGCTTTCCAGCAAAATCCTTGTCATAATACACCACCCATGGTTCGCCAATGACTTTTATGGAGCCGATGGAGTCGTTGAAGCCCTTCTCTCCTAAGTTGTGGACCTCATGGTTGAATTCAGCTGATCGGCCCCTGAAGCCGTCTTGGCTATAAACAATGATCTTGCTCATTTTGAATGATGACTCGAGGAGAGAGAGGCTGGAGAAGGCAAGTGTTTCTGAAGCAGATTCCTGTGGTTCTGCTGGGAACAGTGACTTACTTGGTGTGCAGAGTTGCCTTTTAAAGCACAAAAACACAACAAAGTGGGCGTTGACTGGGTTATGACAGGACATGTAGGTGTGGAAGCTGATAAACATGCCTAAACTTCTGCTCAGTATCGACATACATGTAACATAATACAAGTTTCAAAACCTGACTGGGGAAAACAAAAAAACATTGTATTGTGTTCACTTTGACGGCTGCTAAACTCTCAGATACAAGTTGCAACTGATAATCAGAATAGTCAGAATATAGTCAGAATCTTAAATAATGTTAATTGACTCACTTCACTAATTTCTTTAAATTATAAGCTGCATCATAACCGAGATGCAGAAATATCACAGAATCAATGTTCTGAAAGAAAATAAAATCTGTGACGAACAGAGTGAAAATCTTTATGCTCAGTGAACACGGCCTCATCCAACTCAAAGATGAATCCGAATATTAGCATGTGGCAATCGGCCAACGAGAACCAATGGCTTTTTAATGATGAAATTGACGTAATGCTTCTTCAGATGGTGATTTGTGAATGTGTGCAAGATTGGAGCGTTACGGTGGATGGAGACGGCGATCAGTTTCGGGTTTGTTGCTTAAAGCAATCGTCTGGCCTCGGAAGACTTTTTTTTTTTGGATCAATTATTGTGACTTTATTTTTATTTGCCCATTATGTGTTTCATATTGAGAAATGGTTCGGGTTAGGGGTCGGGGTCATGTTAGGTGCTCAAAAACATCTACACAATAGCATACCCCAGAATATCATGTCATGGTGACAAAATTATACCCCAATATATAATTTCATGATGATAAAATTCCGAAAAGGAACCGGCTTACTGGTGTTCGAGAGATTTGGAATCTCAATCATAAAAAAAGCGACCGATCGATTGGGGATTACCTGTTTTTGCTGGCTCTTTTGAGTGTATGTTGCCATCCCTTTTAGAAGTACATCTGCATCTTGAAATGCTGGATTACTTTCCTGGAGGACTTTAAACAGTCAGAAACTGTCCATATACTGCTCACGGATTCTCCATACCACCGGTGAGAATGATCTGGACTTTTGCACCTAGCGCACCGCACGCTGGACTGAAGGATTTATCACACACACACACACACACACAACGCTGTGAAAATGTTAATTGTATACATTTTATTATTTTTGGTTGGTTTGTTTTTGTATAATACACTTGGGTTTTCTGCTGGATTATTTGTGTTGACATTTGTTATTTCTCCTCCATAATGTTACTTTCTGAAACGGGACAATTGTTCCCTTCATATAGTGTAAACTCCACAAAGTATTCTAATGGAGTGTTACAACATGCATTTGTCTTGGAAACGTGGTGATATTTAACACACAAAAACCCCAACAAATCAAAGAAACAAGATAAAATTCGCACTAATGACTTATGAATGGTACTACTTCAGAATTGGGTACTGGCACTCCTAAATCCAGCTAATGGGTCACATAACCCGCCAATGGACTGCCAAACCAAATAAAAGAGGCCTCCTGTCCTGAGATCGTCCCTATCAAATCTTTACAGAAAGAAAAAAGAAGAAACACAAGAGAATGCACCCATATCAATATCACCAAGTGTAGTGTCATGACGCATGCCTTTAATCAGCTGCCGCTGCCACACTTGCTGTGTGGGAATCTTTGCTGATTAAACTGGGATTCATGTAGAGTGATCATACCATGTTCGACTGAAAGTGAAGCCTTGTAATGTCAGAATGAGGAGATGAAACAAGGTACAGCTGCTTTTTCTAACACTTTGCAAACACGAATATTAACACGGAGCAGGGGTGTCCCAACTCGTGTCCTGCAGAGTTCAGCTCCAGCTCGCCTCAACACTCCTGCCTGGAGGACTCTAGTATGCCTTGATTCGCTGATTTAGCTGTGTTTAATAGGGGTTGGAGCTGAACTCTGCAGGACAGTGGCCCTCCAGGACCCACTTTAGACACCGCTGGCTTTTTAGACTTTTCATTTAATTATATATATAATATTGGCAGCAATAACACTGCAAACCTTTGCATTCTACCTGTTAAGTTTGTCGTAATATTAAGATGTATGAAGCGCTACAGAAATAAAGGTGACTTGAGATGAATTTTCACATCCTATGGGTCTAACCAACTTTACAACCAAACTGTTCCCACAAAATCTACATAGGAATTATGGGGTAACTGTGTTTTCCAGACTATCAGATACAGTATAATTTGTTTTCTGTAACGCGCCCGTTATTTAAAGTGTGGGTGTCTGCAGGCTGGAGTAAAGGGTGTGGAGAAAGGTCTTTATGATTCGTCACTAAAGCAGCCTGTCAGGGTGTGGGGTTGGGTTAGGGCTTAGTTTCTGTTTTTGTAGCAATTCACCTTTCAGCACGTCCATTACTCTGACCTTCACCTATCCCCTTCTCCTTAATTTAAAGAGTTTCATTCCTGTGCATCAAGCAGGTACAGTTGAGCTCTTACTGTATGTATGTGCACTGATCAGTGTTTGTATGTGAATAAAAGCCTGAATTAAATCAGCTAAGTCATGGTGTCTCGTCAGAAGACTGGATTAAACCACTCCATTCATATGGATTTGTTTTACCGTCTCTTTATTTTACAAAAAAAAAAAAAGATAGAGTGAAGAATGTTTGAAAACAGACAGTTCACAGTAGCCATTGACTTCCATGGTAGGAAAAATAATAATATGGAAATCAATGGCTACCGTGAACTGTCTGGTTTACAACATTCTTCACTCTTCTATCTTCTTTAGTGTTCAGCAGAGGAAAGAAACTCATACATGTTTGGAACAACTTGAGAGTGAGTAAATTATGACAGAATTTTCATTTTTGGGTGAACTATCCCTTTAACGTATGTAAGACTTGAACACTATGCTCAGGCACGGATTTAGAAAGCAGAGGCCCCTGGGCACAAAATCGTGGAGGCCCCCCTCTCCCCTCGTAGGCTCGTGCTAACATAAACTAACACAGCATCTTAATTTTTAGAAACAGTAAAATTAAGCTGTGGGTTTTTCTTTAGTTTAAAACAAAACCACTTTCTCCAACTCCATTTCTTGCGATGTTAACTGTGACAGCAAAGGAGATCTATATCTATAAAACAAAAGACAAAATGGAAACTATCACGGAACAAAATCAACAGAATTTATTGGAATAAAGCAGATTAAAATCTATGAAAATACAGCCTAATAACATAACTAAGAATAACTATAGTCATGTCTGTACAGTCTGTCAAAATCGAACTAGCTTCCCACACTGACCACAATTTTATCTAAAGAGCTGACTTTGGAAAAACAGCTGATTGTTGAGCACCTCTTTTTCTCTCTCTCACTGTCTCTCCCCTTTACGGTGAAACAGATGATCAGCGATATACTAGGTTGGGTACAGCTGCATCACCTCCCCTCCTGGCCACCCTCCTCACTGACAGATCCACCAGTTTAACAGCACAAGGGACTCTTTACTGCCTGGGACCTTATGCGACAGTCTTTTTTCTGGCCTTTCTCCTTGAAAACTCCTCCACGATTTCAGTGAAGTCCAGGTCTCTGACGAGATCCGACTCTATTGCCAGAATTGCCAGAGAGTTCAAGCGTTGTTGACTCATCCTTGTTCTCAGTTCATTTTTAATTCTCGCCATGTGGGAAAATGAACGCTCCCACAGTCTGTCACTGGCAAAGTGAGAAACATCCTCAAGGCCACGTACACATTAGGGAAGACGGATTGCAGGCCAAGTTCCAACATGGTGTTCAGCATCTTTGATGGCGACTTGTCTTGCTCACACATGAATGATCTGAATTGTATGAGCTCGTTGGCAAAGCTGCTGTTTAGGTCTGATGGATATGCACAGAGTAGTGCATTGGCATGTTTTGTGACCTCACTTTTGCTTGTTGTTTCTGACATGAACAAAACTCCAAATATATCCGTCAATTCTTTGTAGGCAGACAGGCGATGATCAAGACCAGTGATGGACGAAGTACACAGACCATGTACTTGAGTAAAAGTTGAGAAACCTAGTGTAAAATATTACTCCAGTAAAAGTGGAAGTGCTCCCTTTAAATGTCGACTTGAGTAAAAGTATAAAAGTACTTGGCTTCAAATGTACTTAAGTATCAAAAGTAAAAGTAATTTGGTGTAATGTAGTTCCAATGTCTTGTTATGTCCTTTATACACTCAATCAAGTCATTTAAGGTAGAAAAAAAAGCCCACTAACACCACTCAAATAGAAAACAATGTTTTCTATTTGTGATATCTGGTACTGATATCTTTTGAAATTATCATAAGCACATCATACTAAATGGAAACCACATGATTAAGAATAAATAGGGTGGGGGGAAACCACATTAGACACGTATTTCTTAAAGTGTAAGTTGCAGGTTAAATTTTTCACGAAGTAATGCAATGTGTTTATTAAACATAAAGATAAGAACCGCCCACCATTGTTTTTTATACCAAAATGCTGATATAATATGAAAAGTTGGCACTTTTAACAGTGGTTTTAACCGCTCCCGCTCCCTTCCACTAGATGGGGCGTGACGTCATAAGAGGAACTCACTAGTAGAGTCACCGCACGCTAGCAGCTATAGATGCCTTACATAACTTCAGAAAAGTTGGTTGTATGTTTTATTTGATAAAAAAAATTGGATAAAATAACTCCATTGTAAACATACTCGTGTGTGCTGACTTCAAGGGGACCGTGATCCTGCCTGAAATGAGAATAAGCTATTCGCAAAACAAACGGGTTCAGGCACGTCAGATCAGCCGGTCGCAGGTCGAGCTGTTCCACTAAACTCCAAAACGCGTTCACCTCACGGCAGCACACACTCTCCACTGCTGATTCAACTGGGTGGCATAGCCCACACAAACACAGTGATGGGGACATCGATCTCTCTTTTTCTTTTCTGACAATAAACATCGCTAATTAAATCGTGAGAAATTGATAACGCGTGGATTGAGGAAGGGTATTACATGACGTCGATGAGACTAGAGATTGCGCCTGTGCAGTGTGTGCATCTCTAACGTTGCAGGCTTGCACCTCTGATTTGGACTGACTTACTGTAAGTAAATAATGTCTTCAGTCGTTGTCCCTCCTTGCTATTCTACATGACGGCAATATTTTGAAAAGACTTGCTTGTTCCGTTATATTATCCGGGTTAAGTTTGCACCAGGCTAGACTAGCTCTAACGTAGCTAACGTTACTCACCTGGCCAACCCTCCACTAATTCTCCTCACACCAAGCATTAATAACTCTTTGAGTGCCATGGCTCCCCTATCTCACGCCTGACCAGTTAAAAATTGTAGGGCTGTGGTCCATAAAGAATTTGATGGTTTCCCACATCCTCAGTCGTTCTCCAAATAGCCATAATACAGTAGGAATCTAGCAGAGTACGGGTTGCGAGTTCCTCTTGTGACGTCATCACCCAGTAACTGAAAAAACACGCTACCTTTGAAGAAACCCCAATAAATGTTATTTTAACGCATTTTAAGACAGAAATAATTAAATATATACATATAGAGCACTTTAATTTACACATTAATTGGCTGTGGTGGTTAACATGCAACTTACACTTTAAACAATTTATTGTTTGAAGTAATGTAGAAATCTTACTCCTTTATCACATTGCACATTGCTCCTTTACTATATATCACAGCTGTGCAATAACTTGCAAAAACGTATTTACTCAAGTTGACAAAGGATGTCTTTTTTCCAATTTACTAAACATGACTCCTTACAACACAGCTGTATGTGCACTCTAAAAACAAATGTTAGTGTTTGCATAAATCACACAAAAACAGAAACTAACACACCACCAGATTTCCCTGAAGACTTACGTAGTATGTAGAACTACTAACTAGTAGTGATGTGCTATAACAGAAGAATAACAGAAATAGTACTGTTAACTGTATAAAGCTAAAATATTTTTTGTTTAGTTTGAGAAGGAGCTGATTTTCAAAATTTCTGGCATCCAATCTTGCCCTTCTTGGGCTGAAAATCAGTCCAGCAGTGCTAAAGAGATGTTCGCATGCAGCAGAAGCTGGTAAGGCAGTGTTGATTTTAAGAGACAATTTGCAAACCGCAGGATAAGATTGCAGTATCTCTTTGTTGTCTACTTTAGAGGCAAGGTACCCTTCTAGCTGTTTAACACTTTCCTGCCCATGAGTTGTCTTCATGCTTGAAAAGAAGTTATTGTCATCTGAAGCAGTCGATCCATTGGCTGGTGACTGATGTGAACGTTCTTCCTCCATATGGTCCTTGATGTAGGCAAGTCCTAATATTCAACTTATATTGGGACAGATGCCAGAAATCATGTTATATAAATGATAGGGCAATTCCGGTGTACAGTACAGAGGAAAAAGAGTGAACTAATTTGGAGCAACATGCACAGTTATGGATAGGCAGCTAAAGCTGACATATGAGGGCAAAGATCAGTTTCTATGCCCCATTAGATCAGCTTTACTTCCCTGGCCACAACTCAGTCTAGGTTGTGTCAAATTTACTTGTTATTTTTCCTGAACAACATGAACAGCATGTAGTACCTTGAACAATAAGGCTATGGGGTCCATCTACATCAAACTTGCCTTTTAGGCATATATATGAATCCAGGTCACAACCCCCCACCCTTTTAAGTAAATAAACTTATATAAATGTGCTTGTTTCGTTTTTTTGTTTACTTTTGTTTTGTGAACTAAGTGCATGACATCTGAAATAAAAATGCAACAAAACAAAATGCAACAAAATGTACATACATAGATACATACCTAGGTTTAATAGGTTCTCATCAGATGTCCACGCTGTTTTAAATTTTGGGAGCAGTATGGCAGCAGCAATAAACTCTGGTTCTGCCATCATGTCTTTAAAGCGCTTTTGTAGTCCCTCTAGGGCTGCATCCACCAAAGGTTTGCAGTACCTGGAATTAGAGGTGGGGGAGAGAAACTGATACAGTACAATATCACAACATTTACAGCGTGCATTTATACTGAGACAATGACAATAACAACAAGCATCCCAATACTTAATTGTTAAATATGATTTGACGGTCTTACATCTATTGTGTTCTTGGTCAATATGTGTTCATAAAGGCCTCTTTTTAATCATTTTACTAATGGCACACATTAACTTCCTACACGTATGCTATATGAAGTTTTAACGGAGCTGAATTGTGTATGATAAGGAATACATCTTAATAACATGGGGGGAAAGAATCTCTACCTGGAATTTATGTGGATTCGTTCAAGCTTATTGATGAGGAGCGTCAGAGTTGGCAGAAGCCATCCCATCTGAACATCCGTCTCAGCTTGAAGAATGTTGAGGGCTTTGGCGAGAGGACCCATGGTTCTGGCAAATTCCTCCAGAAAGGAAATTTCAACTGAACTCAACCTAACAAACATAAAGAACACTTAAGTCTTGTGTGTGTGTGTGTGTGTGTGTGTGTGTGTGTGTGTGTCTGTCTGTCTGTGAGAGAGTGTGTGTTTGTGTGTCTGTCTGTGAGAGAGTGTGTGTGTGTGTGTGTGTGTGTGATGAGTGGTGACGCTGCTCGGACTATAATTGTCCTCCGTTTCCCCTTACTTAAAGCAACTGAATAGTTAAGCAATATTTTCCAATATTACATATTGGAATGAAAGGTATATTTAAAAAAAAGTTACACTTACATTGGCAACTTCAATGCACTGCATACAGTTCTCAGGGCCCCTTCTCCTTCATCTTTGATTATTCTCATGATTCTTTCAACAGAGAGAAATAATGAGTTCCATCGTGTGTCGTTTGGCCAGATCAGTTGTATTTTGCATGCTTCCTCTATGATGTCTGAAGCAGTGGAGGATCGAGATGTCTTGTTCCATAACCCACTGCATTTCGCAAAAGCTGATCGTGACAGTCTTTTATCATTGGAATTGGCCTTGGCTGCATCAACTGTGGCAACAAGGTTTAATAGATGACATGCACAGCGATGATGCTTTTGAAGCTGAAATTGTAAGCCATCATCTTCCATTAAGATCAGTGTTACCTCAATGAAGTCAACATCAACACCTTCCTCTTCCTGTTCATCATCATCACTGCAAGCATCCTCTTCAGTCTCACTGGAGGCACAGTTATTGTTCTCATCTTGTTGTTGTTCTCCATATTCTCTAAATGCCTTTATGAAATTGGACCCATTGTCTGTGGTGGTTCTAACTATTTTTTTCTCTATGCCAAATTCGGAATGGATGTCATTCAATGCACTGCCCAACACATCAAAAGTGTGTGGCCCTTTAATCCACCGGCAAGCAAGTGCCACAGAGCACCTCTTCAATGAATCTGGATCCACCCAGTGGGCAGTGACCCCGAAAAATCCTCTCCTTCTTGCACTCCAACAGTCAGTTGTTGTGGCAATGAATTCAATGGAGGATATTGCTTATTTAATATTTCTCTTCATTTCTTGGGCACCCTCTTCTATTTTCCGGCGCAATGTAGTTCTGGACATCACACGTGAATTAGGCTGTAGCTCTTGCACTAAAGCATGAAACGCAGGCTGTTCTACCACAGTAAATGGTTGAAGACTCTGAATTACAAAATTTATGACTACGTTGTCTACCTTTGATTCACAATCTTCGTTTCTCCTAATTTCAGTTGTCTGGAAGTGGAGGGAACTGGGTTTTCAGCTTTTCTTTTTCGAGGGGCTGTCAGGGCATTGTATCTTTCCAAGTGACTTGAATGCTTTCTCTGGAAAGAAAGGGGGAAAAACACATCATGAACATCATATCTTCACAGCAATATATCTCAATTTCATAAATGAAGTACACATTTCATGTTTTTTTGCATGTACCAAGTAGGCTGCCTAGAAGGCTGAGTAACTAGCTAGCCTACATCAATCGCAGGCTACTGTTCAAGTAGCTACTAATCAATCATACCTTGCATGTAAACCTAGTCAAATAGAAGCCTAAATGTCAGAAAAATGCATTGGCCTAAATGCATTTTCATCATTTTACAATGAATTTCTTTAGACACACTACACATTCTATGAACGAGCTTGGCATTTTTAGGGGGTAACGTTAGGCTATTTCTAGCCAAGTGCCTTGGTGTTAATGAGCTTTGCTAACGTTACTAGTCTGCAGTTTCCTAGCTTAACCTTGCACAATGCAACTGATGTCCACGTTTATTATTAACACAACGTATGCACATATTATATCCAGTTTGGGTAAAATGACAGGTATATAAGCCTTTAATTAATTTCACAGTCAAACTGAAAATTACTTACCTCTATGTGTTTCTTTAGATTGGACGGCGAATTCTTGAAAGAAGAAATCGTATGCTTCTGAGGCAGACAGAGAAGGCACTTAAAAATGAACGATTCGTTCTTCCTTTCCACTACTTCAAATAGTTCGCTTAAATATGGCCATGGGTGCTCAATTTCAATGTCTGGCGTTTCTTCCATTATTGCGTTGGCTATAAACGTGACAGCGAAAATTCGGCAAATGAATGCTAAACAGAGATAAGGATGAAGGAGAAGGCAAGTTGGGACAAGTAGCAGGCAGGCAGCAGCCATAGACAGTAAAGCGCAGGCGCAGCCAGCAGCAGCAGCGCCCAAACTGCACGAAACACGATGTGTTCTGATTGGTACACTTGCGGAGCACGTGCACTTATTTGGACCTGTCACTGGTCACGCATGTATGTCGTGGAAAGGAACATAGAAAGAAACGTAAAGTACAGATACGCTAAAAAGTTACTTAAGTACGGTAACGAATTACTTGTACTTCGTTACTGTCCACCACTGATCAAGACAGCTAACCAGTTTGTCTATGACTACATAAAACGTGTCCATTTGGAATTTCTTCCTCCCATCATGTAGGTTGCTTGGATCTTCTTTAGGCTCACTCCCTTCATCTCCAAAGGTTTTCCGTTTTCTGCTTCGTTGTAGCTCACACTTGTAGGTGTGGAGCACACCTGTTACATTCAGAGATGCTTTTTCATACATCTCAAACTGATCACGTTGTGTGGAAACAAACGCACGCAATGACTCGTAGTCTCACTGCTGTCAAAATGTTGATGTCACTTTTTTGTAGCATTATGCTTGTGGCTTGAAATCTGTCAAGGATTGTATCCCAGAAAAAGGCCATAAATGCAGTTTCTAGATATTTAAACTTAGCGCACAGCACCCCTGCTTCATGTCTGGTGTCTCTTTTTTCCTCATCTGAGCTGGCTATATTTGCAAGTGCCTCCTTTATCTTTGCATAGTTTATCGATAGAGCTTTGGTGACATCTGCTCGACAGCTCCATCGTGTACCTGAAAGAGATTTCAGTGTCAAACTTATCCCGTTGGTGTTGCGGAAAACTTTCACCCATTGGTTGGTAAAGGAACAAAATGTATACAGTGACTGCAACATGCTAAAGTAATTTCCAACTTCTGTGCTGCTTGCCTCTATGGTGTTGACTCCAACTAATCCAGGGAGTGAGCTGCGCAGGGTACATAAGGCATTAAAGGATTTCTCTTCTTTAGATGCGCTTGAAGTCCATTATACTTTACAGACATATTACTGGCATTGTCATATGACTGGCCTCTGCAATTTGACAGCTCCAAGCCTAAGCTCTCAACCATGGCAACAACGTATTCTGCCAAACTTTCACCTGTGTGGCTTTCAATTGGCTCAAAAGCGAGAAAACGCTCAACAACTTTCCCTTTCTTGTCAACAAATCTGAAAATAAAAGTAAGTTGATCAACATGGGACAGGTCTGGGGTTGAGTCGACAACTACAGAAAAGTATTTGGCTTCCCTAATTTTATCTGCAAACACTTTTCAGACTGGATGGAGATATCCAGCTTTATGAATGAATGAATGAATGAATGAATGAGGCATTTATATAGCGCTATATGTCTACTGTAGGTCTACACTCAAAGTGCTTTACAATCATATCAGGGAATCTCTCCTCAACCACCACCAGTGGTTATTAGATCTGAGGAAATCACGGGATCTGGCCAATTGATTGAATACAGAATGATGCACTTAAATCCTTAAATTGTATCCAGAACTTATTTCATGAGTTCACACTTACAAATAGAATAAAAATAGAATAAAAGCGTATTTGGCGTGCTGTCCGAGGAGAGGGCTCCGGGCTCGGTATTCGGCCCGAACCCAGAGTACTCCCCCAAAAGCTGCAAATAAATGCAGGACAGCTGCCAGGATGATGTTGATGACCCCCCAAAACTTGCAGAGTGCAAAGCTTAAGGTATCAGAAGTGGGAAGGGGTTAGTCGCTGGATGTCTTCTTGTGACATCAGACAGGAGTTGGTTGTCATGACGTCAGATGGGTGTGCTTCTAAGGTGGTAGGCTGGGGATGGTCATATTTTTTTATTTTTTTTTATTTATTTAACTTTATTTATATAGCGCTTTTCACAATGCAGATTGTATCAAAGCAGCTTCACAGTATTAAATAAAATAGTACATCAGTGTTTGTTTCTAGTGTAAAACGTCCACGTTTGGTAATGCTGATCAATAGTATTGTTGATTGATTGATTAAATTAAGTATCCCCAACTGAGCAAGCCAAAGGCAACAGTGGCAAGGAACCGATATGTGATGTATTTCTGCGGAAACGGAGGAGAATGGTATAACCGCTGCAGTGGAAGCAAGTTTGATGGAGAACTAGCTCCTGCAGGGGCAGAGGAGATGACACTGCTGCGGCAGTGGATCAAACTGGCTTTTGGCTTGCTTTCCAACTATCTGATGGCAAAAGGATGGATAATTGAGTACTTGTGGGAACGGAAGAGGAAACACTGCTACGGGAAATGGAGCTCCTGCGGGAGTGGAGGAGATGACACTGCTGCGGCAGTGTACCAAACTTGCTTTTCAATTTGCATTTAAATATCCAAACTATTTTGGACATAGAACTGAGCTTCTGCGGGAGCGGAGTAGATGACACTGCTGCGGCAGTGGACAAGTTTGGACGGAGTAACGGAGCTCCTGTGGGAGCAGAGTAGATGACATTGCTGCAGCAGTTGACCAAACTTGCTTTTCAACTTGCTTTTTAAATATCTAAATCAATTTAGGACATAGAACTGAGCTCCTGTGGGAGCAGAGTAGATGACACTGCTGCGGCAGTGGACAAGTTTGGACGGAGAAACGGAGCACCTGCGGGAGCGGAGTAAATGACACTGCTGCGGCAGTGGAACAAGTTTGGACGGAGTGATGGAACTCCTGCGGGAGTGGAGTAGATTAGCTGTAGTAGAAGGACTTGGTTTTGACTTGCTTTTAACTGACAGGAGAGCCATTTGGGTGGAGAAAGGGCTCCTGTTGAAGGAAGAGGTGATGCTGCAGTGGTGTTGGAAATAACTTGCTTTCAAACTGTGATCCGAAAGGTGAGTGGGACGGAGATCTGAGCTCCGGCTGGAATGGAAATAGCTCTGCTGTGGCAGAAAAGCGAGGTAGGATGGGGAACGTGGCTCCTGCAGGAGTGGTGGCCTGTAGGGTTGGGTGTATGAGGAGTTGGCAAAAGAATTTAGCTGATGAGGGTTCGTTGGGCTTTTTTGATATGGAAGCGATTTGAGCGGATGTTACTCTTGAAGGCTTCTGATGACCAGCGGCCAAGTGATTGGATCTGCTTCTGAGAGAGGCCTTTTTGAGCAGCTGTGGTTGCTGTGCCTATGCGAAATGAATGGCTGGAAAAGTGTTCTGCTGGGATGCCTGAATGGAGCAAAATGGATTTAAAGTGGTTTTGGAACCAGAAACGTGTGACAGGGCAGTTGGAGTCGTCTGCGAAAAGTGGGTCGGAAGGGGATTTAGTCTGTGAATTTCTGAAAAGCAAGTAGGCTGAGAGAGTTTGGTATGGTTGGATTGGTGATGAGAGATTGAAAATGTATATTAAATGGCCTTTCCTGGTTTGATCTGTCTTACTTTGCTTTATGAATTAGGAGATGGTTTTGTTGTCTAGCGCTGATAGATCTGTGATTGTGGGGTGGACTTTTGTGTTAAAGCTGGAAGTGATGGTGAGTTCTGAGCATCTGAGAAAACCGAAAAAAAAAACAATATGAACATTGCGTCCAGTGTGCGGGCAGTGTTGGTGGAGTGGTAGCCTCTGCGGAGGGTGGAGATGCATTTAGTGAGTATGTCTAATGTTATTGGTTGTCTGGCATCTGGGTAGGTGGGTTAGTTTTTTGGATGCATTTGATGAGCATTGATGTCTGAGAATTTGCTATATCTGCGGAAGTTGAACCAAAAATGAGTTTGTGGAAGAATTGGATTCCGCTTAGATAACCCTTGTTGGAGCAGGCTTTGAGGTTCTTGATGCTGTTGAGATAGGATATGAATGAAGTGATGGTGAGCAGAGAAAAATTGGGAAAAGGCAGGTTGTATGTGAAGTGAAAAGACTTAAAACACTTCCATGCGGTTAAGTAAGATTGGAGGGTGCTGGATGAAATGGCTTGAAGAATGGAATTAAGAGAGGCATCGAGAAGTGGTTTCAATGGGTGGTTTATGGGAATATCAGCTCTGAATAGTGAAGTACTGGGGTTGGGAATGGGTCCGCATCTGGTGCCAGCAGCCTGAATTTCTGGAAAGCAAAACGAGAGAGAGAGTCAGCTATTTGATATTTGGACCCGGGAACATGTTTTGCAGTTAAGATGAACTGATCACAGGCTGCGATCCAAATGAGGCATCTTAGGAGAGGCATTAGTGCGGGGGAATTTGAGCGGCCTTTGTTGATGCAATGCACGGTTGCTTCGTTGTCGCAGTGCACTATGATGCTGTTAGTTGACCATTCTTTACCCCACAGGAAAGCTGCTACCACTAAAGGATACAACTCGAACAGCACTGAGGATGTTAGTGACTGCGGTGAGTCTAACAGCTGGGCGGGCCATGTAGACGCGAACTAACAGCCTTGGTAGAATCCCCCGAAACCTGCATCGGTGAACAGTTGGATATCCACGGGGAGAGAAATTAGATTATTACAGAAAAAGGACAGGCCGTTCCATTATTTAAGGAAGGTTATCCATAAACTGAGCTTGTTGCAACATGAAGTAGTTAGGGAGATTTGGTCTTCTAGCGCTTGAACTTATGACGCGAGGAAGAGGAGATGAGAGATGAAAGGGCGGCCTTGCGGGATGATGCGCATCGCAAAGTTTAAGTGGCCGAGCAGAGATAGTAGCTCTTGTTTAGAACAATTTGGATTTTCTAGGAGGGTGGATGCGACCAGAATAATCCTGTCGATTTTTTCCTTTGGCAGTGAGGCCTGGAAGTTAACGGTGTCCAATTTAATGCCCAGAAATTCGATGGATGTGGCTGGACCCATGGTTTTGTCTTGGGCGATTGGAATCCCGAGCTCAGTAAAGACTTTTTGGACTGTGAGAAGATGCGTGGCTGGGACGGAGTCGGGTGGTGAGATGATTAGGAAATCATCTAACAGGTGGATTAAGTAGGGAATTGAGTAGTTATTGGAAAGAATCCAACAAATGGCCTCTGATAGCATGTCGAAAATCTTGGGGCTGCAGCCAAAAAGTTAAACGGACGGCAAAGTAAAATTTTTCTTGCCAGCATACGCCAAACAAATGCCATGAATCTGGGTGAATAGGCATCACTTTAAAAGCAGAGGTGATGTCGACTTTAGCGAGCCAAGCGCCGTAACCCGCATCTTTAATCAAGGTTATAGCTTGGTCAGTGGTGTGGTAATTGAGAGAAAATTGTTCAAACGAAATAAGGCTGTTTATGCTTGGAAACGGGGAATTGTGTGGGGCTGAGAAATCGATTATTAAGCGATTTTTGCCTGAAAATTTTATAGTAGCCAATGGGGCTGATGCGGAAACACTCGAAAGGAGGAATGTTGAAAGGACCAATCATAAAGCCTGATTCGATTTCTTTTTTAATCAGGATGTCGACTGTGTCAGGTTCAACATGCTTTCAACGCCGGGTTTGAAGCTGTGCTCGAGACCAGACAGTAAATAGTCTGTAAAGTTAGTGTTAGGGTGGTGAGACAATTCAGTAGACAGATGAGAAATATTCACAGGAATCGACAGGTAATTTTTTAAAATCTTTATTTACAGACCTTTTTACAGGGCATATAGTGCGGGCGTGAGCGCCGCCACAATAGCTGCAAATGTGTAAATAACGGCAGCGTTGCCATGATCAACGTCCTGAGTTAAAGTTATTGCAAACTTGGCTGTTGGATAGGAAATTTCTTCTTTTGGAATCTATGGCTGAGTTGTTGAAATTTATGTTTGCTGGCGACGGGATGTAACTGGTTTGAAGGGTTAATCAAGGGACAAGCTGTGGTGGAGTGAGAAACGGATCTGCAAACAGTGCAGGATATGTTACGGCAGCCTAGGAACACTCTATTGTGTAGTTCTGTGTCTAGGGTGCCCCAGTAAGGGCACTGGTTCCACTGGGCTACGCGGACAGCGCATTTTGCTGAGAACAATTCTGCAGTGCAAAGGCAAAAGACCGTAACTTCGTTTTTGGTCGAAAATTAGTTATTTATATTTTTGGCACTTTCAAGATCTCCTTTATCATGTGGTTAATTATCTTGAATCAATTCTGTTGTTTTTTTCGAGAAAATAATGAGTTGTCTTAACAGTAACTTCCAAAAGCCCATGAGAAACCAAGGCAGAACACCGTAACATCAGTTACTGCTCTTTGGCTTTGTTTTGGAACGCTCAAATTGAGTTACGGTGCTCTGCCTTTGTTTAGCCGCGCGTCAATATGAAGTTACTGTGCCGGTGTTCAATCAAATAATGCTACCTACCAGATTGTACGGTGTTCTGCCTTTGTTTTACTGTCCATTAAAAAATTACGGTGTAGCCTGTGTACTTTGTACAGCAGCCATCAGTCCCTGTAACTTCTGATGTCCTCAGAGCTTTGTCCTAAACAAACGCGGTCAGAACATTTATGGTCTGAAACCGCTCCATCGAAAAACGTACGATATCGATCGCGATAACGTTACACATTGCCGTATCAGATGAATACAACTGTCACAGGCCGGGGCGGCCTTCCCTCCCCTTCTGAGCGTACCACCTCGAGGAGTTACCCAGAGACACCAAAGACCAGACAAGATAATTATTATCAAAAACTTGTATTTTATTTAGTTAAAATAAGTCCAATCTCAAACTAAAATCCACCGGCTGATCCTCCTCCCTCTTCTACCAGGTTGCGTGGGAAGTTCGCACAACAATCCCTCTTCAGACAGGCAGAAGCAGACAATGGAGCAGACACTGGTAAGGGTTCGCACAGCAACTCCTCTTCGGCCAAAGGTAAGTAGTGGAGCAGACACAGGTAAGGATTCGCACAGCGGTTCCTCTTCAGCCCGACATAAGTAGTGGAGCAGACACTGCTAAGGATTCGCACAGCGGTTCCTCTTCAGCCCGACATACGTAGTGGGACAGACACTGGCAAGGATTCACACAACAACTCCTCTTCGGCCGGAGGTGAATAATGGAGCAGACACTGCTAAGGATTCGCACAGCGGTTCCTCTTCAGCCCGACATATGTAGTGGGACAGACACCGGCAAGGATTCACACAACAACTCCTCTTCGGCCGGAGGTGAGTAATGGAGCAGACACTGCTAAGGATTCGGCCGGAGGTGAGTAATGGAACAGGCACTGGCAAGGATTCACACAGCAACTCCTCTTCGGCCAGACCTAAGTAGTGGGGCAGACACTGGCAGGAAATTGACAACAAGGGAAGGGGTCACTCTTCTCACAGGACAGCATCAACCATTTGAGTGTCACCTGTTTGGGGTAGGGGGAAGGATAGGGCAGGGGATCATCCGACGCAGTATAATGGTCCGTCGTAAATGGCAGCCGGGGGCTCTCTTGCTCTCCCTCTTGTAGGACACCCCTGATGGTGGGACGGACACTAGTACGGATTCGCACAGCAATTCCCCTTCAGCCGGAGGTAGGTGTTGCGGCAGGCACTGGTAGGAATTTGACAACAAGGGAAGGGGTTACTCTTCTCACAGGACAGCATCAATCATTTGAGTGTCACCTCTTTTTGGGATAGGGGGGAGGATAGAGCAGGGGATCATCCGACGCAATGTAGTAGTCCGTCGCAGATGGCAACCGGGGGCTCTCTCGTTCCCTCCACGAGACACACCCGCTAGCTGGGGGCCACTCTCCTTCCACAAGCCGACGATAGTTGAAATGCAGCGACGGACAGTAACTTCCCCACAGAACCGTGATGGCCGCCTCCGCTGGCAGAGGACAATTTCTCTACGTTCACAGGACAACCGTGGTGAGTACAGGATTTAACAATCAACAACTGGGTATTCTTACCACGGAGCAGTGACGGCAGCATTCGATGGTAGAGGGCAGTTTCTCTATGTTCACAGAACCACAGTGATGAGTACAGGTTTCAACAGTCAACAGCTGGGCCTTCTTTCCACAAGGCAGTAATCACAGCCTTCATTGGCAAAGAGCAGTTTCTCTATGTTCACAGAACAAACAGTGGTGAGTACAGGTTTCAACAACCAACAGCTGGATCTTCTTACCACAGAACGGTGATGGCAGCATTCATTGGCAGAGGGCAATTTCTCTATGTTCACAGAACAACAGTGGTGAGTACAGATTTCAACAGTCAACAGCTGGGCCTTCTTTCCACAGGACAGTAGTGTCAGCATTCAATGGCAAAGAGCAAGTTCTCTATGTTCACAGAACAACAGTGATGAGTACAGGATTGAACAGTCAACAACGGGGTCTTACCACAGAACAGCGATGCATAGATCTCTCATAAATCCTCTTCAACTCAGACAGGATGAAGCTGCATTCCTGTACGGCATATGCTCAACACACAACAGTTAATTAATTTCAGTTTGATCTTCGAGGCCCACGAGTATGCCAACTGGGGAACGGGCAGACATAAAATTACAGTTTCCACACCAGTGCACAATTCAGTCACTTCAAATGATCACACGTGTTCACTTCACATTAGGCACTGCAACTCACATCAACTCACAGTGAATAAGGTCTCTCCTCGTGGTCCCAGCCGACTCTCTCCGCTCAACTGACAAACTGTACATCCAATGCTGTATAAGTGGTTGACTATGGAAACACGACTGACATTGAAAGACTTCCAAACAAACCTCACTGAACGCCGGGGCGGCCTCACCGAATCGTAGCGGGTAGCAGGCACTACAGGCATTAACTTCCTATTCGAACTGGCAGATAACACTTATCTGTTCGATGAGATAACACAGTTCGATCATACCACTGCTCTCCAGCTTTTCCTTCTGTACATACAGTCTTTCCCATCCTTTAACGATCTGCCCTCTCGTGTACTGCTCGACGTGATCAGCAGATCATCAACAAAAGATTTCCTCCAGTCTGCATCAGCCCCAAAGATTTCGCTCCAAAGTCTCTTCGCCCTCAGATACTTCACACCAACGATTACCACGCTAAAATGCTTCGCCCGCTGCACATCAACCGGATCCTTTTATAATCCCCCTCACAAATCCATATCCCTCGTTGCTCAATCTCTGCTCATCGCTCAGCTGCCGCTCAATCCCTCATTAGCAAGCTCCGTCAGACTGTTTACACGGGAAGGCCCGGAACCGTTCTGTTGTTACATTTAACTCGCTCCCTCCGGAAACAAGGATGGAGAAAGACAGTTCCGCTTAATCGTCACCCTGTGACACAACCATGAATTAAAGCCCCGCCTCACTCAGTTCGGGTACCGGACATGGTTGAAACACTCATGCATCTAGCTGGCACAGTGCCAAAACTTCGCCGTCGCCTTCAGCCCCGCCCTAAACACGGTGGAATAAGCTGGACTAATATATCTATGGAGGTAGGGCTGGGCGATATGGCCAAAATTTCATATCCCGATATAGCTCATTTGATATCCCGAAAACGATATACATAACGATATAGCAATTTTTCTGTTAATTCAGTTCATGAATAGTCTATATAAAATTGCAATGTGGAAATGCAGTTTGAAATGATATACAAAACAAATAAAAGGTAGTAGGGACTAAATATTTATTTTATTTATTTATTTATTGCAGCGTCTGTGTCTGGAGTTTGTTTTGAGGGCTTACGTAACCACTCGACGCTGCTTTTGCTCGTTGACTTTCTCTGTATTATTTTTCGTGGTTCTTGCGCAGGTGATAAAATAAATTAGTATTGTTGGAGTCTGTTGTTGGCACTGGGAGCCGGCAAACTTTACAAACAACTGTTGTCTGGTCCACGTCGGTCTTCTTATATCCAAACCACATCCATGCGACAGAAGTCTTTTAGGTACAAGCTCCTCGGTTTGGGTTGGCTGGTCATCTTGTTGAGAATTACCCTGGTCTGAACCGCGTCTACTACCGTCTTCCTCCATGTTTGTTTATGTATTGCAGCGTGCATGGGCATGCCGTGAGGTGTATCTTGACGTAAAATTCTGCCGTAAAACGCCTTATCGTGGCGTAAACGAATAGAGCCTTATATAAAACGATAGACATTTTCTATCGTCCAGACGATATATTTCGTCATATCGCCCAGCCCTATATGGAGGTATTTTGTCATGTCAAATGTATTAAGATGTATCAGAATGCAACCAAAGTACAGGATAGCAATAAATAGATGGCTATAAATAATTGTAAATCATACAAAATAAATACCATGATCACTAGATTTTATACAGGTGTTACTATAATGATTTTGTTAATGGTGATCAGCAACCAAATACTGATAATGTGGAAGTTACTGCCTTTTGCCTTGGCATTACTTATCACTTTTTGCTGACAATACAAAGGCAGAGTACAGTAACTTTAAAATAGTGGTCAAAAGTCAAGTTTGAGCTCAAGATTTTTTTATGTATATAATTTTCATTACTAAAACATCTATTTGCCAGATTTCCAGTGTCCTACCTATAATTAGTTTGGCGGGACAACTAAAAATCTTTAAAGTCATTTTTCTCAGTTCATAGTGACTTAAGGTCTTTTGCCTTTGTAGGGCAGAATTTGTGGTATGTATAGAAATGGGTTCCTCCATACGATAGTGCGAGCTCTGCGAGATAGTCGTTTAATTCTCGTCTCCTGTGGGGTAGTGCGGCGCAAATTATTTCACTATACCGACTGAAAGCAATAGCAAATTCAGAAAACGATAGAATGCGAGATGAATTCAGAGATTCAGAGGCAGATGTACTTGAGAAGCTTAAAAACCTAAATAGCTCCAAAGCCACTGGCTTTGACAATATTCCATCTAGATTCTTTAGAGATGCTGCTGAGGTTATCACCCCATGTATTATCAATATAATAAACATGTCTATTGAGCAAGGATATTTCCCTAATGATTTCAAGCTCGCCAGAGTAATTCCACTTCACAAGAAAGGGAGTAAATTAGTCCATGGAAACTATAGACCTGTTTCTATTTTGTGTAGTCTGTCAAAGATAATTGAAAAGATTATTTTTGAACAGATTGACAAATATTTAGAATCACATAATCTACTCTATGAGTTCCAGTCTGGCTTTCGTAAATCACATTCAACTGACACCTGTTTATTGTATCTAACTGACCACATTAGAAGAGAGGTAGATAAAGGTAATTTTTGTGGTATGGTCATGTTAGACCTACAGAAGGCCTTTGATACCGTTGACCATGGTATTTTGGTACGCACATTAAAAGCCATTGGTTTTAATGACTTAGCAGTCAGATAGTTGAGTTCTTATCTGAAGGATAGGAAGCAGGTGGTGGATATTGGAGGAACAATGTCTCAACCACAATGTATAGAATGTAGGGTTCCTCAAGGGAGTGTCTTGGGCCCACTTTTTATCCTTCTATATACAGTATAAATGATCTTAAGTCTGTATGTTCATGTGAACTTTTTTTATATGCAGATGATTCTGCGTTATTGGTTTCACATAAAGATAAGAACATAGTTGAAATAACTCTCAGTGTAGAACTATCGAATGTCAGCAGGTGGATGTCAGACAATAGGCTATCACTTCACTTAGGGAAAATGGAAGCCATACTGTTTGGGTCAAAAATAAAACAGATAATACCTAGAATATCAAAATCGACTGCTGGCGGTAGATCCTTCTCCTATTTTGCACCAAAACTTTGGAACAGTCTTCCTAACATTGTCCGGGAAGCAGACACACTCTGTCAGTTCAAAGCTAGACTAAAGACACATCTCTTTGACCTAGCATTCACATAATACATTATAGACTTCTATAATTCAGTGTTAGGCTGCATAGATTAGGTCAGATGGAACCGGGAACACTTCCCATAAATCCTGATGTACTCGTTACATCATAAGAAGAATGGCATCTACGCTAATTTTAGTGTCTTTGTTTATCCTGAGGTTTTCACGCAGCCTGCCAGATCCAGGCTGTATCCAGATCTGATGAAGGACCTGCGCCTGGACCCGATGACAACGCAGTGCTGAAGTGCCAACTAGTCTCTCCCTATGGAGGATCCCTTTACCACTCTACAGATAAAGCGTCGTCGGGAAACTCAATTTGCGTATCTACCCCGAATTGATAAAATAAAATAAAATTCTGTATCAAAAATTATAAGGAAACCCCAGTACTTTGTTTAGGCTTGGTTTGTAGGGAATTCCAAACCTGCGCACATATATTCAAACACACATAACTATAGAACCAATTCTTAATGCACATGTGAACGCCATCAGCGTTTCTCACAGGTTCACGTTTAAAGTCTGTGTAGAGAGAATGGTGTCGTCTTAGCGGCCCCTAATTTAATAACAAATGATCGTTGCGACGGAATCGAATCAATCAAAACTAACTTCAGCTGGAAAATAACTTTATTAAAGAACCGCTATAAAGCCAAAACAATCTCTATTACCTTAAATTATACGTTTATCTCTGTAAAGCTGCTTTGAAACAATCTACATTGTTAAAAGCGCTATATAAATGAAGATGACTTGACTTGACTTGAAAAGATCACCTGGTTTTAAGGTTTTAGTTGGAGATAATGAGATTAATGTAAAGGACTCAGTTAGTTACCTAGGTTGTGTGCTGGATTGGGCCAAGCGCAAAAGGTACTTACTAAGGTAAATCAAATGGCTCGTTTCCACTGAGCGGTACGGTATGGTACGGTATGCAATTATTTGCGTTTCCACTATCAAAAGTTGTGAATGGTACCAAAATGCCAAACCGTACCGTACCACTTTTTGGGTACCCTTCCGTTGTGGTACCTAGCACAGTGGAACGGTACTAAAGGGTGGAGCTAGACTCACTGCAGAACGTTGATTGGTTGACAGAGAATCGTCACTTGCGCGTGCTTCAAGGAGAACGACAACGCAACACAAGAGGCGCCACTTTTAAAACACAACACCGTTGCAAAACAATGCCGCCGCGAAGCATAACGTGGTCGACCCAGGAGGTGCAGACCTCAGACCTTTCGGTGAAGAAAGGGTGCAAAGGGAACTCGATGGCATGGTGAGAAACGAAAAGGTTTTTCAGCATGTGTCTTGTTTAATGCGTTCAATGGCCATCTCACAGGCTTCCTCCCTTACCCATTCTATAAATTGATGTAATTTTTTTTTAACATTCCTGCCATCTGGTGTCAACAACACCTTTTGTTTGCTACCTTGATAATGGCATTCGGGAGATTATGCTTACCTTGAACATACAAAATAGTTGGTAATGTGTTACTTTACATTTACAATAGCTAATCTTCAAAAATGTTACTCTAAAAATCATATTTGAGTACAAAGTAACCTATTGCAAACAAAATCTGAATTCATTTCTTTTCACATGGGTATTGCAGGCTCTGCAGCAACAGGTGTATCCCATTCGTGCTGGTAATCCTCTCCATGTCTTTCACAAAGATTGTGCAGAGCACAACAAGTCAACACCATGAATTTCACCAGTTCAATGTCGCTGTCATTCCTCTTCATAAGGCACCGCCACCTCCCTTTGAGTCTCCCAAAAGCCACCCGAGCCCTGCACACTTTCTTGTTGTAGGTCAGTTGTTCTGCTGTCAGCCGGCCATTGTCAGGGAATGGTTTTAGGAGCTAATTCTGCAAAAGACAGAGTCTCCTAGCACATAATAGCCAGCATTCACCCCACTGATGTTCCTGGTGCAAGCTGGGTAAAGGCTTCCACGCTCAACTAACTCCCAAAATGTAGACAGTCTCAGAACCCGAGCATCATGCAAACTTCCAGCCATTCCTGCATATACACTCCAAAATAGTCCTTTTCCGTCAACCTTGCAGGATGATGGAATGCCAGCCTTTTCTATTGAAGTAATTGCAGTGGTACTCCTTTGGGGCTATTATGGGTATGTGTGACCTATCAATGGCACCAACACAATGCGGAAGCCCCCATCCGTTCTCAAAGTAGGCTGCCATCTCTTTAAGCTTCTGCTGGTCAGGAAAACATATCTGTTCTGGAACTAACAACATGCAAGTGGCCTTGCAGAATTCCTGGACGCACCGACACACTGTTGTTTTGCTGACTCCAAAAAGATGGCCAGTACTTCTGTAGTCGCTGTTGGTTGCCAGCTTCCATAGTGCAATGGCAACTCTTTTCCTAAGGGGAACACACACTCTGAAGTTTGTGTCCTGCTTTTCCATTGCTGGATGCAGCATTGCACAAAGGAACAGAAATGTCTCTTCAGACATCCTGAAGTTGTGCACCCACTGTGTGTGTGTGAATCCTGGAACGATCACATCCCACCAGTCATTTGAGTGGCTGAAAGTCCAAATGGTTGGTCTGCTGCGCCGATTTTGCACCAGATTGATTATCTAAAAAAACACATATAGCAAATATAATGTTAATATAATGTAGCAGTGATGGTGGGTGTGGTCATGTCCTTTAATTAAAAGTACAACTATCATAGGCCGGCTGAAACAATACATAAAGTCTACAGGAAATTACAACATTTAAAGTGTTACCTTGGACAAGATAGAAGATATAAATTTAATAAAATATCCAATATACTGCACCAGAGAGGGCACTTTCGTGTCATTGAAGCACAAAGAAACACTAGCCTACAGATATAACTATTTTATATATTTATTTTACTATTTATTTATTATTTAAATATTTTATTTATTTTATATTTTCACAAAATTACAGGCAGTACATATAATAAGTCTTTAACCACAACTAGTATTGGGCTTGTAATAATATAGGCATCATACAGATTCATGTGAGAGATTGATGATCTCAAGATGTAACCTTCACAGTGCTTATTAATATAATTATTACATTTTAGTTTCCAGTTATCACATTTGTCTGATTTTAACAGATATAGGCCTGGTTTTCACATTGTACTTACTTATTCTTACTGTAGGGTTATTTTATTTATAAGAATATTGCTTAGTTAGCACATGACAGTACATGAGACGAAATACATTGTAATACACGACATTAAAAAGTTAGCTAAGCTCATGCTTACCTTCCTGTGCCGCCGTTTTTGTCTTGCCTTGTCTTGACTTGCACGGTTGTCTGTCTCGTCCCAGCTCCTTAAAATTTCCCGAATTTCCCTGTATTTTTCGGCTGTGTTTTTCCTTGCAGCCTGCAACCTTTGCTCAAACAAAGCTTGTCTCCTCCTCGTGACAAACAGCCACATGCCGAGAAGCAAGAACAAGATATTCTCTATGTCCTCCATTGTTGTTTGCGGTCTTAGCTTTCTTCTTCGCGCGAGAATGACGTCAAGCTATTTTCCGTCATACACCACGCCTATCAAGTGACGTTATCACTACTTTCGGCATACACCACGCCTATCAAGTAAGGTGTACTGTTGGCAGTGGAAACGCTAGCCAATTCATGGTTTTCCGACCCGAACCGTACCGTACTGTACCATACCACTCAGTGGAAACAAGCTAAAATAGTACGTTTCTTGGCCAGAATCTCAAGGTTTATGGACAAGAAAGCGATGTTAACTGTGGCAAGTGCTCTAATTCAGCCTTATTTTGACTATGCATGTTGCTCTTGGTACAATGGTGTCTTAAAGCACCTGAAACATAGGCTTCAGAATGCTCAAAATAAGGTTATAAGGCTTATTTTGAACCTCCCCATGAGATCTCATCTTGATATTTCTCATTTTGAGACTAATGGGTGGTTAAAAATAGAAGATCGAGTCTCTCAGATTCACCTGTGCATGATACACAGGACTGTGTGTAGCGGGGCTCTCTCTTCTAGACGAGGAACGAAATATAGGCACACTACCTCTAGCTTAAACACGACTACGCCACCCTGTTTACCAGGGAAATATTATGGATCTACGTTTTTACACAAGACACACAGGAACGTGATTGTCAAGAAGGGCTAGAGACGTGGATACCAATAATACAAAAGCTTTATTTAAATACTCAATCGTTTTAAAAGATCACAAATCTGGGTCATCAACATTCACAATACAAAAAGAGACCACGAGATAAAAGGAGGCCAAGGCTTAACGGCAGATGCATAAACTCAGTAAGCACAAGGCTTCTATATCACTCTCAGCACCCTGTGTACAAGTATCAGCACACACACTGCAATAAAGTCAAGAAATAACCACACAGCACTCTGTGACGAGCCCTCCACCACCGCGTAAGGACCTACTAGCGGCCTGCCCTGAAGCCTCAGCTCCTGTAACGAGAACAAGATACAGGTCTCAAATTGTATGACACTCACTCCAAACATACACAAATAATCAACATTTAAATAAACAAACCCAAAAAAACAATACTACACAAAACAAAAATAGAAAAATCAAGGTTTAGTGCCAACGCTGGGTATTACCCTCACTGACCTTCTACCAGCACCTTTGAAGTAAATCACAAATCGAACAGATACAGTACAACACTGCAACACACTCAAAAGTAAACCAAAAAAACAGTCAGTAGCACAAAATAATGATAAATAATATACTGGAAAAATGAGAAACAAAACAAATACAAAACAATTTGAAAAGTATAGTGTGGAAGAGACTCAGCGATCACGGTGGCACGTACTGGAGAACGAGCGGGCGTCACACAAGACGCGTAGGCTGTGCACACACACGTGTGTTGGAAGAAAGTTTGTTATCGAGATAATCTTGAGGTATAAAACAGCAGTGTCAAATCAGCGTTGCCCACCAGGCGCCGCAGAACATATATTCTCCTTTAAAATACAAACATAAACATACTTACAATATATAAAAGAATGAGCGCTATACAAAGTGGACGTTTCACGTACCTTTAATTCATAAACCCGTTGCCCATCCACGCATACACAGGAACGGGACACAACATCCCCGAAGCACGGGAATGCAAAGGGAGAGCAGCAGCCGCTCAAAACTCGCACCACGGGCCATCCACGCAGCTATAAAAATCACACAATCATTACGACAAATCACATACCTGGGTACTAACCAAGCAGCCAACGCACACACATAAAGTTACCTCAAAGCATATAAGACACGGGACTGCAAAAGAGGCATGTAACATGAGGGCCGAAGCTGCCAACAGCCGCGAACTATCCCGAAGCCCAAAGCGGAAGCGCTACAGGAACAAGGGGTGGTGCCCGGGGCATGACGCACCACGCAGACGACACCTCGAAACAGTGACTTGAAACCCTTTTTATATGGTCCCGCATCGTTATGATTGAACTCACGCCTGAACGCATTAGATTAAATAGACGCAGCAGTACGTCCCACTACATGTGCATGGGGCTGTCCCCAATTATTTGATCAATTATTTTAATAGAGTGAGAGATGTTCACAGCTACTCCACCAGGGGCAGCTCTACTGATTTTGTACCTCCTAGAGTAATTTAGGTAAAGAGTCCTTTTTGTATGTAGCAACAAGCTTGTGGAACAGGTTGCCAGTAAATCTAAAGATGATCAGGGGCCGTATTCACAAAGAATTTTAAGGCTAAAAGTAGCTCCTAACTGGCGAATTTAGGAGCAACTCCTAAAAATAATGGGCGTGTCACTCGTAACTTTAGGACTCCTAATTTTTTTTGACTAAGAGTAATTCACGAAGCATTTTAGCCCTAAAAGTAGCACCTAAGCCTGGGACAGCTTAAAAGAAGTCGAGAGGACTCCTAACTCACTAAGACCTATTCACAAACCGCTTTTTGTGGCATTTCACGTTGCGATGTTTTGAAATGCGTATGCGGAGCTTCCAATCGCGAGGGAACAATTTTGCATTGTAGGCATAACTAGGGATGCAATAACGCCACCAACAACAACCAAAACTTGTTTTGCCTTACTCTTTATTCATTTAGGCTATTTATTCAGTTATTCATCATCTTCCGTCCTTCGCACTACTTGTGTAGCGCACGCATTCTCAGATCATGTTACCTGTCACTCATCATCGTAGGGGAGGTGTTAGGAATCATTCCCGCGTTACAATCATCAGCCAATCAAGGTGGTCACTTCAGTCAAGCTCGTGCATGAGTAATGACGTCATCCATAGCAACGAAGACTCACTCTTAGTTTAGGAGTTGTCATTTTTCTTTACTAAGAGTTGGTCTGAAAGGCGTTGTGAATAACTTTAAGAGAAAACTCCTAGCTAAAATCTTTTAGTGCGATTTAGGAGTACTCCTAGTAGTAAGATAAAATTCTTTGTGAATACGGCCCCAGAAGTTTAGGAGGTTTTAAGCAGGCACTGAAAAAATGGCTCAGTTGCCAATCTTAGTATGATCATATTTTACTGTTTTGTCTTGATGGTTCTATTTAATACATATATGAATGTGATGATTGATGCTTGATTTGCTGCCACTTGCTCTGTCCCCCCTCCCCCGGGACCACAATGGAAATAAGCCCTAGGGCTTTATTGTGTTATCCTGACTTTGTTTCGTTTCTTTTTAATGTATGGTGCAAAGCTGTATTGTATTTTAAACAAAAGGGTCAAATAAAATCAACCAATAAATCAATAAATTATGAACTGGGAGGGAAGGAGTAGAGAGATAAGGGAAGATAAATCGATGTCCGCACTTGTGAGGATCTGAGCTCTGATGTTGCTGGCAACAGGGGGCGGTTCCATAGCTGTAGCGTTCGGTGGGATGGGCATCGGCGTTGCGGAAAACAGTGTGAAAAGAGAACGATTTTGGGAAAAGGTGTTAGGAAGGAAAAACCCCGGGGCCGAGGCCGTGCTGGGGAGGTAGAAAGGGTGTCTGGGCCTGCGCCTCTAGCTGAGGCAGCCTCGTGCTAGAGTCTTGTGGTAGGGCTGCAGGCCATGGACAGGGGAAAGAGTTGGAAAAATTGACAGGAAAATTATGTGGTAGCTGAGCCTGCGCCATTGGTGGGGGCATACTCATGCTGAAAGGGCGGCCTGTTTCGCTTGATTTGATTTGATTTTTTTGATTTGAATGCTTTATTTCGGACATAAACATAAAACAAGTAACAAAGAAAGTAAACTGAAAAATAAAAGACAAACAAACCAACAATTAATGATAATAATATGAAACCAACATGTCCGAAAAGGAGTAGGATGAAGCATAAGCTTATTAAAACCTACCCCTTCTCCACTATTCAAGAAACAATCAGTTTTCCCTAATAAACATATTTACATAATACCTATCTACAAAAAATAGAAAATAAATAAATTAAGCAAACACATACATAAATTATTTACAAAAACACCCAATTGCTAACTCCCTTCCTCCTCCCTGTACCTTGTGAAAACCATGTGTTTGTACTGCTTCTTAAACTGGATCATGCTTGGACATCGCTTAAGCTCCACACCTAGACTGTTCCACAACCTCACTCCACAAACAGAAACACAAAAACCTTTTATAGTTGTACCTGCCCGCTGATGTTTTAAATTAAACTCCCCTCTCAAGTTATAACCCCCCTCTCTGTTAAAAAACAATTTTTGAATATTTCCCGGAAGTTTATTATGTATTGCTTTGTACATGATTTGTGCTGTTTGAAAATGAACCAGGTCAATTAATTTTAATGTTTTTGATTTTAAGAAAAGTAAATTTGTGTGCTCTCTGTAACCAGTATTATGTATTATTCTTATGGCTCTTTTCTGCAATATAAATAGTGATTGTATTGAACATTTATAAGTATTGCCCCATACCTCTGCACCATACTGTAAATATGGTAAAATCAATGAACAGTAGAGAATGTGGAGTGATTTGTGGTCCAGAATATGTCTTGCTTTACTAAGAACAGAAATACTCCTTGACAATTTGCTGTAAACATATTTTATATGTGACTTCCAGTTTATTTTATCATCAATTATTACCCCAAGAAACTTATTTTCATTTACTCTTTCAATGCTCACCCCATCTATTTTTAACTGTACCTGTGTATTCTTATTACAATTACTGAATAATATGAATTTGGTTTTACTTAAGTTTATTGATAATTTGTTTCTATCAAACCACATTTTCATTTTGCACATTTCAGTAGTAATCCTCACCAGTAGTTCATGCAAATCTCCCCCAGAACAGAAAATACTAGTGTCATCTGCAAATAATACTATTTTTAATGTTTTTGAAATGTTACATATATCATTGATATATAATAAGAACAGTTTTGGACCTAATACTGATCCCTGGGGGACGCCACAAACAATGTCCAAACATGATGATGAATATTCACCCAACTTCACAAATTGTTTTCTGTTGCTTAAATAACTTCTCACCCAGTGCAATACTAATCCCCTGATCCCATACCGTTCCAGTTTATTGATTAATATTTCGTGATTGATTGTGTCAAAAGCTTTTTTAAGATCAATGAATATTCCAATTGAATGCAGTCTTTGGTCTATTGCTTCTGTGATCAACTGAACTGATTCAGTTAATGCCAGTGATGTTGTATTGTTTGTTCTAAATCCATATTGACTGTCAGAAAGTAATTTATATTTGTTTATGAAATTTTCTAATCGGTTATTGAATAGTTTTTCTAATATTTTTGAAAATTGTGAAAGTAAAGAAACAGGCCTGTAATTTGTGAAGTGGTGTCTATCCCCAGTTTTATACAATGGCACAACTTTTGCTATTTTCATTTTATTAGGAAATTTACCAGTTTGAAATGATAAATTACAGATGTATGTAAGTGGTTTTGAAATCCCATCAATTACTTTTTTTAAAACTTTCATATCAATTTCATTTAAATCGGTAGATGTTTTTCCTTTACAGTTATTTACGATATGTATTATTTCTTTTTCTTCAACTGCTGTAAGAAACATTGAACACGGATTTCTCACTATGAGATTATCCTCCCAATCCCCAGATGACAGTGAATCAGGAATTTTTTCTGCTAGGTTTGGTCCAACATTCACAAAAAAAATTATTAAAACTATTTACCACATCATCCATATTATCTTTTTTCATATTGTTATCAATAAAATATTGAGGGTAGCTCTTTTGTTTCAAACCATTTTTAATAATGCTGTTCAATATGTTCCATGTTCCTTTAATATTGTTTTTGTTATTATCTAATATTTTACTATAGTAATCTTTCCTACATACCCTTATAATATTGGTTAACTTATTCTTATATTTTTTGTATTTATTTTCTGCCTCTTTAGTCCTTCGTTTTATGAATTCTCTATATAGTGTATTTTTCTTTTTACAGGCATTTTGTAATCCCTTCGTGAGCCATGGTTGATCTTTGTATTTTTGTTTTCTGTAATACTGTTTTATTGGACAATTTTTATCATATAATGATGTGAATATACTTAGAAAAGTTTCATATGCACTATCAACATTGCTTTCATTATATACCTTTTCCCAATTTAGTGCCAGTAGATTGTTCTTAAATGCAGTTATAGTTTCCGCTGTCCTTACTCGTCTGTATTTTAGTTTGTCTTCTGGCTGTTTTCTCTGGTTATTGCTATTATAAACAGTAAAAACCGGTAGGTGGTCACTGATGTCGTTAATTAATAATCCACTCACTGTATTATTGTCAATGTCATTAGTGAATATGTTATCGATTAAAGTAGCACAATGGGATGTGATTCTACTCGGTCTGGTAATTTTGGGGTATAAACTCATGCTGTACATTGTATTAATAAATTCATCAATCACTTTGTGCCTATTTGGATTAAGCAGGTCAATATTTAAATCACCACAGATAAATACAACTTTTTGATTAGTTTTTGAAAACATTCCCTCTATCCAGTTATTGAATGCTTCAATACTAGAGCCTGGTGCTCTGTATATACAGCTGATTATTACATTTTTACTTTTTTCTTCATATATTTCAATTGTTATACATTCTAATAAATTATCAATCACAGTTGTCATTTTTTCTACTACTTTATAGTTTAACATTTTATCTACATACACAGCCACTCCTCCTCCACTCTTGTTCTTTCTATTTATAGTTAAATTCAGTTAAATTCATATCCATCAAGTTCAAAATCCGTTCCTTTATCTTTATTGATCCATGTTTCTGATATAGCAATAATTTTAAATGGTTTTATAAACTGACTTAGATATTCCCTTATGTTATTGAAATTTGCATACATACTCCTGCAATTAAAATGGATTATTGATAATTTGCTATCCTTTTTAATGGTCAGATTGTACTGTTCATCTGTGTAGTAGCAGCAATTGTTGTTAATGTTAGAAAAAAAATTATTGTCCGGGTCTATGTCATGCTCCATATCGAGTAAATTATGATCAGTGTATTGAAATGTTCTCAATTCAAGTTTTTCATGATCAGCAATCCTCTGTGTTATATCTCCAATGCCTCCTGGTGTAGATGAATGACTTCTATCAGACCGTGTCATTGTGGTGTGTTGTGTATGAACCATCATACCTTACTGTCCGGATTGTATTAATCATTCGTATTTTTCCAGTTCTTCGATGTTCCTGATGACAAGGGCTTTGGCTTGTTCAGGTGTCCCATTTAATTTAATAAATACTTTACAATTTGATGTCCATGTATGTTGAATTTTTCCCTGTTTTTTCATAAGGCGTGCTTTTCTGGCGATATCGCCGTTGCGTTTTGTTAGATGCTCATTGATGAATACGTTTGATCCCTTCAGTTTCCTTCCTTGTTTTAACAGAGCTATTTTGTGTTTTCGGCTGATAAATCTCATAATGACAGCTCGTTTGTCGTTGCCATCTCTCCGGGGCAGAGGGTGGCAGGCCTCTATGTTGTTGCAGTCCATTTCAATCCCTTTGGATTGTAGGAAGGCAGCCACCTGTTGCTCTACGGAATTTACCTCCTGTTCACCGGGCTCACCCCCGTTGTCATCGTTCACCGCCCGAGCGTATGACCAGGGTTTGATCCGGAGCCCAGTCACAATCACATCATTTATCCGGGTGTACTGCTCCAGCTCCGCCACTCGACTCTCCAGGTGCACCAGACGCCGGTCCTTCTCCGCGTTCTGGATCCTGAGTGCCTTTACCTCCTCCACCAGGTCCATGATGGCTTTCTGCTGTAGTTTCACAACAGAAATCTCCTCAGACAAGAAATCCAAAGATTTCTTAATGTCGTCACCCTCCTCGGCTGTCAATGCCTTCTTCGGACCCATGTTGCTAGGTTACTCGAGGTAGCGTCGTTATCCCAGCCGCTCGCTAGTTTGTCAACTAGCCGCCTTGCTCCGTTCTTTCAGTCCGTGTATCAAAAATCAGCGTCGTTAAATCAGGCAGAGTTCAAACCAAGGGTGTCGGCAGATAGACCAGTGTCCGTAATCCAAGTCAATATCCAATAAACACAAAATAAACCCAGAATAGTCCAAAACCGAGCAGCACCAAAACACAACTCTCCCGCTTAAAAATGGCATTGAGACGTGAGGCGTGGCAGAGAGAAGACTGGGGCCTGGCGGTAGCGGCGGAATCTGGGGTGCGGCCCAGGAAAGCTGAAGGCCTGCTGCGGCCTGATGCTCACGGAAAACTGGGCCCTGCGAGAGAGGGAGAAGATGTTTTCTGGGAACGTGAGTTCTGGGCCTTGTAATTACTTGCCTTTTTTGCAGATTTTGAAGGTGGATTGGATTTTGGAGAAGGGAAAGCTGACTGGAGTGAAACGTACAGGTTGTGCAGTTGTGCTTTATTCATTCTCCTGGAAAAATTAACATTTTTCTCAACCCCAATACTGTCCATTTTTCTATTGCAGGAATGGTGGGTTGTGCTGAGGTGTAGGAGGATGCTGGAGATGGTGGTGGAAATCTTGATGGTGGAGGTGAGGGCAAGCCACGGCGCCTCGGGGTACAGGAAGTGGCTCAGCTAGGCCGGCGGCCTCGTGGTGTTGCTGGAGGTTCAGTTGCGGTGTCCTGTTGAGCATGGGAGCTCGTCGCAGTGATGGGAAGCTGCGATGGATCCTGGGCAACGAGGGCGTCGTAAGTTGACAGAGTGAATATATATATGCTTCTTCTCATGCTGATTGGGTAGACATAGTAATTGTTTGATGACAAGTTGATTGGATTGGTTATTTGAACGTGCTCCTCCCGACTTTGTTTATAAAACATCACATGAAGAGGGAGACAGTACAGTTACTGTTAAGTGTTCTCGACCCAGATGGTGTTGCCTGTAGACGAGCACGAAAACACGTCAAAAACACTGCCACACGTTTGGACCAGATTGTGATACCTACTCCAGCGGAGTCTGTGCTCGTCTATAGGCAACTCCATGGTAATGCATGTTGGTAGATTGGCACCTGTGTAGAATTTACTTTTTTTGAAAGCCCAGATAAAAGTAAAAAGCTTGTGTAGATCCATGTCCGAGGCAGTTTGACTTCACAAGCGCATTTCTTTACACACACCGTGAGTACTGAATTGGAAACACGCGCTCTGTGCCAGTGGACGCGCACCGTTATGAATGCACACCCACACAACTTCTACGGAAGACTGTATTCTCGTAATATTTCGACTTTATTCTCGAAATGTTTCTACTTTATTCTAAAAATGTTTAGACTTTATTGTATGAAAAACAAAATTCAGCTATTTCTGCTTCGGTTTCTGTCTCAGAGTGGAGTTGGAGACTGTAGTGGACTCAAGTGCCCCCCCACCACCAGTGGTGAACCACTTGAACAGGTGACTGTCACTCCAGCCGGGCTGGGGTTCTCTGTCTTGTCGTGCTGGTGCTGATGCTCAGGTGCTATCTAAAATAGCAAGGCTGGATGTTGTGCTAAACCCCTCTTTGCTAGCATCACCGCCGCCGGGCTCTTTATTTTCGTCGAGCTGACTTTTGAAAAAAGTGGAGATGGTTGGAATATTACTCCTAATTAAATCCTCTCTGCTATCCTTCTCCCTTTTAGCTTTGCGTTTTGTGGCTCCGCTGCTCCACCGTTTTTTATCCATGTTTTTTGTTTTTTCGATGTCCTCAACTCTGTTTTTCACACTATCTTCTACCGCCTGTCTTGCCGCTATCAACAGTTTTCGCGGTAAGCTGACTTGTCATCATCAGACACAGCCGACACAGCCAAAAAACTGATCATGATACATTTTTTGTGTGGAAATAAATTATTGTTAACACACATACACACAAACACACACACACACACATTCATTAATGAATTTTATTTTAATTTAATAAAAAAAAGAACAAGAAAAAAAAAGGATGAGGTCACACAATTAGTGGGGTCTTGGAGGCCCCCTAGAGGTCGGAGGCCCCCGGGCACCGGCCCAATCGGCCCGGTGGTAAATCCGGCCTTGACTACACTGCAGACAGAAAACCATCAAAAACATCTAAAAGTAGTCAGTCAGTTAAAAAACTTCCCAATTTCATGACTTAAAGGATTAGTTCACCCAAAAATGAAAAATTTGTCATTACTTACTCACCGTGAAGTTGTTCCAAACCTGTATGAGTTTCTTTCTTCAGCTAAAGTTCAAGTTCAAGTTCACTTTATTTATATAGCACATTTAGGCTGACCAAAGTGCTTTACAGAACAACCAGATAAATAAGAAAATAGTACCTGCATAACAACACATAAAACACAAATAAAAGCAACAAAGCTAACCTTAAAAGCAACCTTAAAACTGGAGTAGCAAAACAGTATCAGACTCAAATATAAAATGGTAAAACAGAAGAGGAAAAACAGTATCAGACTCAAATATAAAACAGTAAAACAGTGGTAAAACTGTCTGGTTTCCAACATTCTTCACTCTTTAATCTTCTTTAGTGTTCAGCAGAAGAAAGAAAGTCATACATGTTTGGAACAACTTGAGAGTGAGTAAATTATGACAGAATTTTCATTTTTGGGTGAACTATCCCTTTAACGTATGTCAGACTTGAACACTACGCTGCAGACAGAAAACCATCAAAAACATCTAAAAGTGGTCAGTCAGTTAAAAAACTTCCCAATTTCATGACTTAAAGGATTAGTTCACCCAAAAACGAAGAATTTGTCATCACTTACTCACCCTGAAGTTGTTCCAAACCTGTATGAGTTTCTTTCTTCAGCTAAAGTTCAAGTTCAAGTGTGTTCAAGTTCAAGTTCACTTTATTTATATAGCACATTTACAACAGCCACTAGGCTGACCAAAGTGCTTTACAGAACAACCAGATAAATAAGAAAATAATACCTGCTTAACAACACACACAACACAAATAAAAGCAACAAAGCTAAGAGCAACTTTAAAACCGGAGTAGCAAAACAGTATCAGACTCAAATATAAAATAGTAAAACCAACCTAAGAATAGAGATCAATATGCTAAAGAAAACAGGTACGTTTTTAAACACAAAAGAAGATAGAGTGAAGAATGTTTGAAACCAGACAGTTCACAGTAGCCACTGACTTCCATGGTAGGAAAAAATAATAATATGGAAGTCAATGGCTACCGTCAACTATCTGGTTACCACAGGGTCCCCGCGGATCCGTTAAAAGTCTTAAATACAACTTTCGTTTTTTATGGCCTAAAAAAAGTCTTAAATTGTCTGGAATGTCTTGAATTTTCAAAAGGGAGGTATTAACCCTCTGGTGTTCTTCGGACCAAATGGTCCCAAAATGTTTAAATAAAAAAATGTATAAAATCATAGCTTCATCAGAATGGTCCGAAATTTGGTGACTTTGTTGGTACTTGGTATATGAACACCCAAAAAAATTGGCGACAGGATTTGAATAGTCTAAGTGGTTGTAAAAAAAATAGTCACACTCAAGGTCTTCGGGACCAAATGGTCCGCCATAGGAAATGAATGGGAAATTGGCAAAAATGTGAAAATACAGAGTTTTTTTGTGCGTACAATCTACAAATCAGCCACGATCCAGAAAAAAAGCACACAACAGTGAAGGGGTGAATCTATAAAACATCAAGAGTGCAAAACAGACACATCCACACACACACACACACACACACACACACACACACACACACACACACACAAACACACTTTTATACACATACACACTCATAAATTCAGATTACATAAATCTATTTTGAATTTTTAAAAATCGCAGCTTCATCGGAATGTTACGAAACTAGGTGACTTTTATGGTATTAGGTATGTGAACACACAAAAAATATTGAGGTCATGATCCAAGCATGCTAAGTGGTCGTCACACTTCTGCTCTTTGGTCAAAAATGACCCCATAGGAAATGAATGGGAAATTGTCAAAAATGTGACAATACAGAGATTTTTTGTGCGTACAATCTCCAAATCTGCCACGATCCAGAAAAAAAGCACACAAAAGTGAAGGGGTGAATCTATAAAACATCAAGAGTGCAAAACAGACACATCCACACACACACACACACACACACACACACACACACAAACACACTTTTATACACATACATACTAATAAATTCAGATGACAAAAATCTGTTTTGAATTTTTAAAAATCGCCGCTTCATCGGAATGTAACGAAACTAAGTGACTTTTATGGTATTAGGAATGTGAACACACAAAAAATATTGAGGTCATGATCCAAGCATGCTAAGTGGTCGTCACACTTCTGCTCTTTGGTCAAAAATGACCCCCATAGGAAATTAATGGGAAATTTTCAAAAAAATGAAAACAGAGTTTTTTTGTATAAAACAAACAAACAAAAAAGACAAAAATAGTCTTTGAGAATCTGTTATTATATTTTAAAATCAACAACCTGAAAAAAAATTGGCCAATATGTGCAAAAATCACTAGAATTCGCAAGCCTTTCTACAGAAAGCTGTAAATCCACTAGTGGTAAAAATCTGCCATTGCGTGATAAAAATGCTCAGTGTGTCCACCAGTTGGCACCCATCTCATTTAAAAAATTGCTTTCATGAGGCCTAGGCTTGACTCTAAAATGAAATACAGCTTTAATAAAAAAAATAAAAAAATTACATATATATAAATTTCTAAATTTCTATTATATTCAATGGGAAAAAATGGGTCATAATTATTGCATAAATATTAATTATAAATCATAAAATTATCTCAAAACACCAAAAAAGAAAAGAAAAAATATTATAAAAAACAAGTAAAAAAAAAAAATGATGATTTTTTTTTATAAATATTATTCCCACCCTCCCGGACCATTTGGTCCCGAAGGTCTTGAGTGTGACTCTGAAATGAAGGACACGAGAGGGTTAAATTTCGTATGCGACCGAGCGAGTGAAATGTCTCCATCTGGTTTTGTGTATTTTTTTTAACCGCAATTTTAGAAATGACCAGCGAACCTTTTGGGGGCAGCATTTGTTCTGTGCGGGTGTCATCGGCTCGGTATTCGGCCCGAACCCAAAGTACTCCCCCCGTATTCCTGGCTGTGAAAGAACAACCAAGAGTGAGTGGAGGGATGCTGAAAACTGTCAAGGAATGTTAGGTGAGTTGACAGAGTGAATAATATATATGCTTCCTCTCATGCTGATAGGGTAGACATGGTAATTGTTTGATGACAAGTTGATTGGATTGATTATTTGAACGTGCTCCTCCGAACTTTGTTTATGAAACATCATGTGTAGATTCCGCCATTGCGTCTGTTATAGAAGATATCGACAGCGCATTAATTTGAAAAGAGGAACAGAGAACCGCGATCAAGGCATTTGTCGATCGGAAAGATGAATGAAGAACATACGTCACTTACTCCATTGCTCTGATTGGTTGTAGGTCTATCCAATTGAGGGCAGAGGCATTTTCCTTCCTGGTTCGGTTGAAACACGCCCCATAATCACAGCCCAATGGAGCAGTATCAGACTCACATTCTGACAAGAATCTGAGTATCATGACGTCAGGCTAGTCATCTGCATTCTGTAGATCAAGAACTAGAAGGCTAGTGGAGGAAGTGTAGTGGTTGCAGAGAGAGATACGCAGGTAGCCTACGCGAGCGGTAGAATGAGCGGGAGAAAGAGTTGGTAAGCCAGTTAGCGAAGCGCTTAGTGACATTATGGGCAAATGTCTGTTTAACGACAAGTGGTTGGATGATGATAAATATAAGGGTTGGTTGAAGAAAACTGGCAACATGAAGGAGGCCAGATGTGATCTCTGCAAAAAAATTATACAGTTGGTGACTATTGGTCAAACAGCCCTAGATTCCCACGCGAAAAGTGAGAAACAAGTTCTACATTGCGGATCAGTCGGATAGTTTATCTATTCAAATGTTTACAACACCATCACCCAGTGCTCAGCCAAGTACACCTGCTACTAGTAGGCCTATTGCGTCTACCTCTGCCTTCATTACGTTCTCTAACACAGCCACGTTAAAGGCAGAAGTGCTCTAGGTTTTACGCACAATTAGCTGCCACCAATCTTACACGTCAAACGATGACATTCACACCGTCTTCCAGGTAGGGTGACCACCCGTCCCGCGTAGCGCGTGCGCGCACAGCGTTTGAAGCCCAATTCACGCGTCACGCAAATTGAGACCGTGTCACGCATAATCTATGCTTGCTCAAAAAAAAGTTGGTCGCTCTATATACTCGAGCCCCAAGCAGACAAATGAACATTACTTGACATTTCAGCACGCTATTGTTGCCACACAAACCCCTCAGTTGAACTGCTGACTAGGTTGTTGTC
Source organism: Scardinius erythrophthalmus (assembly GCF_964197995.2). NCBI lineage: Eukaryota > Metazoa > Chordata > Actinopteri > Cypriniformes > Leuciscidae > Scardinius > Scardinius erythrophthalmus. The sequence goes on from NC_138224.1 coordinate 48,828,979, forward strand.
AACTTTTTCGTTGTTGTCATGACAGCGCACGCACGCGCAAACCAGACACACTTGGAAGGAAGGAACTTTCAGATGCGCGCTTTCCAATTAGAAAAATTCGAGAAAGAGACTGTCTGAGAGCCAATGCCATCATCAATTAAAAAGAGAAGGTGTGAGTACAAGAAACAAGAATGGGGAAATGAATATTTGTGGCTGAAAGGTGTTGAGGGGGATACCGAGAGGGCTTTTTGTGACCTTTGAAAAAACGTCCTTCTCAATCCGACATGGAGGGAAATACGAGGTCAATCGTATTTTTTTTAAATACTTTTTTTTTAACTGTTCCTGTGGTGTTGAGCAACTACAATTCCTGTTAATCCTATACATTTATATTATAATTTATTAATTTATAAAAATTTATTTTAAAATAAATAAAATTAAATAGTAAATCTTAAGTGGAAGTACATCTGTCAATTCATTGAATGTTCAAAATATTATGAGCCTTTTTTTAGAAAAAAAATACACATTGGTTGGCCTATTCATGAGCATACATCAGCAATTACACGTTTAGGAGAATAGGGCATTATTAATACTATGCAAGGTGGTATGTGCTAGAAATGGGTAAACCACTATCAGTGAGTCTGCCAGTGGGGCACCGCCGCGCCAGACAGTGTCCCACATTGTCCCTCAGAAACATACCCCTTGTCCCCCCTTGGGCTTATTAGCAGGTGGTCACCCTACTTCCAGGCGATGTTCCCGGACTCCGAGTGTGTGAGCGCGTTTAGTTGTGTAGAAACAAGACGGCGTATCTTGCGCGATTTGGCATTGCTCCATATGTGAAAAAGGAGCTTGTGGCACGGATAAACCAGGGAAACTTTGCCATCATGTTTGACGAAAGCATGAACAGAGCAACAAAGAGTGAACAGTTGAACCTGCATGTCAGACACTGGGTAACTGACCAGACTGGCACTCATCATGTTCTCAATCCCGTTATCTTGGGTCCCAATTCATGGGCCATTCTACAGCAGAGGTTTTGTAGGAACATTTTAAGGTAAGCCATTCCCCTACTAGCCTTTTACTATCCAAAATGACCTCTGCGTAGACATAAAGTGTTTTTATATCATTTTCATGCTCTTTGCTACTGAATATTTGTCTTGAATTCATTCTTAGAGTAGAAAAAGAAAATCCTGTTGTAATCAAGCATTTTCCTTGCAATGAATTTGTGATGGTGGGTAAGTGTGACATCTAGTGGATGAAGGGAAAATTACACTTGCCCTAGAAGTAAGCCAGGAGTACCCTATGCTGGAAATAAGTAAAATGGTTTGTTAATAACAATTATACTTCTATTTTAGGAATCTCAAGTCATTTTGACACAAAAGCATATCACATAGGCTAATAAGTCTTGCCCATAATCTATCTTAAGATAACAATTCTCCTGTACTAACATATTGTAATATATTGTTATAAACTGTGAACACATAAATGAAAACATAAATAAAATAGCATAGCGGTTTTTGTTAATAAAGTTGGCTTTTTATTTTTATATTGTATTTTTATTTTTTGTGATTTCAGGAGTGTACCAAAGATCTCAACTTGAGGAACTTGATCTCTTTGTCGATGGATAATTGGAAATTTAATTTCCCTCCATAACGCTTTCAAGAGTGGATTTGAGGTGTGGCAGATACAGAAGGTGCTTAAATCTCTTTCACAATGCCCCAGCCAGGAGAGAGGATTTCACATCATCAACGTAATCAACATTCCCCTTACCCTTCTGTGGTCATCGGTGGCTTGAGAACTTGCTAACTGTGCAAAGAGCATTAGAGATTTGGCCCTCAATTGAGAAGTTTTTTGGACCAGGTGAAGACAAAGAAGGTTAAGAACCCAGGGACATCATCATATGACACCCTCGCTGAGGCTCGAATGGATCCCCTTCTGCAGGCCAAGCTCCATTTTTTCATGGCTATATCAAGAGCTTTCTGACCTTTTCTGGAGAAATAGCAGTGATGCCTTTTTTGTGGAAAGATATGGAGGATTTGATCAGGGTAATTATTCATCATAAAAATACACAACACACTTAAAAGGCCAGGACACAGGACAGGTTTAACTTTAATTATTATATTTAGGAGGTGTGTAAGTCACTTGAAAGTGACGTAGACCGAATGGCAGAACAGGCAGAAAATTCTGCAGGCTCCAAAATGGCCACGCTGATTACAAAGTCTAACACAATGAGAAGATGGGCCAAAGAGAAGCAGGAGGAGTTGAAGGGAGTAAATGGACAAATTGAGGACAAACTCTCTGAGCACAAAAAAATTTAACACTTCAATCTTATTTGTTATTTTTTAAATGGCACTGTGTTATTTATTTTTTTATCTTTATTTTTTATACTCATTTTGTTACTGATTTTGTTACCATTTGCAGTGGATATTTTATGTTATTTATGTAATTTGAGTTGTACATTTTGATGTGATTTGAGGTGCAGGGGGTGGCTAAGGATCACCCTCTACATTAGGGCTCGTCTTATAAAGTTTTAATATCTCAGATAATGCCAGCTGCGGTTGTTCATCTGGTACTATTTGCTGTTTATTGCTTCGTTTTTGAAATGTTTCAAGGTGCCTGCTCCAGTAACTCAGTCTTCTCCTTGCTGCTACAGTGGCAACTGCAGGTCCAAAACACAAGACTTGGCTTATCTAAGCAGTTCGCATGCATAACAGTTGATATTAATGCACCCTGATGTTCACCAAATGTGTGCTAAAGTTAGTAAAAAAACTATTACATAAAACAGTTTAAGTTGTCGTATTTATCTTTTTGCCGTGGTATAGTCTTAATTTTTCAATTTAGATGTCTTGAAAAGGTCTTAAAAGCCTTTAAATTTGCACTTGAACAATTTGCAGAGACCCTGTACCAACATTCTTCACTCTTCAATCTTCTTTCGTGTTCAGCAGGAGAAAGAAACTCATACAGGTTTGGAACAACTTAAGGGTGAATAAGTGATGACAAATTTTTAATTTTGGGGTGAACTAATCCTTTAAAACTAAAAACAACAACTGAGAAATCAGCTATATTGCATACAGAAGCTGGAACATCTCATTGGAAACCAGTCACATCAACAAAGAAGTGAAGTGTAAATAACCCAGAAGACAGCAAGGTTGGCAACATTTAAAAAGAATAAAATAAGCTAAAACAGTTTCACAAAATGTAATAGCTTATGGCTGCATTTCATGAACAGCACTCATGCACTTTCATACTGACTCCTCCTTTTGGCTCTTATACCTCTGTTTCTCACAAAATCCCTAATGTTTTGTACTGACCGGTTTTGTAGCACATGCTCTTCAGCAGATTTGCATTGAAGACACTCAGATGTTGTGGCCAAATGGCCTTTAGCTATGTGAATTTAAAAATGCCGTATCACAGCAGCAACTTCTGCTTTTGACCATATTCTTTTCTTCCCACGATGTTCAATGTGAAATGTTTAAAAAATCAGTTACAAGTTACAAACAGTTACAATTTGGTTCACATAATGTTACATAACGCATGTAACTTTAATAATACATTAATTTCTAAGACATTTTATGAACAAAAATAGACTAGAATCAACATCAACTGTTTTTACATCAACAGAGCCAAGTCTGAAAGTTTAAAGATTTTTAAGTGACGTGATGCATGACAAGAAGGACGTGATGTATTACGGGATTAAGAGGGAAGCGCATCTTAGAACAGCTTGGTTCATTTACTGTGAATCCAGTTGAAAACACAGGATCATAAGCTGCCCGCATGTGAAGCAACAGTACTGAGCATCACTCTCAAACCATCAGTACATATTTATTTGCAGACAATCAGATAAAATAAAAGATTTATGGTGTAACACTTAAATAAATGAAGAAATTAAGCTGCAAATATTAGTAATACAATTGAATATTTTCAGGAATACACTTTATTTTGTGTTTAGCATTTTTATTTGAAGATGATTCATCTAAAAAAAAATTCTACAATATAGTGTTATCCAATCACTGCACTCAAACTGGGAGGATAATTACCATTTGGCAATCAGCATCGACATTGCAATGTGCGCATCCGTGATAGTCACACTGCAGTGATCTGTGATCCGTACAGACCATGGCTGAGTTTCCCGATAACGTTGTCTCTTAGCGCGCTACGAAGACTCTTAAGGTATAACTTAACTGAAGGTATACCATTTCTAGGCATGTTCCCCGAACCATTAGGAAGCTGCTTAAGAATTACCTTCTTACGTGCGACGTTACCCGGTACTGTCTGTGGCGATGGTGCTGAATTGGTTGATATCGATGGTTCGAGAATCAATTATTCTCTCGTGCAGGGGCTGTTTATGTGAGAAAGCGGTGATCTTTATAAATGAAGCGCTTCAGAAATAGTTGAAATTACATTTATTAGGACTCATGGGATATTATAAAAAATAACCCAAACTATAATAGCCTATAATAGCCTTACAATTTTAAAATTGTATCAGCCTATATTGCTGCCATAATAACCATTTCAATTATTTATGTGCTTTCTTCTCTTTCCCATTTTTGTTCGCTGAGGTGGAGCTGTGATGAAATATTGTTCTTGTAAATACTTTCCAGCATTTCAGTAATAAAAGTTTACGTCATGTACGGTGCTCGGCAGTGATCAAAAAGGATTTAAACAGTGGATTTTGAATCTCTTCTTGTAAACTCGGAGATGTGGATTCAGACGGCAATTAAATTAACGTATGACCTGTTTGTCAAAAAACAGTAGGTACTACTTTGGCCAGGGATTTTTACGTGGGTTGGGTGAGAAAAAACACTGATATTATGGATTCGGACGGCACTAAAATAACCGACTTACTGTACGAGCCCATGAGAAACAATATTAGCGTCCGAATAGGACTTAACTGACAGTAGCCGATGCTTTCACTGGCATTTAAAAGCGCTCTTTAAAATAAATGTATACAATTTTATTATATATAATAATATAATTAAAATTCTATTAACAATCAGTGTAATGACAATTTTATTCTTTGCATGAAAACACTTGAATTAGCCTAAATGAACACTATCTGGGTGTATTAAAACTTCAGAATTATATTCGTATAGACCTGCAACAGTGATAAGGTAAAGCTAAGAGTGGTCCAGACCAACCTTCCGAACGTATGACTTACAGAAGGAATACTTAACTAAGAATGTTTCGGGAAACACGTATTAACGATAAGGTACAGCTTAAGGTGTAACTTAAGAACCACGTAGTGTTCAGAAGGTTTCGGGAAACCCAGCCCAGGACCCACAGTTTAGAACACATGTGATTTGTGGATTAATTGCAGTGTATCAAAAATGTTATCATTTGCAAGTTTTTTTGTACAAGATACAAATGAAAATTCAATTTAGCACTTGCATGCCATTTTATGTGCGCACACAGAGACGAGCAGACAGCATACAAAATTCAGTTCTTTTTTTGTCTTTTTGTGCTTGAACAGACACTCAGCGAGTATCCTCGTAAAGAGTTGCTTATATCTTAATTGAATGTAAAAAATAAAAAATAAAATAAATGCATCCATCTACTATGGATTCTACTATGTATTATTATAGTAAGTGAATGTGTTTTGTCATTTAAATCACCTTTATAATAACCATGTTAATTAATCTATAATGCGTGATGGGCAACGGCAAGTTTGTTTGCACTACAATTCAGAGAATTGGATCTGTCAGGATTTACATCATGTAAATTCACCCATTTCTCCTGAAATACATGCAAGTAAAATTTATTTTAAGGGAATTATGCATTAGTTAAGCATAAATACACTAGCAATTAATGATTAACTTGATCACAATTATGCATTAGTTAAGCACGAACACGCTAGTAACTAATGTTTAACTTAACATATAGTGAGGACATATTAGCCATCATTCATGCAATAAATAAGCTAGTAATTAATGATTAACTGAATGTACAGTAAACGCATTTTAGCCATTATTTACAACTTAGCAAACCATATATTATTTTTGTGTTGTAATGTAATGTTATATTTCAGTGATTCACCATCTATTAAGTTAACTGAACAATATGAAGCTAGTAACTATGTTTAAATAGAATAAGCCAATAATTATGGCTTAACTACTACTAATACAGTACTAATAAAGACAATTTGTTTAGCCATAATTAATAATCAATATGTGCCATAATTAATGAGGATATAACTTTTACTTTAGAACAGGGGGTCAAATTGTCTTTATTACACTATTTTAGAAATCGTCCCCTTGGAATTATAAGGTTCTATCTGCGTTCTGAGCAGTTTTGAGATATTGAGCTTCAAAGTTTTTGCATTACATATAGGAAAATGTATATGGGGAACAAGTTTCTTTCAAACATGAAAATAACAGGGACCCTAAATGTATTCTAAATATACAATATCAAAATCCTCTCAAATTTGTAAATGGGGATTTTTGGAATGGGTCAAATGCAGATAGAACCTTCTAATTCTAAAAAAACACTTTTCGCTTAGAATTATAAGGTTCTATCTGCCAAAACATTATTTGAACACTAAATATAAAATTATTAATGTTGTAACAATGTCTCAACATGTGTTAGAAAGTAAAATTTGATCCTTTCTATGACATTTATTTCATATTTTTAGCACTTCCATGTATTTAGGACATTTCAAATTAAGCAAGGTAGGTCTAAATATTTTGTCCAGTGCAGATGTTAATTTTTGGTACCAATTTGGTGGGTAATTAAACACATTATTGCAGAAATTGTTACTTTAATCTTTCTTTTGTTTAGACAAAAAGCAGCTACTGTAATACATCTGAGCAGGACTTTATTCCACCTAAAGTGGGCCAGGTAAAATGGCTTTCTCTCTAGACATCAGTATGGCTGAAATAACATGCTAACGTTTATTGTTGTAATTAAGACCCCATCAATTAAATTGTTGACTATTTCACCTTTAAGGCTTAATATTGTAAAAATTAAGACATTTTAAGACTTTAAAAACTGCAAGAAAACAGACATGCATCAGCAAATTAATTAATAAAGTTTAATATCATTAAAAAATGATTCACTGACTATATAATCACAAAAAAGGTCTAATTTTTTCATTTTTTCAAGGTCTCAAAAACTCATATTTTAAAACACAGAACTATAATACTCTCTGTGACTCATTTTTTTAAAACACAGACTTATACTCTCTATGACTCATTTTTTGATTGGTCCTCTTCTGTCCATTCGAAGTGCTGATGGGCTCACGCAGATAGAACCTTATAGAGCCAAGTTAGAGTTCGACTTTGTAGATAGAACCTTTTTGTTTTTTCAATAAAAAGTCCCAAAATGTACACAACTTAAAAAAAAACATCACATAATGTAAATAAGTTGTCACAGAATAAGAATATGTGAATAACTCAATTTTGACAAAAATGTCAGATAGAACCTTATAATTCCAAGGGGACGAAATGTATAACTGTAAATCAGCACTAATTAAACATAGTTACTTGCTTCATATTGTTCAGTTAACTTGGTGGTTTAATTAACTTAGTTAATTAAGATAGATGGTGAATCACTGAAATATAACAATACATTACTACACACACACACACACACACACACAAAAAATGTTTTGCTAAGTTGTAAATAATGACTAAAATGCCTCCACGTCGTGCATTAAAAACGTTTAATGCACAGATAGCCATGGATTATCCCTTACTTATTTTAATTTTTTTGTGCTGTTGCTTGTATTTTGATTATTTTTTCTTATTTTCTTTGTTTTTCTTTGTTTTTCTTTGTTTTGTTTTTTTCCCCTGAACATAGTACATACCGAACCATGCCGAAACTGTGACCCTAAAACTGACAAAGCCAAACTGTGAGTAATTTGTTACACCCATTTTTACGGTGGCCCAGTAAGAACACATAAAAAATTAAACAAGTCACAACACAACATGTGCAAGTTACTTTACTTCCTAAATGAGTACGGACCCGAGTCAAAGTTGCTTTCACATTCCCGCTAGAGGTCTGCTACCCGGTCGGGTTCGGGTTAATGTTTAATGAACAGCCTCGGGTTCGGGTTTGTAACTAAGAAAAACTAAATAGGCTATATAGTTTGCGTGCCGTGTGCTTTGCCTGCTTTCTGTGTTGTGGTGACCGGCACGCGCGAGAGAGAAAGTACATGCGTGCGCAGATGTGCAATGTGCACTGCATACACAGACTGTCGATGCCGTTCTCTTCCTTCATAACTCATACTGAGAAGGATATATTTGTTTAAATAGCTCTGAAAGCGGCACTACAATTAAAACTTTCACAGAGATCTCAAACAGGCATTTAAAACACCAAATATTAAGAATTGGCATATCGAGCAAAATAATATGATTGATCTAAAATTGTAGGCTATCTCTCCCTCCACATGCTCACCGGCAAGATGCACCGACATTAAATTTCTTTGTAGGCTAATAGGCCTATGTGTTGTAACCCAGTCATTAAAAAAACGATTTAGTTTCATATTCATGTTTAAATAAAATAATATAGGCTATATATTTTAAATTTCATGTTGAGATTATATGAAAAGTGAAAAGCATGAATAAGATAAGATGATCCCGAAAATATCGGGAGACAAATGGAGTGGGCAGACATGATTTTGATCACTTCATTAAGTTTGTTTTTTAGAAAGTCTGTCTTTAAAGTGAATTTCGTTTTGTATTAATTGTATCTTAATTTTAATCAATGTTTCATTAACCAATTTCTTGAATTTAATAAATGAGAGGCTAAATAGGCTATAGCAGGCAATATAATCAGGACACGGAGTTGCCGGCGCGTGAACTGGAGCTGGTCCGAAACACAGCGTATAGGCTATAAGCTACTTGCCTCACAGACTTGAGACATAGGCTATATTATATAGAAAGCATGAAATGTGTACTTTTAAACAAAACAATTCAAAACGAAAGAAAACAGACTGTGCTCTGCTTATGTAATGAAATGTGAATTTCTCTCTGGCGCGTTCACTACTGCGAAGATCGCGAATCAGCATCGTCAACTTAATCTTTGACACAGAAAACACTTGTTTATTAATAAAAAATTGAAATGTCTCCTTGATATATTTGACATACTAATAATCATTAGGCTAATTTTCCCTGACAGCTTTTAGGCGCGTTATTGGCAGCGCACCCTTAGCCTATGTTACATGAACACGTTACCACCGCTATAATATTATCCTTCGGTGTTCAGTTTATACAGGTTTTCTAATTGTTATTTAATATATATATATATTTTATATAATTTTTTTTTTTTACATTGAATCTCGAAAAAAAAAAATACAGACCGACCTACCGACCTTTTTTCTTTTCTTTTTCTGGCTGTCACGGCAAACCAAAATATTTTTAAGGATGGCCTTACCGTTTCACGCAATCATTAAATACAACATATTGCAAAAATGGTAGTCTCGGTACGTTAGGCTGGTGTGAGAAACAGAGTGGACCTCGGGTTCGGGTCGGGTTCGGGCTTAACATGTAAATGTAATTGTCGGGTCGGGTCGGGTCGGGTTAAATGATCTCGGGTACGGGCCGGGTTCGGGCTTCAGTTTAAAGCCCGTGCAGACCTCTAATTCCCGCTAATCATATCACAGCTCCTACAGGTAGTCTTGGGTACAGTACCGTGGTATACTTCTCAGTCCGAACACCACTACCTTATTTTAATTCTCTAAAGAAAAATGATACATTATAATTACCTCCATTCTGGCAGGCTTCTTGTATTGATATTGACATTTCATTTTGTCTGCCAAATGAACTGGTGCCATCGGGTTCGTCATCTGCATCATCTTCAGTATCGGTCAGCTGGATCTAATCTGAAATCATAACGTTAATTAAGTGCAATACTCTTGAATGGAAATGTTGGTATTGGAATAGGAATAACACCTACGGCGTATTTTGCAATAGATATGAAAAATACCTTCAATTTGAATCTCATCAAGTGACTTTTGCTAAAAGTAGCTTCGAGATTTTCGCAAGCTGAATTGTCGCCTCAGGCAGTCTGTAGTGATCATGGTGGACACGTATATCATGCCCGAGAAAGTCAGCCACCTGGTCCAACTCGTTGTCTTTGAGGTTTAAAATTTGTGAAAGTGTTGCAACGTTTCCTGAGCTGGGTTGAGCGTAGATATTCAGTTTTTTTGGCTCCACACTTTTCTGCATGAAGTCTCAAGCTGTCTTGACCTCTGTAGTAACTTGAACATTTTGGTCTAGCAAAGAGAAAGATATTGGCATCCTGTACACCACATTCCATACTTCTGCTGACTAACAGATTCAGCGATTTCACCATGTGTGGTGTTAGGAGGACGGCCACTTTTCGTCCACGTTTACACATCAACATGGAGTGGGCTTTTGTCTCTTTCAATTAAGTTCTTCAAGTGCATTTTCGACACCTCCCCCACACGCCTTCGATTAAAAACTATAGTCTGAGCAAGAGTGGCTTTTGCAAGGTCAGCGTAACTTTGGGGAGATGCTTCTTTCTTCAGTTTGTCAAAGGCAGCCTTTTCAGACTGTTCCAGGTGAGTGTGAAGAAGTTGTACATCCTGGGTAAAAGGCAAGGTCGATGGTTTGTTGAATTTCTTCTCACTAAGTGTGTTCAGGGCAGAGTGTGATACAAGCTCACACCACTTTGTGGAGTACGGTGACTTGAAAGCTTCAGTTGATTTGATCAAGCCCTCATTTTCTGTAATCATAGCCCTACAGTGAATTATGTCAGCTATTTTCTGTAGAGAATACCCTATTTTTAGAGCAAGACTTGGTGCTGTGTAAGAGTTGTTTTCTTCATCAAAACCAGAGACTTTTTTCACAGCTTTGACAACTTTTCCAGGCTTAACAGCATCTTTGATGGTGTATATCGAATCACCATGTAAAACCAACAACACACGTGCAAGTTCCCTTAACTTCTGATGAATATACTTATATCGTATATAAATATACTCATATTTTGTAGTGTCAGCTCCATGCTTTTTGCACAGAGCTTGTGCCAGCTGCAAAATGCCAAAGTCATTACGAACAACTGTTGTTATATCATCCCGTCTCATTGGGTCAAGAAGCTTCCAAATCCCGTGAGAAATATTTTCAGTGAACACAGACTGAGCAGTTGTGGCCAAGCCCAAGTGTTACGTCCACATATATACTTGGCATCTAGAGGTTATGGGATGTACCCTGTAACACACACAAAAGGAAAGGAGAATAGATTCAATAGAATGTTGTTAAAAGTAAGATACTTTATTCTATTGAGGAAATGTGATGTGTGAAAAGGCAGAGACCAAAACTGAATTTGTACTTGCTTTCAGTAAGAAAAATAGTTTGATCTAACAAGACACCCAATAAACAGTGAACCAAATATACTTCCAAAACAATGAACATCTATTTACAAATTATATACAACATAAAAAATGTACGATTACAAAGTGAGGGACAAGAGCGGTGCTAAAGAAAAGAAAGAAAGAAAGTAAACCCCAGCACAAATGCTATACTTAAAGAAAACAGGAAAGAAAATATCTTCTGTGTAGGACGCCACTAACTACACTACCTAATAAACATTAATACATGGGTTAGCACCTGCTCATAACCTAGTGTGTTAAATAACTTTATGTGTTGTGAGATTTCATTACAAAGATATTACAAGAAAACAACCACACAGGGTAATTTTTTACCTACTACCTACATCGAAGGGTTAATATGGTAAAGTGTAACTAGCACCATTGGATTCCTTGACCCTTACAGTGTGGGTTTAGCAGTAAAAATCAACATCCCAGTTAATTCAGAAGTCGAGAAATTACAATTTTAAATTTTACAGTGGCCATTTTTTAAACTTCAATATGGCCGTTATATAGACATCTGATCAAATGCAAACATTGATTTGCTGACTCCTTATACAATAACCTTTCCAAAAAATGTATAGTTTAGCAAATCCCCAAAAAATTCCCAAAAAGGTTCAAGTCTGAATATAATGAACCTGAACCCAGATTTGTAAAATCTAGATATGGCTCTGAAAACATTTGTAGATTACTGAATATTCTAGATCATGTGACCAAAGAACCCACTTTAATTGTGTCGCTTGATGCCGAAAAGGCATTCGATGGGGTGGAGTGGCCTTTTCTTTACACTGTATTAGAGAAGATAAATCTAGGAAACAGTTTTATTAACTTGATTAAACTGTTATATTCCCAGCCTTTGGCGGTGGTTAATACGAACCGGCTAATGTCTAGTAGATTTCCTTTTGGCAGTGGCTGCCGTCAAGGCTGTCCTCTCTCACCTCTCTTTTCTTTGGTCATCGAACCTCTGTCTGCAGCAATGAGGGCAAATACAAACATACTGTGTATTAGAGTTGGCTCAGATGAGCATCGTATTTCACTTAAAGGGTACATAACATGCACAGTTTCACCTAATCTCATGTTAATCTTGAGTACCTATAGAGTAGTAGTGCATCCTTAATATCTCAAAAAAGTGTTTAGTTTTATTATATTTAGAAAAGAAAAATACAGCTTTCCGATTCTCTCCGGAAAAAGCCGAGGTCCTGGAGGCGGAGCTATAGAGTCAAGCGGTAGTTCTTGATTTCCAGCAAAAGACAGAAATCTGATCCAGTTGTACTTACATGAATGGGGTCTTTTATCACTGGGACCGCTCCATGTTTTAATAGCAAACGATTTGCAAATCCAGCGTCGACCTGAGCCTTGTTAATAAAACATTCGTCACTGAAACGACCAGAACACACAACCGCACTTCCTACACTCCGTTGCTGCCCCGGAAAAACAAACTGCATCCACTGTTCCTGTAACACTGGGTTCTTTGGAAAACTGAACACGGTAAGCTTTCCCTCACATCCAAATACACACTTTTTTGGAGACATTCTTGAACAAATCCTATGCAGCGCTGCCGATGATTTCCTGTTGAAGCGCGTTGATGTGCGCGGTCTCGCTCTCCTCTAGTCGACGTGCTCGCGGGCGAGCTTTTCCGAGAGAAATGCTCATATAAGGAGTTGCACTCTGATCTACGTCATTAGATCCACGATCTAAAAAAAACCAGCCGAAACTTGTACCAACCCGGAAGTAAGATTTTCAGCATAGAAATTCTCCGTTATTCGTCCAAAATATTTTTTTTAAACTTTGCCCATGTTTAGCATGAGAATCTATCTCTTTAACACTGTAAACAACTCTGAATACATGAAACACCATTGTACCCCCCCTTTAATGCTGTCGATGTGTTATATTTTAAATACCCTGAGACTTCGGTTGATGCAATTCTTTCTATTATTGGAGAATATAGAACATTTTCAGGATAAAAAATTTACCTAAACAAATCTCAGGCCTTGTACTTGTATGCTCCCCCCAAAGCTTGTTTGGGTTCCCCGTTTCGTCTAGCTTCCTCTGGTTTTCAATATTTGGGCATAAATGTTACACCCAATTTGTGTGATTTATTCAAAGCTTATTACACCCCATTAATTACCAAAATAAATCAGGACTTGTCCGAATGGTTAAATCTCCCCATTTAATTTCTGGGCAAAGATTAATGTAATAAGGATGAACATTCTTCCCAGGTTGAATTTTCTATTTAAAGTTTGCCCTGCTATTTGACTGTTGTTTTCTTTAAAGGCACGCTATGCAGAAATTGTGTTTTTGTCAAACAGCGACCCCTAGAGTCGCTGTAGAGTCGCTGTGGTCGTAAATACCCACCCCCACCCTGTACACCGGTGCTCGATGGTGTTTTAAGCCCCCAATGGCTCCTTAGAGGCAGCTAACCCTACGCTCAACCTTAAACCTACCCATCCCCTCGCTGCCTGGAAGGCGCCGTTGGGGGCTTAAAACACCAAACACCTACACGCGTACCTGTTCAGTAGGATAGAAGTGTCGGGCATGGAACAGGCACAGATAGAC